>NC_091646.1:97191620-97513694 GCF_027580195.1 Bos mutus
GTGATTTTATAGTATTGATACAGATCATTTTTCAAAGTACTTCAGTGGAACTAACTCAAGGACAATGGGCATAAAACTATGGTTTGATCCACAGATCTCTGAGCATTGGCCGTAATATAGGCCTGGTCGGGTTGATATAAGGGTTGTTTGGTTTAGACGACCTGGGATTGCATCTGTTTTCAACCCTAGAGAGGGCATGGCTCATGAATGTAGTACGTCTTCAGAGGAGACTAGCATTCGAATTGTTATTTCTATTGGTAGTACAACTCGATTATCGACTTCTAATAGTCATAGCTCCCCTGGCTTTATTTCTGATGTTGGAATTATGTAGGAGTCGAAGCTTAGGTCCTCATAATCTGTATACTCATAGCTTCAGTATCACTGATGTCCTATGGTTTTTACTGTAAGAGATGGGTTATTGATTTCATCTATTATGTATAAAATTCGTAGAGAAGGAAGGGCAATTAAAATTAAAATAATAGCGGGCAAAATAGTTCAGATTGTCTCTACTTCTTGTGCATCTATTGTACTTGTATGAATCAATTTTGTTGTTAGTATTAGTGAAATAATGTAGAGTACTAATGAGCTAATTAAAAAGACGATTATTAGCGTGTGATCATGAAAATGAAGTAGCTCTTCTATGATTGGTGATGTTGCATCTTGAAAGCCTAGTTGTATGGGGTATGCCATATGAGATGTACAGGATTTTCACTTGTAACTTAACTTCGACAAAGTTATATAATATTTTACTAACACCTCGCTTATTGAGAGAGACATAGTGGTTATGATGTTGGCTTGAAACCAATAGTAGGGGGTTCGATTCCTTCCTTTCTTATTTTAGGTTAACATAGGTGGGTTCTTCAAATGTATGGTATGGTGGAGGGCACCCATTTAATCATTCTAGGTTTGTTGTAGTTAAGTCTACAGTTAAGACTTCTCGTTTAGATGCAAATGCTTCTCAGATAATGAAAACCATTAGTATAACTGCTGTTAGAGAGATAAATTAGCCTATTGATGAGACAGTATTTCATATTGTATATGCATCTGGATAATCGGAGTATCATCGGGGCATGCCAGATAGTCCTAAGAAATGTTGTGGAAAGAAGGTTATGTTAACACCTACGAATATAATTGCGAAGTGAATCTTGGCTCATGTATCGTTGAGAGTATAGCCTGAGAATAGTGGGAATCAATGTACAAATCCCCCTATAATAGCAAATACAGCTCCTATTGATAAAACATAGTGGAAATGTGCGACAACATAATATGTGTCGTGAAGAACGATGTCGAGAGAAGAGTTGGCTAAGACAATTCCGGTTAAGCCTCCTACCGTAAAAAGGAAGATAAAGCCTAGGGCTCACATTATAGCAGGAGATCATTTGATATTACCTCCATGAAGTGTTGCTAGTCAACTAAAGACCTTTACCCCGGTTGGGATGGCAATGATTATAGTGGCTGATGTGAAGTAGGCCCGTGTGTCGACGTCTATTCCGACAGTGAATATGTGGTGGGCTCATACGATAAATCCTAAAAACCCGATTGATATTATAGCTCAAACTATCCCTATATATCCGAATGGTTCTTTTCTTCCTGAGTAGTAAGTTACGATATGAGAGATTATTCCGAACCCGGGTAGAATTAAAATATAGACTTCGGGGTGTCCAAAGAATCAGAATAAGTGTTGATATAGAATGGGATCCCCTCCTCCTGCTGGGTCAAAGAAGGTCGTATTTAGGTTTTGGTCTGTTAGCAGTATTGTAATGCCAGCTGCTAACACAGGAAGTGAAAGGAGTAGTAACACGGCGGTGATTATTACGGATCATACAAACAGAGGGGTTTGGTATTGTGACATTGCGGGAGGCTTTATGTTAATGATTGTTGTAATAAAATTGATGGCTCCTAAAATTGAGGAGACACCTGCTAAGTGTAAAGAGAAAATGGTTAGATCTACTGAGGCTCCTGAGTGGGCCAGGTTGCCCGCTAAAAGGGGATAAGCGGTTCAGCCTGTTCCTGCCCCAGCCTCAACTATAGATGATGCTAGAAGTAGTAGGAATGAGGGAGGAAGGAGTCAGAAGCTTATATTATTCATTCGGGGAAATGCTATATCGGGGGCACCAATTATTAGAGGAACAAGTCAATTACCAAACCCTCCAATTATAATTGGTATTACTATAAAGAAGATTATTACAAATGCGCGTGTGGTTACAACTACGTTGTAGATTTGGTCGTCTCCGAGCAGAGATCCGAGTTGACCTAATTCAGAGCAAATTAGCAGGCTTAGAGCTGTTCCTACTATACCGGCCCAGGCACCAAATAGTAAGTATAGGGTACCGATATCTTTATGATTAGTTGAGAATAATCAGCGGTTGATGAACATGGGTAAAATGGCTGAGTAAAGCATTAGACTGTAAATCTAAAGATAGAGGTTTGACTCCTCTTTTTACCAAGCCCTGTGGTGAGTTTACACGTTGAATTGCAAATTCGGAGAAGCAGCTTCAATTCTGCCGGGGCTTCTCCCGCCTTTTTTTTCTCGCAGCGGGAGAAGTAGATTGAAGCCAGTTAATTAGGGTGTTTAGCTGTTAACTAAAGTTTCGTGGGGGTGGAGCCCACCAGTCTAGTGAGGATTTAGCTTAATTAAAGTGGTTGATTTGCATTCAATTGATGTAAGGTATAGTCTTGCAATCCTTGTCAGGAATTAAGTAAATTGTACTTGCTTAGGGCTTTGAAGGCTCTTGGTCTGTTTAACCTAAATTCCTATTCTAGTACTGATAGTATTGGTGTGAGTGGTAGTAGTATGGTAGATAGTACGACTATTGTTGGTAGGAGGGTTATTTTTTTATGAGAGAAAATTGTCATTTTATTTTTATGTTATTTGTAGAGGGGAATATCGTTAGTGTGGTAGAATATGTGAGTCGTATATAAAAATATAAATTTAGTAATGCTGTGATTGCTATGAAAGTGGGTAGAATAACGTTGTTATTTTTTGTTATTTCTTGGATAATTATTCATTTTGGTATGAACCCTGATAGGGGAGGGAGTCCTCCTATGGATAGGAGGGTAACAAGAATTAGGACGGTTATAATAGGTATTTTATTTCATGTGTGTGATAGTGATAGGGTGGTGGTGGTGGAGTTGGCCATAAATATAGTGAATATAGTGGAGGTTATAATAATGTAGATGGTTAAGTTTAATAGTGTTATGGTGGGGTTGTATGGTAGCACTGCTGTTATCCAGCCCATATGAGCGATTGATGAGTAGGCTATGATTTTTCGGAGTTGTGTCTGATTTAGTCCTCCTCAGCCTCCAATTAGGATTGATAGAATTGATAGGGTAAGAATTAAGTTTAGGTTAATTGATGGGGAGATTTGGTAGAGTATGGATATAGGTGCTAGTTTTTGTCATGTTAGTAGGATTAGGCCTGAGGATAGGGGAATGCCTTGTGTCACTTCTGGGACTCAAAAGTGGAATGGGGCTATTCCCAGTTTTATAGCTAAGGCTATTGTTATGAGTATTGAGGCTACTGGGTTGAATAGTTTTATTACGGTTCATTGGCCTGAGAATATCAGATTGATGATGATGGCTATTATTAATAGTATTGAGGCTGTTGATTGGGTTAGGAAATATTTAGTTGATGCTTCTGTGGCTCGTGGACTGTGGTTTTTTATTATGATAGGAGTAATGGCAAGTATATTTATCTCAAATCTGATTCAGATAAGTAGCCAGTGGGAACTGATTATAATGATAATGGTTCCTAGTATAATAGTTGATAGGATAATGATAAAGATGATTGGGTTTATTAGTACGGGAAGGATGTAAACCAACATTTTCGGGGTATGGGCCCGATAGCTTAATTAGCTGACCTTACTAATAGAATTTGGTGTAATTGGGAGCACGGAGAGTTTTGGATTCTTAGGAGTAGGTTCAATTCCTATAGTTCTAGAAATAAGAGGATTTGAACCTCTATTATTTACTCTATCAAAGTAACTCTTTTGTCAGACATATTTCTTATGTTTGTGGGGGGATGCCTGATAGAAGGCTGGGTAATGATACGTGTCATATGCACAGGGCTAGTGTTAGGGGCAAGAAGTTTTTTCATAGTAAGTGTATCAGTTGGTCATAACGGAATCGGGGGTAGGATGCTCGGATTCATAGGAATGATATTGTGAGTAGCAGGGATTTAATAGTAAAGTTAATTGTGTAGAGTTCTGGTATGTGTGGGTTGTGAGATGTTCCTAGGAATAAAATTGCTGTAAAGATATTTATTATGATGATATTTGCATATTCTGCTATGAAGAAAAGAGCGAATGGTCCTGCTGCATACTCTATGTTAAAGCCCGAGACTAGTTCTGATTCTCCTTCGGTTAAATCAAATGGGGCTCGTTTTGTTTCTGCTAACGTTGAGATAAATCATATTATTGCTAGGGGTCATGCTGGAAGGATTAATCATATCTGTTCTTGTGTGATGATTAATGTAGAGAGGGTAAAGGATCCACTTATTAGGAGCACTGACAGTAGAATAATTGCTACTGTTACTTCATATGAAATTGTTTGTGCTACTGCTCGTAGGGCTCCAATTAGTGCATATTTTGAGTTGGAGGCTCAGCCTGATCAGAGGATGGAGTATACGGCTAGGCTTGATATGGCTAGTATAAATAGGACCCCTAGGTTTATATTAATAAGGGGGTAAGGCATGGGTAGGGGAATTCACATAGTTAAGGCTAGGCCTAGGGCTAAGATAGGTGCTAGGATAAATATTGAGGCTGAGGATGTGGCGGGTCGTAGTGGCTCTTTGATGAAAAGTTTGATTGCATCAGCGATGGGTTGGACTAGGCCGTATGGGCCTACGACATTTGGGCCTTTTCAGAGTTGTATGTGGCCTAATACTTTTCGTTCCACTAATGTGAGAAATGCTATGGCTAATAGGATGGGAATAATTAGTATTAGGATGTTAATTATGAACATTTTGTTAAGGAGAGGACTTGAATCTCTGGATATAAAAGTTTAAGTTTTATGCAATTACCGGGCTCTGCCACCTTAACTAAGCCCTGTTCTAGGGCAGGGTTTTGTGTTGTAAATTGAGATGCCGTCATTAATTGTTTTAAGGCACTTAATTTAAAGTTGGCCTTGTTTCTCTTGTCCTTTCGTACTGGGAGAAACACGTAATAGATAGAAACCGACCTGGATTACTCCCGTCTGAACTCAGATCACATAGGACTTTAATCGTTGAACAAACGAAACTTTGATAGCGGTTGCACCATCGGGATGTCCTGATCCAACATCGAGGTCGTAAACCTATTGTCGATATGGACTCTTAAATAGGATTGCGCTGTTATCCCTAGGGTAACTTGTTCCGTTGATCAAATCTTTGGATCAATGAGCGATAGAGTGATTTGACTTGTAGGTCTAGTCTTTAAAATCATTCAGAGGATTTTTTATTCTCCGAGGTCACCCCAACCGAAACTGCCAGCTCATAGAGATTGCTGTTATTCCTTAGTGGTTAAATTTGTTTTCTTTGGGCTGGTTAGTTAAAGCTCCATAGGGTCTTCTCGTCTTATTTGTATATTCCCGCCTCTTCATGGGAAGGTCAATTTCACTGATTGGAAGTAAGAGACAGTAAAACCCTCGTGTGGCCATTCATACAAGTCCTTATTTAGAGAACAAATGATTATGCTACCTTTGCACGGTCAGGATACTGCGGCCGTTTAACGACTGTCACTGGGCAGGCAATGCCTCCAATACTAGGGATGCTGGAGGTGATGTTTTTGGTAAACAGGTGGGGTTTGTGTTTGCCGAGTTCCTTTTACTTCTTTTAATCTTTCCTTAGATGCACTCCTGTGTTGGATTAACAGTGTAATTAATAAATTGTTTATTGTTGGGTTATTTTTATTAGCTGTTAATAGTCAGAATATTATCAGGTACTGACTTAAACTCATGCAAGGAGAAAGTTTTTCTTGTTACTCATATTAACATTATTACTTCTATTTTATAATAGATTAGTCCAGTATTAGGGCTAGGAGCTAATTATTTGTTTTTGGGATTTGTACAGTTTTTGTTGTTGAGCTTTAACGCTTTCTCAATTGGTGGCTGCTTTTAGGCCTACTATGGTAATATTAGATCTTACTCTCTAGTTAAGGTTGTATCCGTTTCTAAAAGGCTGTACCTTTTTAGACTAACTTTTAAAGATACAGTGAGACTTATTTGGACTTTTTCGGTATCTTTAAAGCTGAACTAAGATTCATTTTCTGGACAACCAGCTATCACCAGGCTCGTTAGGCATGTCACTTCTACTTACAAATCTTCTCACTATTTCGCCACATAGATGAGTTAGTTCTTAGTAAACTATTTGTGAGTAGCTTGTCTGGTTTCGGGTTGCTTAGCTGAAACTCATTTTGTTAAGTCTTATACTAGTTAATTCATTATGCAAAAGGTACAAGGGATAATCTTTGCTTTTTTGTACTTTTGGTTTTTTCTTTCATTGTTCCCTTGCGGTACTTTCTCTATAGCGCCGTATTTAAGATTTCTATCTCCTATACTTTAAATTGGGAGTAAATGTTTTGTTTTATTTCATTTTGGTTATTTAGTTAAGGGGGGTCTTTGGGCTAGGTTTAGTTCAAGATATTCATGATGAATGAAGTCTTCTAGGTGTAAACTGGATGCTTTGTTTAAGCTATATCTTGATTTATCCAAACACACTTTCCAGTATGCTTACCTTGTTATGACTTATCTCCTCTCATGTGGCTAGTGCATTTAAATAAGGTTGGATGCATTAAGTTTATTTGAGGAGGGTGACGGGCGGTGTGTGTGTGCTTCATGGCCTAGTTCAACTAAGCACTCTATTCTTAGTTTACTGCTAAATCCTCCTTTAGTTACTAGTTTCATAATAACTTTTGTATTTGGTTTTCTTAGTGTAGAAAATGTAGCCCATTTCTTCCCATTTCATAGGTTACACCTTGACCTAACGTTTTTATGTATCATGATTATGCTTACTTTTTTTCCTTTTTAGGGTTTGCTGAAGATGGCGGTATATAGACTGTATTAGCAAGAACTGGTGAGGTTTATCGGGGTTTATCGATTATAGAACAGGCTCCTCTAGAAGGATATAAAGCACCGCCAAGTCCTTTGAGTTTTAAGCTGTTGCCGGTAGTACTCTGGCGAATAATTTTGTTTGTACAATTATCTGTGTTTAGGGCTAAGCATAGTGGGGTATCTAATCCCAGTTTGGGTCTTAGCTATAGTGTGTCGGCTGTCGTAGGGTCACTTTCGTCATTTACTTTTATTTTAATCATGGCTTTTTACAGCTTAATTAGAATTTAACCCTATTTGGTATGGTGCTTTAACACGTTTTACACCGTATTCCTGTTAGCTTGGGTTAATCGTATGACCGCGGTGACTGGCACGAGATTTACCAACCCTAATTAATATAACTTAGTCAAACTTTTGTTTATGGCTTAATTTTTGTCACTGCTGTTTCCCGTGGGGGTGTGGTTAAGCAAGGCGTCGCGAGCTACAGGGTGTGTGCTTGATGCCAGCTCCTCTTAGTTCTAGATAACTTAGACGGCATTCTCACTGGGGTGTAGATGCTTGCATGTGTAAGTTTATTAAGAGTTAACAGGAAGGCTGGGACCAAACCTATGTGTTTATGGAGTTGGGAGACTCATCTAGGCATTTTCAGTGCCTTGCTTTGGTTTTAAGCTACATCAACGGGGCGGGGGGGGGGGGGCTGCGCTTATATACTCACTTTATTTGGAGTGCTAATTTGAGTATTGGAAGTGTGATAAGTTTAAATAAGTAACTAGGGGGAAACATGTTAAAAATGGTGGTAAGTATTTAAGGGGGAAAAGTTTTGGAGTGGGGGGATATATAATATAACTTATGTCCTGTGACCATTGACTGCAATGCTCGTGCCTATCATTATGGTGATGCTCAAGATGCAGTTAAGTCCAGCTACAATAAATGCTCCGGGTCAGGGCCTCAGAAGGCCATAGCTGAGTCCAAGCATCCCCCAAAATAAAAAAATACCAAATGTATGACAGCACAGTTATGTGTGAGCATGGGCTGATTAGTCATTAGTCCATCGAGATGTCTTATTTAAGGGGAAAGAATGGGTGGTTTTAGGTGGGATGGCCCTGAAGAAAGAACCAGATGTCTGATAAAGTTCATTAAATAGCGACCCCCACAGTTTATGGGCCCGGAGCGAGAAGAGGGGTCCTCTGCCTAGCGGGTTGCTGGTTTCACGTGGCATGGTAATCAAGCTCGTGATCTAGTGGAAAGGATACGCATGTTGTTGAGGGTGGATTTGACTTAAATGTGCTATGTACGATCAATAATTTTATGTGCTATGTACTAGTAGTGGACAGTATATACTTGCTTATATGCATGGGGCATGTAATTTAATGTACTATATACATATTATGTCTTTGTTACATTAATATTATGTACATTCCCCCCTCTCCACTTGAGCAGTGCATTGTATGGGATATATTACATGTAGATAGTAGGATGTACATTATTAGTTGGTGTTAATTTACAATATTTGGTTAGAGTGCAGAATCTGCGTCAAGTTGTTGGAATTTTTGGTAAATTTAATACTGGCAAGGCTCTTTGCATTTATGGGACTATATTAATAATATTCAGGGAATAGTTTAAATAGAACTTCAGCTTTGGGGGTTGACGGTGAGACTACAGTTTCTTCCTTGAGTCTTAGGGAGGTTGGTTGTTCTCCTTTTCTGGTTTACAAGACCAGTGTATTAGATGTACTACAAAGACCCGTCTTCATTTTAGTAGGTTGTTTTCAACTGTGCCAGCTGTTGGTATTAGCACTAGGATGAGGAGAAAGTATATGATAGATGCTAGTTGTCCAATGATGATGTATGGATGTTCAACTGGTTGTGCTCCAATTCATGTGAGTGTTAGTAGGTCTGCTACTAAAATTCAGAACAGGCATTGGCTGAGCGGTCGGAATATTATGCTTCGTTGTTTGGATGTGTGTAGTAAGGGTATGAGAATAAGGATTAGGATGGAGAAGACTAGGGCTAGGACTCCTCCTAGTTTATTGGGGATTGGTCGTAGAATTGCATATGCAAATAGGAAGTACCATTCGGGTTTGATGTGAGGGGGTGTGTTAAGTGGATTTGCTGGGGTGTAGTTATCTGGGTCTCTGAGGAGGTTGGGCGCAAATAGTACTAGTAATATTAGGGCTAGGATTAATAATAAGGCTCTTAGGATGTCTTTAATGGTGTAGTAGGGGTGGAATGGAATTTTGTCTACATCTGATGAGATTCCTGTTGGATTGTTAGACCCTGTTTCATGGAGGAATAGTAGGTGGACTATGGCGAGTGCTGTGATGACGAATGGAAGGATAAAGTGGAAGGCGAAAAATCGGGTGAGGGTTGCTTTGTCTACTGAAAATCCGCCTCAGATTCATTCAACTAAGTTTGTGCCGATGTACGGGATTGCTGATAGGAGGTTGGTGATAACTGTTGCCCCTCAGAATGGTATTTGTCCTCATGGTAGTACGTACCCTATGAATGCTGTAGCTATTACTGTGAATAGGAGGATTACTCCAATGTTTCATGTTTCTAGAAACGTATATGATCCATAATATAGGCCTTGTCCTACGTGTATATATAAGCAGATGAAGAATATTGAAGCTCCATTTGCGTGTATGTATCAAATGATTCAGCCATAGTTGACATCTCGGCAGATATGAGTGACAGAGGAGAATGCTGTTGTTGTGTCGGATGTGTAGTGTATTGCTAGGAATAGGCCTGTAAGAATTTGTAGAATTAAGCATACTCCTAGAAGGGAGCCGAAGTTTCATCATGATGAGATGTTTGATGGAGCTGGGAGGTCAATGAATGCGTTGTTTACAATTTTTATTAGTGGGTGGGATTTTCAGATATTAGTCATTAGTGTTCTTGTAGTTGAATGACAACGATGGTTTTTCATATCATTAGTCGTGGTTAGATTCCATGCGAGAATAATGATACTATACATTGTATTTATTTTGAGTGTTATTTTGTGATTGGTTTTGTACGGTTCTCTTCAAAACCTTCACCTATTTATGGGGGGTTAGGGTTAATTGTGAGTGGTGGGGTTGGTTGTGGGATTCTGTTGTATTTTGGTGGGTCTTTTCTGGGTTTAATAGATTTTTTAATTTATTTGGGGGGTATAATAGTAGTTTTTGGTTACACAACGGCTATGGCCACAAAACAGTATCCTGAGATTTGACTCTCTAATAAGGCTGTTTTAGGGGCGTTTGTTACTGGCTTGTTGATAGAGTTTTTTATGGTTTATTATGTGTTGAAGGATAAGGAGGTGGAGATCGTGTTTGAGTTTAATGGTCTAGGGGATTGGGTAATTTATGATACAGGAGATTCTGGGTTTTTTAGTGAGGAGGCCATAGGGATTGCGGCTTTATACAGTTATGGTACTTGGTTAGTTATTGTAACTGGGTGGTCTTTATTTATTGGTGTTGTGGTTATTATAGAAATTACTCGTGGAAATTAAATAGGATTATGCTAATGAGAATTGTAATTAGGAAAGAGAGGAAATATAGTTTGATTAGGCCTTTTTGGTTTGTAACCAGGGTAGATGCTTTTATTTGAGCGAGTGAAATGGTTTTTGGTAGAATGGCTTCTAGTCAGATTAGGTCTAGAAGGGAGGATGCTGATTTTTGGCTTATTGATAGATTTATGTATGGAGCTAGGCGATGTATAATTGTAGGGAAGTATCCTAGCAAGGTGGAGAATTTGAAGGCGTTTGAGGGGTAGTGAAATTTTAGGTTTTTAGTTATGTTGCTAATTTCTAGGGCTAAGGTGAAGCCTAGGATTGTAACGATTAGGGCTGTTGTTTTTAGATAGTAGGGTATAGTTATTTGGGGGACTGTTGTTGGGGGAATGTTGTTGGAGATAATATACCCTGCGAAGAGGCTTCAATTAGCAAGCGTTTGATAGAGTTGATTAGGAGGGTTGTTTTCGTTGATGTTAATCCATAGGGTAGAAAATCAGGGTTGTCCTAGATGGACCTTTGTTGGCAAAAGTAATGTCTCTGAATATGATATCTAGGTTGCTATAAATGGCTGTGAAGGAGTTAAAAAAATTTAAAAAAGTTAAAGAATGATAGTAAAAATAGTAAAAATATATCTAAGACTTTCTCTGGTATTGTTCTGGACAGTATGGGGTCAGTTCATTTTCGGATAGTTCCTTGATCCAGCTTATATTTCTCAAGATCTATAGGCCCCTTCCTATGTAGTCAGTACTAACTACAGGGTTTTAATCTATTGCACCTGTCACTTCCAAGGAGGTTCCGTTTTAGCTTCTGTTTGCTGGTCTCTTCAGTGTCTAATTTCCGCCCTGACATAAGGCGGTGGTGGTGGACACTTTTTTAGGCTTACTTGTTCAGTCATGTTGTTGGGGGGGGGGGAGGGTCGCTGCAAACAAATAACACTGGCGTGTGCTTGCAGTGTCTCGGCCACACTGGGTTTACCCCCACTCATGTGCCTGGGCTTTCCTTGTCTACACTGCTTAGCCTCTTGGTTGGTCTGCTGGGAACTGTCTGAGGCCGGCCCTGGGTTGTATGCACTTCCCAGGTCTAAGCCACTCAGGTTCAGGTACTTGGGTAGTCCTCAAAGGTGTAGACTTGGTTGGGCCTGCGTTTTGTGCCCTTCCCAGGTCCGAGCAGCTCAGTTGACCAGGTGTTTGGCGAGCGCGGTCGCCGTGACTTATCGCCTCCCCTGTCCCTGCCACTCAGTTTTCTGGATGTACAACCAGTGCACCTTCTCAGGCAGATGTTGACTGTCCAGAATCCCAAGAAGTCTTGGTTAGCAATGAAGCCTGCTTACATTTTGGTAGATAATGCCTCTCTGGGGCCGTGATTGCCCTCTTCTGGCTCTGGCTGCCCTCGCCTGCCTGTCTCCGGAGGGGGATGGGCTGGTCCGCAGCCGGCTAGCTCTGCTCAGTCCTTTGTTCTGTGAGCAGGCCTGGCAGTGTCTTAGGTAAGGGCTTTTCGAGAGGTAGCTATCCCACAGTCTGGGTTGCTGTCTCAAGTTAGTTCCCTCAGATTGCCCTCAGGGCATTCAGGCCTGGTCCTTACTCTAAGCAATGCAGCCCACGCCTCCCTGCCCAGCCCGCGCTTGCTAGTGGCAGATGCAGGCATCTGTGCTGCTTCTCCCCTGGGAGTTACCATTGGGCACATAATCTGTGGGTTTTAATTATTTATTTATTTTTCCTCCCAGTTATGTTGCCCTCTGTGGTTCCAAGGCTTGCCACAGACTTGGCAGTGAGAGTGTTTCCTGGTGTTTGGAAACTTCTCTCTTTTTAAAGACTCCCTTCCTGGGACGGAGCTCCATCCCTCCCTCTTTTGTCTCTCTTTTTATCTTTTATATTTTTTCCTACCTCCTTTCCAAGACAATGGGCTGCTTTTCTGGGTGCCTGATGTCCTCTGCCAGCATTCAGAAGTTGTTTTGTGGAATTTACTCAGCGTTCAAATGTACTTTTGATAAATTTGTGGGGAAGAAAGTGGTCTCCCCATTCTATTCCTCTGCCATCTTAGGACCGTGCCCCTGTTTTCTTATTAATTAACTATATGTACTTTTTGATGGAGTAAGTTCATTTGATATGACTTGCATTAAAAAAATGCTTTTAGAATTAATAATTATATTCCATCAGATTGTTGGCAAGGCATCTTTTCTCATGAATCATGTCTATTAGGCTCTAATAAATGAGCTTGACAGTAATGGGGTAGAAAATACTATTTTATTAATTATTTCTCACCTTCAGTGAACATTATGTACTCTTTACAAGTGTCAAGGAGAGGGAAAATTTCCCCTCTATCCCTCTTGAGTTCTATTGGCTGGATTGATAAGAAAATTCACATAAGGCAGATTAACAGGAGAAAAAGGAACACTTTAGTTCTTGTGCCACAGAAGTCGCACAGAAATGGCACCTAGGAAGTAGTCAAAGCAGGCAACTTTTATACTCTTTAGGTAAACAGTAAATTTATGAGGAATTGACAGGGCAAAGAATTTAGGCTTTGGGTGCTTAATTAGTGAAGACTTTAAACAGTGTGGGCTTGGGGTAGTCAATTAAAGAAGCAACAAGGTTTGTGTATACAGACTTCTCAGCCTGAACTCCCTCTTTCTGGTGATAAGGGTGTCCTTCAGCCTCTAGATGCAGGAAGAGATTCATCTCCTGCTTTCAGAGAGAGAAAGAGAAAGGTCTTGTGTCCCTTTAGTATTGGCCGTTTCTTAAGTAAATGTAATTTAAAATAATCAATATGCTATTGAGGCATATGGGGCCCTGGGCCCCAATAAAATCACTGCATCTTCTGCACGTTATTAATTCCTATGTTTGTGTTCTGGTTATCCACCACTGCATAGCAACCTACATCAAAATTTAGTGGCTAAAAATTTTATCATTATTTTATCTCATAATTCTAAGGCACTGAAATCCAGGCAGTAGACTGTAGGACTCGTTTGTTCACTGTATCTGCTGAATTAGCTAGGGTGACTGGGATGGCTCTCTTGGAACTACTGGGTGTTGGCTGGTTCCCATCCCCCACCCCCAGGCCCTTTATCAGAGCCTCTCCATGTAGTCTGGCAGATTTCTACTCTAGTTAGATTTCTTAGATAATGGTCAGATTTATAAGAGACCATAGCATAAGCATCAGTCCTCTTAAAGTCTAGGACCAGGCCAATATATAGTATCAGTTCTGCATCTCTTCCAGGAATCCTCCCATACCCTGGAAAAGATAGTCTCTCCTGCTCTTTATAGTCAAACACCCCTGGACAACCCTTTTTCATATCTTTTATAGCAGAGTGTTGAATTGTGGATTTACTTGTCTGAATCTTCTTTAACTGTGAGAAAATTAAATACAGGGGCTGAATCTTCCAATGCTGTGTGTTCCTGTGTCATGCACAAAATAATCAGCTGAAATACAGCTTAAAAAATAAATATCTTGTATATATTGTAGGTGTTCAATACGTTTGTACGTCAAATATATGAAATAATCAAAGCTAAGAAATATGATTGGAAAAAATGTTAAGGAGTCTTTATAGGTGAGTAGAGAGGTAATTTTAAGAAAGAAATCATGATTTAAGATGTTTACGGTTCCTTTGAAGTAGTATATTTTGAGGCATGCTATAGAAGCAAAGCCAGATCAAAACTTTAAGAATTTGTGAAGTCTGTATTCATTAGTTCATCAGCTAAAATAAGCTAGGATCACTGGAGCTGCTCATCTTTTAAAATTTTGTCTTAAATGTAAACTTGTTGACATATTTTTGAAACTAATTTTTCTTTATCTTTTCTATTCTCTTGGGATTAAACATGGTGATTTACCACTAAGAACTTCAAGATGTATTACTAAATTTGAGAGAGAATGTAGCTCAGACTTTGCATGGAGATGCATTTTAAAAGCACAGTCACTCAACAGTAATTTATAATGTGATTCAAATTTTAAGCATTACCCATTTAAAAAAAAACATTGAAAATAATTTCATAAAAAGTTGAACATTCTGAAAGTTCCATCCCCCTACTCAGTTTACTTGTACTTCACAATGGTGCAGAATTTCTAATGTAGAAATCCTCAATTATAGTCAGCACTTTTTGGCTTTTCTATTTTTCTTTACAAACCCTCAATTATTTTCTTTTGAAGATAGTCTTCATGTCTTTTCTCCTAAGCATTTCAATTATACTTCAGAAAATGAAGAGATAGGATAAACTGGATCAGAAATAATGCAAGTTTGGGGAAAAGTTTGGAAAGTGGAACATCTCTAAATTAATTCTGTATCATGTCTTATAAAATACTTTGATGATTTTATGCCTTATTTTGGCCTTATCTACTGAATTATAACTTCATTGAAGACAGACTTTGAATCCTTTTGTAGCTTCCACCTTCATAGTCATGGAGAAAATGGCCAATTCTCTGGGTATAATAAAGAGTTGAGATCCTTCAAGGCCTTCCCATCCCTAATACTGGATATTTGGCAAACTAAGATTAAAGCTGGCCATGTATTTAGTAAATAAAGTGTTATTAGAACATAACCAAGTCCATTGATTTAGTATTGTGCATGATTGCTTTCCAGGGCAGAATTGATTAGTTGCCACAGAGATCATACGGCTGGCAAACCTAAACTATTTACTATCTGGCCCTTTAAGAAAAGTTTAACATCCCTTGCCTTAGAAATCAAAATCCAAATATCCCAGCTTGTTTAAAAAGGTTTTTGTCATCTTTGTCCAGTATCTAATCCTTACCATTTTGAGGATAATCTCTAATTTATGTGGTCTTTCTAATGAGAAGAACACAGCTCAGACCTGATTAAAGCTTCTTAGCTAAAAGATTGAATATGGAGCAAAATGCTGCAATGATTAGAGATGGTTAGAATTATTTCACAACAGTTATATTGGTAGTCTCCTGTACCTGAGGTTCTCAGGTGGTGCTAGTACTAAAGAACTTGCTTGACAATGCAGGAGACATAAGAGATTTAGGTTCAATCCTTGGTTCAGGAAGATCTCCTGGAGGAGCGCATGGCAACCCACTCCGGTATTCTTGCCTGGAGAATCCCATGGACAGAAGAACCTGGCGGGCTACAGTCCATAGGGTTGCAAAGAGTCAGAGATGACTGAGTAACTTAGAATGCATGCATACATCCTGTACCTAGTCTGTAGCATTCTGACCAAATTGGTCCTGTTAAAGAAATGTTCTCTAACTTCCTATTCTGTGATCTGGCAAAACATTTTGTTTCTTCAACAACCCCATAGCAGTAAAATGAGTGTCACCAAACCAAACTTGGGTCTACTTGCCTGTGTGCAGTAAAGTCAATCTACTGATACTGGGTTGTAATGAAAGAAATTGCAACATTTATTGTAAGGCCTGTAAAAGGAGTCTAGGACAGCTGGTGCTCAAAAAGCATCATGTCCCTGATGGGTTTCAGCAAAGCAGTTTTAAAGGCAAGATGAAGGAAGGAAGTTCCAGGGTATGTAATCAACTTGTGCATGATTCTCTGATTGGTTAATGGTGAAGTAACAGTCCTTGTCACAGGGATTACCATCATCAATCTTTTGGCTCCAGTATGCCTGGGGTCTATGTGCTCATGGTCATGAAATAAAGTCTTCTGTTTGGTGGGGGTTTTAACACATGTAAAACAGCTCAGAAAATGTGCATCAGATACTGTTATCTAGGTACTTCAGAGAGGAACTGAAGTAGAAGATATGGGGAAGGGGTCTGTCCCAGGAAGGCCGCCTAGGGTTCTCCTCAATTACATGTTCTTCCAAAATCCCCCTGAAGTTAAGGACAGACAGATTTGGTTTCCATTGTTTACTACCCAAAGCATCCTAACATATATATTTGGCATAAAAATACTCTGCTAATTTCATAGCTGCTCTGAGGTCTTGCTCAGGGCTGTACACAACTCCAGCTTGTACCATTCACATTGACATCATCGTTATGAATGGTATCCATTGAAGTTGTGCAGTGTCTAAACTTCATAGTTGTAAAAGGCTGCACTGCTTTGCATCAGCTCATTTTTTCAGCTCCTTTTCAGTTGTCTTACATCTGTGCTCTGCAAAAGAGTCAGTTCTAACTACTTTTGTTACCCAGAGGAATCATGGTATTACTTGGTCTTTTTGTGATCACTTTGTTCTCAATGCCAAATGCAGACTCTTCAGTTTGTTCATTGACAAATTCATATTTATTCTTTCATGCTCTTCTCAGATATCACCTTTACTATAAAACTTTCCTTGTCACATCTTTTTCCTGCCACTGACCCTAGGCATTCATAGTACATGGCTTTATCAGATGTAAACATAATACTTTGTATACATTTCTAATATCAATGCATTTCATGATGGTTTTATGTTAGTCTTCCATACTAACCAATGTGCTTTTTGAGCAAACATATTTGTCTAATTGTGGCCTAGTTGAGGAAAATCCTAGCACAGAGCAGATGCTTAAAGCACTATCTCTTTGTGGACTTTTTCGTGTATCAATTAATACTCATAATTCACTGAATGTACCAAATCATTTAATATTTAGAGCTTTCAGTCACACATTATCATATATATCCAGATGCAGCAATATTTACTTCTTTCTGTCAATTGGCAATGTCAAGTTAAAAAAAAAATCTCAGTCTGGTAAGGGGAAACTTCACTTGAAAGAAAAGGTCAGTGTGAGGAGGGTCTGCTGCAATTGGAGGAGAACTATTGCATAGGGAGAATGCCGTAAGCATAAGATCTGCAAGCCTCTCAAGGTTAATCAAAAGTGGTTTTTCTTCTGTTGAGAGGAAGTAGCAAGGGTATTAAGGGTAGGGAGTGGGAAAATGGGATAAAAGAGTAGTTTGATTAAATAGTAGATCAGAGAATATTTTACCCTAAAGTCAGCCTTTTCTAGTCATAGTTCTGGAGTCAGGAGGAAGGAGTGAAATTTTGCTGCTGCTAAGTCGCTTCAGTCGTGTCCGACTCTGTGCGACCCCATAGACGGAAGCCCACCAGGCTTCCCCGTCCCTGGAATTCTCCAGGCAAGAACACTGGAGTGTGTTGCCATTTCCTTCTCCAATGCATGAAAGTGAAAAGTGAAAGTGAAGATGCTTAGTCGTATCCGACTCTTAGTGACCCCATGGACTGCAGCCTCCCAGGCTCCTCCGTCCATGGGATTTTTGAGGCAAGAGTACTGGAGTGGGTTGCCATTGCCTTCTCCAGTGAAACTTTAATGTTTGACTAATAAGCAGTTTGTTCCAATAAGAATAAACACTTCAGCTGATAATTTATGAGACGAAAAAATATCAATTTGGAATATCTTTGTCTGGCCCTGTCATAGGTAAGCAAGAGGAGGCATCTGTGAGTCTTATTTAAGTCATATGGGAAGGGTTGTGCTTGTGACATGCTCAGCAGTGGGTTGTGCTTGTGACATGCTCAGCAGTGTCTGACTCTTTGTGACCCCATGGACTGCAGCCTCCCAGGCTCCTCCGTCCATGGGATTTTTGAGGCAAGAGTACTGGAGTGGGGTGCCATTGCCTTCTCAGTGAAACTTTAATGTTTGACTAATAAGCAGTTTGTTCCAATAAGAATAAACACTTCAGCTGATAATTTATGAGACGAAAAAATATCAATTTGAATATCTTTGTCTGGCCCTGTCATAGGTAAGCAAGAGGAGGCATCTGTGAGTCTTATTTAAGTCATATGGGAAGGTTGTGCTTGTGACATGCTCAGCAGTGTCTGACTCTTTGTGACCCCATGGACTGCAGCCTCCCAGGCTCCTCCGTCCATGGGATTTTTGAGGCAAGAGTACTGGAGTGGGTTGCCATTGCCTTCTCAGTGAAACTTTAATGTTTGACTAATAAGCAGTTTGTTCCAATAAGAATAAACACTTCAGCTGATAATTTATGAGACGAAAAAATATCAATTTGAATATCTTTGTCTGGCCCTGTCATAGGTAAGCAAGAGGAGGCATCTGTGAGTCTTATTTAAGTCATATGGGAAGGTTGTGCTTGTGACATGCTCAGCAGTGTCTGACTCTTTGTGACCCCATGGACTGCAGCCTCCCAGGCTCCTCCGTCCATGGGATTTTTGAGGCAAGAGTACTGGAGTGGGGTGCCATTGCCTTCTCAGTGAAACTTTAATGTTTGACTAATAAGCAGTTTGTTCCAATAAGAATAAACACTTCAGCTGATAATTTATGAGACGAAAAAATATCAATTTGAATATCTTTGTCTGGCCCTGTCATAGGTAAGCAAGAGGAGGCATCTGTGAGTCTTATTTAAGTCATATGGGAAGGTTGTGCTTGTGACATGCTCAGCAGTGTCTGACTCTTTGTGACCCCATGGACTGCAGCCTCCCAGGCTCCTCCGTCCATGGGATTTTTGAGGCAAGAGTACTGGAGTGGGGTGCCATTGCCTTCTCAGTGAAACTTTAATGTTTGACTAATAAGCAGTTTGTTCCAATAAGAATAAACACTTCAGCTGATAATTTATGAGACGAAAAAATATCAATTTGAATATCTTTGTCTGGCCCTGTCATAGGTAAGCAAGAGGAGGCATCTGTGAGTCTTATTTAAGTCATATGGGAAGGTTGTGCTTGTGACATGCTCAGCAGTGTCTGACTCTTTGTGACCCCATGGACTGCAGCCTCCCAGGCTCCTCCGTCCATGGGATTTTTGAGGCAAGAGTACTGGAGTGGGGTGCCATTGCCTTCTCAGTGAAACTTTAATGTTTGACTAATAAGCAGTTTGTTCCAATAAGAATAAACACTTCAGCTGATAATTTATGAGACGAAAAAATATCAATTTGAATATCTTTGTCTGGCCCTGTCATAGGTAAGCAAGAGGAGGCATCTGTGAGTCTTATTTAAGTCATATGGGAAGGTTGTGCTTGTGACATGCTCAGCAGTGTCTGACTCTTTGTGACCCCATGGACTGCAGCCTCCCAGGCTCCTCCGTCCATGGGATTTTTGAGGCAAGAGTACTGGAGTGGGGTGCCATTGCCTTCTCAGTGAAACTTTAATGTTTGACTAATAAGCAGTTTGTTCCAATAAGAATAAACACTTCAGCTGATAATTTATGAGACGAAAAAATATCAATTTGAATATCTTTGTCTGGCCCTGTCATAGGTAAGCAAGAGGAGGCATCTGTGAGTCTTATTTAAGTCATATGGGAAGGTTGTGCTTGTGACATGCTCAGCAGTGTCTGACTCTTTGTGACCCCATGGACTGCAGCCTCCCAGGCTCCTCCGTCCATGGGATTTTTGAGGCAAGAGTACTGGAGTGGGGTGCCATTGCCTTCTCAGTGAAACTTTAATGTTTGACTAATAAGCAGTTTGTTCCAATAAGAATAAACACTTCAGCTGATAATTTATGAGACGAAAAAATATCAATTTGAATATCTTTGTCTGGCCCTGTCATAGGTAAGCAAGAGGAGGCATCTGTGAGTCTTATTTAAGTCATATGGGAAGGTTGTGCTTGTGACATGCTCAGCAGTGTCTGACTCTTTGTGACCCCATGGACTGCAGCCTCCCAGGCTCCTCCGTCCATGGGATTTTTGAGGCAAGAGTACTGGAGGTGCCATTGCCTTCTCAGTGAAACTTTAATGTTTGACTAATAAGCAGTTTGTTCCAATAAGAATAAACACTTCAGCTGATAATTTATGAGACGAAAAAATATCAATTTGAATATCTTTGTCTGGCCCTGTCATAGGTAAGCAAGAGGAGGCATCTGTGAGTCTTATTTAAGTCATATGGGAAGGTTGTGCTTGTGACATGCTCAGCAGTGTCTGACTCTTTGTGACCCCATGGACTGCAGCCTCCCAGGCTCCTCCGTCCATGGGATTTTTGAGGCAAGAGTACTGGAGTGGGTTGCCATTGCCTTCTCAGTGAAACTTTAATGTTTGACTAATAAGCAGTTTGTTCCAATAAGAATAAACACTTCAGCTGATAATTTATGAGACGAAAAAATATCAATTTGAATATCTTTGTCTGGCCCTGTCATAGGTAAGCAAGAGGAGGCATCTGTGAGTCTTATTTAAGTCATATGGGAAGGTTGTGCTTGTGACATGCTCAGCAGTGTCTGACTCTTTGTGACCCCATGGACTGCAGCCTCCCAGGCTCCTCCGTCCATGGGATTTTTGAGGCAAGAGTACTGGAGTGGGGTGCCATTGCCTTCTCAGTGAAACTTTAATGTTTGACTAATAAGCAGTTTGTTCCAATAAGAATAAACACTTCAGCTGATAATTTATGAGACGAAAAAATATCAATTTGAATATCTTTGTCTGGCCCTGTCATAGGTAAGCAAGAGGAGGCATCTGTGAGTCTTATTTAAGTCATATGGGAAGGTTGTGCTTGTGACATGCTCAGCAGTGTCTGACTCTTTGTGACCCCATGGACTGCAGCCTCCCAGGCTCCTCCGTCCATGGGATTTTTGAGGCAAGAGTACTGGAGTGGGTTGCCATTGCCTTCTCAGTGAAACTTTAATGTTTGACTAATAAGCAGTTTGTTCCAATAAGAATAAACACTTCAGCTGATAATTTATGAGACGAAAAAATATCAATTTGAATATCTTTGTCTGGCCCTGTCATAGGTAAGCAAGAGGAGGCATCTGTGAGTCTTATTTAAGTCATATGGGAAGGTTGTGCTTGTGACATGCTCAGCAGTGTCTGACTCTTTGTGACCCCATGGACTGCAGCCTCCCAGGCTCCTCCGTCCATGGGATTTTTGAGGCAAGAGTACTGGAGTGGGGTGCCATTGCCTTCTCAGTGAAACTTTAATGTTTGACTAATAAGCAGTTTGTTCCAATAAGAATAAACACTTCAGCTGATAATTTATGAGACGAAAAAATATCAATTTGAATATCTTTGTCTGGCCCTGTCATAGGTAAGCAAGAGGAGGCATCTGTGAGTCTTATTTAAGTCATATGGGAAGGTTGTGCTTGTGACATGCTCAGCAGTGTCTGACTCTTTGTGACCCCATGGACTGCAGCCTCCCAGGCTCCTCCGTCCATGGGATTTTTGAGGCAAGAGTACTGGAGGTGCCATTGCCTTCTCAGTGAAACTTTAATGTTTGACTAATAAGCAGTTTGTTCCAATAAGAATAAACACTTCAGCTGATAATTTATGAGACGAAAAAATATCAATTTGAATATCTTTGTCTGGCCCTGTCATAGGTAAGCAAGAGGAGGCATCTGTGAGTCTTATTTAAGTCATATGGGAAGGTTGTGCTTGTGACATGCTCAGCAGTGTCTGACTCTTTGTGACCCCATGGACTGCAGCCTCCCAGGCTCCTCCGTCCATGGGATTTTTGAGGCAAGAGTACTGGAGGTGCCATTGCCTTCTCAGTGAAACTTTAATGTTTGACTAATAAGCAGTTTGTTCCAATAAGAATAAACACTTCAGCTGATAATTTATGAGACGAAAAAATATCAATTTGAATATCTTTGTCTGGCCCTGTCATAGGTAAGCAAGAGGAGGCATCTGTGAGTCTTATTTAAGTCATATGGGAAGGTTGTGCTTGTGACATGCTCAGCAGTGTCTGACTCTTTGTGACCCCATGGACTGCAGCCTCCCAGGCTCCTCCGTCCATGGGATTTTTGAGGCAAGAGTACTGGAGTGGGGTGCCATTGCCTTCTCAGTGAAACTTTAATGTTTGACTAATAAGCAGTTTGTTCCAATAAGAATAAACACTTCAGCTGATAATTTATGAGACGAAAAAATATCAATTTGAATATCTTTGTCTGGCCCTGTCATAGGTAAGCAAGAGGAGGCATCTGTGAGTCTTATTTAAGTCATATGGGAAGGTTGTGCTTGTGACATGCTCAGCAGTGTCTGACTCTTTGTGACCCCATGGACTGCAGCCTCCCAGGCTCCTCCGTCCATGGGATTTTTGAGGCAAGAGTACTGGAGGTGCCATTGCCTTCTCAGTGAAACTTTAATGTTTGACTAATAAGCAGTTTGTTCCAATAAGAATAAACACTTCAGCTGATAATTTATGAGACGAAAAAATATCAATTTGAATATCTTTGTCTGGCCCTGTCATAGGTAAGCAAGAGGAGGCATCTGTGAGTCTTATTTAAGTCATATGGGAAGGTTGTGCTTGTGACATGCTCAGCAGTGTCTGACTCTTTGTGACCCCATGGACTGCAGCCTCCCAGGCTCCTCCGTCCATGGGATTTTTGAGGCAAGAGTACTGGAGGTGCCATTGCCTTCTCAGTGAAACTTTAATGTTTGACTAATAAGCAGTTTGTTCCAATAAGAATAAACACTTCAGCTGATAATTTATGAGACGAAAAAATATCAATTTGAATATCTTTGTCTGGCCCTGTCATAGGTAAGCAAGAGGAGGCATCTGTGAGTCTTATTTAAGTCATATGGGAAGGTTGTGCTTGTGACATGCTCAGCAGTGTCTGACTCTTTGTGACCCCATGGACTGCAGCCTCCCAGGCTCCTCCGTCCATGGGATTTTTGAGGCAAGAGTACTGGAGTGGGGTGCCATTGCCTTCTCAGTGAAACTTTAATGTTTGACTAATAAGCAGTTTGTTCCAATAAGAATAAACACTTCAGCTGATAATTTATGAGACGAAAAAATATCAATTTGAATATCTTTGTCTGGCCCTGTCATAGGTAAGCAAGAGGAGGCATCTGTGAGTCTTATTTAAGTCATATGGGAAGGTTGTGCTTGTGACATGCTCAGCAGTGTCTGACTCTTTGTGACCCCATGGACTGCAGCCTCCCAGGCTCCTCCGTCCATGGGATTTTTGAGGCAAGAGTACTGGAGTGGGGTGCCATTGCCTTCTCAGTGAAACTTTAATGTTTGACTAATAAGCAGTTTGTTCCAATAAGAATAAACACTTCAGCTGATAATTTATGAGACGAAAAAATATCAATTTGAATATCTTTGTCTGGCCCTGTCATAGGTAAGCAAGAGGAGGCATCTGTGAGTCTTATTTAAGTCATATGGGAAGGTTGTGCTTGTGACATGCTCAGCAGTGTCTGACTCTTTGTGACCCCATGGACTGCAGCCTCCCAGGCTCCTCCGTCCATGGGATTTTTGAGGCAAGAGTACTGGAGTGGGTTGCCATTGCCTTCTCAGTGAAACTTTAATGTTTGACTAATAAGCAGTTTGTTCCAATAAGAATAAACACTTCAGCTGATAATTTATGAGACGAAAAAATATCAATTTGAATATCTTTGTCTGGCCCTGTCATAGGTAAGCAAGAGGAGGCATCTGTGAGTCTTATTTAAGTCATATGGGAAGGTTGTGCTTGTGACATGCTCAGCAGTGTCTGACTCTTTGTGACCCCATGGACTGCAGCCTCCCAGGCTCCTCCGTCCATGGGATTTTTGAGGCAAGAGTACTGGAGTGGGGTGCCATTGCCTTCTCAGTGAAACTTTAATGTTTGACTAATAAGCAGTTTGACTTAAGATAGTCCATTTTTCTATTTTATTGAAGTCCTAAGAAAAAGAATTAATGTTATAAGACTGAACATACTGGGGTTAAACAGCCTGAGTTTGATTATAATTCTTTTCATTTACTAATTGAGATATTAATTTAATTTTTCCATGCTTTGATTTTTACATCTATAAAACTGAGCTACTGATCATTGGTTTGTTCTTAAGATTAAATAAGTTTGCACTCTTAAGGACTCAAACAGTGCCTGGTGTTTAGTAAATGCTCAATATGAATTATTATTATTATTGTATCAGCCACTACATTTCAAAATATTATTGATGCATAAGTCAGGAATATCTAAATGTTTAATAAAACATATTTAATCTTTATAACAAAATTTTCATATAATTCCAATAAATTTATAAAATCAGTGCTGTTTTAACTATTTGTACCTTCCTTTCTCTCATAAACTCATAAGTCCCCTTCACAAAGTTCCCAAACTTCAAGAATTACAATTTAAAAACTACTGGTCTCAGTAGCTTTTGATTGACTAAGTATTTATTGATTGACTAAATCATGTTGAAAAAATCATCAGATTATAGAAAGAGCAAACATTTTTTATAATTCATCTATTATTTTGCCTGTCTCAAATGAGGATATTCTAAATCAAGTAAGTTATATTTGAAGACAGTTTTCATATCTTTTAGTAAATTAATTTAGATCAAAGGAATAAGCTTTTTTTATAAGTAATAAATTAGGGGTGAGTTTGAATTAAAAATCATATTTAAGGAATCAAAGCATTGTGTTATTATAATCATCATATATAGAATAGATTATCTGCCCTTTGAGCATTTGTAGATGACTTAAACATTATTAGTTTCTGAATGAAACCTATAAGATGTAAAAAAACTTTTCTAAATAATATTAACAGTACTTACCCTTTTATACTCTTTAAGCTTAGTGAAACTTTAGACTTTACTGATATCCCCATTTCTAGCAAAAAGATATCTATTTATCTCTAGTGCTTAACTGAAATTTTTAAAGAAAATGTTAGTTGATGTTATTAAAAGAAAGTGCAAGTGTTAGTGGTTCAGCGTGTTGTGCCCTTTGCAACCCCATGAACTGTATCCCACCAAGCTCCTCTGTCCATGAGATTTCCCAGGCAAGAATACTGGAATGTATTGCCATTTCCTTCTCCAATTAAAAGAAAGGTGTCATCTAAAATTATACTGTCTTATTCTTAGAAAGAATTTCCTGAGTAATCCAATGAACATCTCACAAAGATTCATGTACTCTTAAAGGGGTTGAGGGGAACATATTCATGAGATATTTTAGTACCTTCATTTTACAAATGAGAAGAATATGAGCCTGCTCAGTTAAGCAATTTACCAAAGATAAATGGTTGCATGTTAAATATTAAGAAGTATTAAAATCTCTGTTCTCAATCCAGTGCTCTTTCCACCATTTGGAAAATTAATCATATAGTCATAATCATCAAAATATTTTTTCCTGTGTCCCCAAAAAGAACAGAAAGCCATGTTTTAGAATCCAGATGACATATAAACTTAAAAAGCAGCATAAAAAACAATTTTAAATTAAACTTTTGGATTAAGCAGATGATGACTGCTTGATTGGCAGTGGCTTGTACTGGAATAGAAAGTAAATCAATAAGCAGAAATATTTCAGTCATCTGTTTACCTGAATTTCAATAAACATAGGTGTTCTAAGAAGGATTGAGAAATAGAAGGAAAGTCTTTCCCCAATCTGTGACTGTCTTTATTGAACTCATTTCTTTTTTCTTTACCCTTTTAGATGCCTCTTACCTCTGTTCTGTCCTTCTTCTACTAAAACTTTTTGGAAACTTATATCATACCTTTTTGTACTGAAATGTAAATGGCTTACAAGCCTTCAGGTACTGCCTCTACCAAGGAAGTGTAAGGAGTGAGATTTAAGAGAGGCAAAGAAAGGTAAAGTTATAGAATGACTATGTAAATGTGAGATTTCAAGCATCAGTGAGGAAGAGAGTAGTGTTAGGGGAAGTACACTGACTGAAACCGCCCACCCTGGTGGTTACTACCCTATGGTAGTAATCATTTGTATGAGTTATTTTACCACAGGAGGTCCTGGTAAGGAGCATGGAATTAATAAGCCACCACCAACCAGAAGAGTTCAGGAAAGTTCAAGAGGAGACACCACATGTCCGACCACTTCCCAGAATCCTTCTCTTTTGCGTCCATCTTGGCTGAACCACCAGGAAGGACTCTGAGTCAGAATGATTGACTAAAGACAACCTGGGAAATAATCCCATCACCATAAAACCTGAGACTGCCAGGCATGTGGCAGAGCTGTTCTCCTGGGTTCCCTTACCCTACTGCTCTCCGCCCGGGTGCCCTTTCCCAATAAAATCTCTTGCTTTGTCAACACATGTGTCTCCTTGGACAATTCATTTCCGAGTGTTAGACAAGAGCCCAGTTTCAAGCCCTGGAAGGGGTACCCCTTCCTGAAACAGTAGTAGTTTAAAATTGTAGGAGAACAGACTTCCTGATGCTTTTAAAATCATTGTCAATTTCCACAAAGAAACAAAAAACAAACAAGGGAAAAAAATGACAATTATAATAGCCAAACACAAAATAAAAACATAAACAAAAAAACCCTTCAAATTAATGGGACTCAACTATGTTTAAACTGAGATTAATATGTGGAGTATTGATTTCTTTAATAAGCTGAAGCCCTCAGTACATGAATATACTCCTTAATTTAATTTAGATATTCTTCAATTTTTCTCAGTAATGTTTCACAATTTTACATACAGAAATCTTTATATCTCTCATAAGATTTATTTTTATGTGTTTCATGTTTTAGATATTACCATCAGAAGCATCGTTTCTTAATACCATTTCCTATTTGCTGTTTGTCTGTACAAATATAACTCATTTTTAAATAAAATAAAATACTGACCTTGTATTCAGCAACCTTGTTATATAACCTTATGCAAATGGCTTACCTGTAGAATTTGTGTCACATTCCATAATGATTAAAAGATCAATTCTCTAAAGCAATATAATAAATCTAAGATTTCATACAGACAATAATGTTTCTAAAAATTCATATAGCAAAAATTGGCAGGAAAAGAATAAATATTTCACAATCGTTGTGGAAAATTTTAACACAACTCTCTAAGTAGTCCAGGGAAGATTTTTAACACAAATATCAAACTTGATCAATTTGAAATATATAAAACATGCTACTCAACAATGAAAGAAATCATACTTTTAACAAGTATATATAGACTGTATTACAAAATTCATTATATGGTTGTATATAAAACAAATCTTAACATATTCAAAGACTGAAATGCAATAAAATATACTTTTTGACCATTGAGATGGTGAATTAAAAATGAATAACAAAATTTATTTTAAAATATATCCAAATGTTCAGGAGCTAAGCATTTTATTTAAATGATCACAAAGAAGAAATCACAGTGAGCATGAGAAAATGAAAATTTTAGCTGTATTTTTCAGGTTTATTATACATGTATGTTCTCTAATACCATCACAGTTTCCCCTACAAGCATATGCACTAGCAGAGTTTATATTCTATGTATCTAGTTTACTTTAGGGTCTGATAAGGCCAATGGAAGATGTTCACCAAATGATAATTGGGTGTATCAGGCAGAAAGTTTTAAGCAACATGATATGACTTTGATAAATTTAAAAATTTAATTAATTTATTTTAATTGGAGGCTAATTACTTTACAATATTGTAGTGGTTTTTGCCGTACATTCACATGAATCAGCCACAGGTGTACATGTGTCCCCCATCCTGAACCCCCCTCCCACGACCTTCCCCATCCCATCCCTGACTTTGATAACTTTAAAAAATGAATTTATTTTAATGATATAGAGTAATTCACAGAATGGTTTGGAGAGCCAGAGAACCCATGGGTCTAAACTGTCAGCCAGGAGAAATGTCTAAACTTAGTTCTTGGTCTGATCTGGTGCCACTACTGCTGGATTACTTGATTACTCTGCAGATTGTAATGCTGAATTCACAAACACAAAATGTTAGATGCCGCTAAAAAGCGGATGTTGCTTCTACTTTATTTATGTGACCAGAATAGATTCTGCAATTGCTGTTTTTCTTTCTCTCAGTGGCAGCTTTTAATTGCAAATCTGGGGCATATGCATCCAAATGATAGAATTCCGTTTCTGTGCTACTGCCCTAGTTTCAAAGGAGGTTGAGAATGCAAGAACTTGGGATCTTCAGCTTTTATAGTGAAAGATGGATTTGCCTCGTAAAGTGGGAGATTCCTAAAACATATGGAATGGACAAGGTTCAAGCAATTTATCTATGATTTTCAGGCACACATGGGTCTTGCCAAGACACTTAGGGTAAACTCTATTTACTGATCTGTAGGGTCTCTGAGCATGATGTCATCAAAATAGAGATAAGTGTGATGCCAGAAGGTCAAGGTTGCTATGAGCTAGGCTGTGATATAGAATGAAAAAGTTGAGACAATATACTGAGATTAATACCACTGCCTTGTGAATTGCAAGCAAATTATTATCATGTTTTCAGAGTAATGGAATAAAACCATGTGCCTAATCAATAGCTATTGATTACTTAGAAAGCAAAGCAGGTTCCTTAGAGTGTTGCTGATTTGTTCTAGTGAAGAGACCACATATAGAACAATGATCTCAATTTGCTGTCTCTAGCTAGTCAAATTTATAACAGTCCTCTGTTTTACTCCTGAATACTCTGACTTTTGCACTAGACAAACTGAAATTTGATGCTATTATGACAGAATATGACAGAATTCACCAACCCTGAATCTGTAAAACCTTCAATAGCGAAACTCATTTCTGTGATTCTCTTTAGGGATTTAATCCTGCTTTTGACATATTATAATAAATTGAAAGACATCTACTTATGCTTCATTGACTACTCTAAAGCCTTTGACTGTGTGGATCACGAAAAGCTGTGGAAAATTCTTAAAAAGATGGCAGTAACTGACCACCTTACTTGTCTTCTGAGAAACCTGTATGTGGGTCAAGAGGCAACAGTTAGAACTGGACATGGAACAACCGATTGGTTCAAAATTGAGACAGGAATATGACAAGACTATATATTGTCACCCTGTTTATTTAACTTCTATGCAGAGTACATCATTTGAAATGCTGGGCTGGATGAATCACAAGCTGGAATCAAGCTTGCCAGGAGAAATATCAATAACCTCAGATACACAGATGACACCACCCTTATGGCAGAAAGTGAAGAGGAACTAAAGCGTCTCTTGATGAAGGTGAAAGAGGAGACTGAAAAAGTTGGCTTACTAAGATCATGACATCCAGTCCTATCACGTCATGGGAAATAGAAGGGGAAAACATGGAAGCAGTGACAGATTTTATTTTCTTGGGCTTCAGAATCACTGCAAATGGTGATTGTAACATGAAATTAAAATATGCTTGCTCCTTGGAAGGAAAGCTATGACAATCCTAAACAGACTATTAAAAAGCAGAGACATTACTTTGCCAACAAAGATCCATCTAGTCAAAGCTATGATTTTTCCTGTAATCATGAATGGACATGAGAATTGGACCATAAAAAAGACTGAAGAATTGATGCTTTTGAATTGTGGTGCTGAAGAGTCCCTTGGACTACAGGAGATCAAATCAGTCAATCCTGAAGGAAATCAACCGTAAATATTAATTGGAAGGACTGTTGCTGAAGCTGATGCTCCAATACTTTGGCCACCTGATGTGAAGAGCCAACTCATTGGAAAAGACTGTGATGCTGGGGAAGATTGAAGGCATGAGAAGAAGAGAGCAGCAGAGGATGAGCTGATTAATAGCATCATCAACTCAATTAACATGAATTTGAGCAAACTCCCAAAGATAGTGGAGAACAGAGGAGGCTGGCATGCTATAATCCATGGGGTCACAAAGAGTCAGACATGACTTAAGGACTGAACAATAACAATAATAACAACAACAACAGCAACAATAAATAGAGAAAGCTCTTGGAACTTTTAGTGGACTCTCCCTAATAAAATATTATTCCCTGAGACATGAAGCCAAGATGGTCATTCTGCTTGTGGCTGAGTATACTACTTTAATGATATACTAAGAAACTAATGAAATATTTATGAAATTTGGGGGTTTCTACTAGTGCCATTGGGAGACAGACTTAAACTGCCATTTATCATCTCATCTTCATGTCTCCACCTTGACCAGTGGACAATAGCAATACTGCAGGTATCAAAGTCAGTACAGTGAAGGCTGAAGAGGTTTGGATGGAAAAAACTGACTTCCATTTTCTAGATAACTCTTCTGAGCTAAGTCATTACATGTCTCCAATTATGGTGGAAAAAAATGTTAATATATCATAAGATTGACTCCTTTTCCTTAGAAAAATGGCAAGTCAGACTTGGAGATTCAGCTATTCCTTATTAGAGTCTACCATTATATTCTCATCCCACTACAAAGAAGTCCAATTCTTTTTTGTTCAATGACACATTCCAAGATACAAATAAAATGCTCATAATAAAACAGCTTTCAAAATTAAATGTTTAGTTGTACAGATACCAAGGGGGAAAATAGGGGGTGGAATGGATTGGGATATACACACACATACATGCTATGTATAAAATAGATAACTAATAAGAAAAGACTTTATTGCACAGGAAACTCTATTCAATGCTCTGTGGTGACCTGAATAGGAAGTAAATCAGGGAAAATCTTGGGATATGTGTATGTGTGTGGCTGATTCACTTTTCTGTACAGCAGACATTAACACAACATTGTAAAGCAAGTAAGAAAGTGAAAGTGTTAGTCTCTCAGTCCTGTCCGACTCTTTGTGACCCCATGGACTGTAGCCCACCAGGTTCCTCTGTCCATGGAATTCTCCAGGCAAGAATACTGGAGTGAGTTGCCATTTCCTTCTCCAGGGAATCTTCCCAACCCAGGGATTGAACCCAGGTCTCCCACATTGCAGGCAGACTCTTTACTGATTAAGTCACCAAGGAAGACTTAAAGTGAAAGTTGCTCAGTCCTGTCTGACTCTTTGCAACGCCATGGACTATACAGCCCAGGGAGTTCTCCAGGCCAGAATACTGGAGTGGGTGGCTTCTCCCCTTCTCCAGCGGATCTTCCCAACCCAGGAATCAAACTGGGGCTCCTGCATTGCAGGTGGATTCTTTATCAACTGAGCTATCAGGGAAGCCCCTAAAGCAAATATACGCCAATAAAAATTAATTTTAAAAGTTATCACTGTTTACTTGGGGATTTGGTAGATGCATTATATATTACATTTAATGTAACACTAATAACAGCAAATAAGAGCCTTAGAGAATATCACATGATGTGTTAATAGTTATTACCTCCACATAAATCATTTTATATTAAATATTAACATTTTTATTAGAAAAATTAAATGTTTAGTGTTACTCTACTCAACCTGTGGATATAAAAAATAAGACCGTTATCACATTCACAGAAAGTCAATGATATTTTGGCATTGCCTTGAGCAGAGAATTTGAGTTGAACATTACTTTCTAATTACATTGGTATACCTCAGTGTCTTTATTTTTAATTTATTAGTTTATGAAAATAAATTTTATGTTATGAAGTGTGTGATGCAGTAGTGTTAAGCATATGGACTATGTTATACAGCATATCCAGAGAAGGCGATGGCACCCCACTCCAGTACTCTTGCCTGGAAAATCCCATGGATGGAGGAGCCTGGTAGGCTGCAGTCCATGGGGTCGCAAAGAGTCGGACACGACTGAGTGACTTCACTCTCACTTTTCACTTTCGTGCATTGGAGAAGGAAATGGCAACCCACTCCAGTGTTCTTCCTGGAGAATCCCAGGGATGGGGGAGCCTGGTGGGCTGCCGTCTATGGGGTCGCACAGAGTCGGACGTGACTGAAGCAACTTAGCAGCAGCAGCAGCCTCATACAGCATATCTTTAGAACTTAATCATCTTGTGTAGCTGAAACCTTATAACTGGTAAACAACTCCACATTTTCCTTTCCCCTTAGCCCCTGGCAACTAATATCATTCTACTGTTTGTTTCTATGAGTTTGACTGTTTTAGATATCTCATATAAAGTAAAGTATGTGGTAGTTGTTCTTCTGTGAATGTATTATTTCACTCAGCATAATGTCTTCCAGGTATATATATGTCATTGTACATAGCAAATTTTCTTCCTTTTAAAGGCTGGACAATATTCTATTGTATGTGTATATCACATACTATATATAAATAAAAAAATATATATACCATACTATCTTGATGACTGTAGCTTTGTAGTATAATCTGAAGTCAGGAAGGTTGATTCCTCCAGGTCCATTCTTCTTTCTCAAGACTGCTTTGGCTATTTGGGGTCTTTTGTGTTTCCATATGAATTGTGAAATTTTTTGTTCCACTTCTGTGAAAAATGCCATTGGTAATTTGATAGGGATCACACTGAATCTGTAGACTGTGTTTGGTAGTATAGTCATTTTCACAGTATTGATTCTTCCTACTCAAGAACATGGAATATCTATCTGTTTATGTCATATTTGATTTCTTTCATTAGTATCTTATAATTTTCTGTGTATAGTTCTTTTGTCTCCTTAGGTAAGTTTATTCCTAGATATTTAATTCTTTTTGTTGCAATGGTGAATGGGATTGATTCCTTCATTTCTCTTCCTGATTTTTCATTGTTAGTATATAGAAATGCAAATGATTTCTGTGTATTGATTTGGTATCCTGCAACTTTGCTAAATTCATTGTTTAGCTCTAGTAATTTTCTGATGACTGTGTGGATCACAATAAACTGTGGAAAATTCTGAAAGAGATGGGAATACCAGACCACCTGACCTGCCTCTTGAGAAATTTGTATGCAGGTCAGGAAGCAACAGTTAGAACTGGACATAGAACAATAGACTGGTTCCAAATAGGAAAAAGAGTACATCAAGGCTGTATATTGTCACCTTGCTTATTTAAATTATATGCAGAGTACATCATGAGAAATTCTGGGCTAGAAGAAGCACAAGCTGGAATCAAGATTGCTGGGAGAAATATCAATAACCTCAGATATGCAGATGACACCACTCTTATGGCAGAAAGTGAAGAGGAACTAAAAAGCCTCTTGATGAAAGTGAAAGAGGAGAGTGAAAAAGTTGGCTTAAAGCTCAACATTCAGAAAACGAAGATCATGGCATCTGGTTCCATCACTTCATGGGAAATAGACGGGGAAACAGTGGAAACAGTGTCAGACTTTATTTTGGGGGGGCTCCAAAATCACTGCATATGGTGACTGCAGCCATGAAATCAAAAGACATTTACTCCTTGGAAACAAAGTTATGACCAACCTAGATAGCATATTCAAAAGCAGAGACATTACTTTTCCAACAAAGGTTCATCTAGTCAAGGCTATGGTTTTTCCTGTGGTCATGTATGGATGTGAGAATTGGAACTTCTTCTGTGAAGAAGGCTGAACGCTGAAGAATTGATGCTTTTGAACTGTGGTGTTGGAGAAGACTCTTGAGAGTCCCTTGGACTGCAAGGAGATCCAACCAGTCCATTCTGAAGGAGATCAGCTCTGGGATTTCTTTAGAAGGAATGATGCTAAAGCTGAAACTCCAGTACTTTGGCCACCTCATGAGAAGAGTTGACTCATTGGAAAAGACTCTGATGCTGGGAGGGATTGGGGGCAGGAAGAGAAGGGGATGACAGAGGATGAGATGGCTGGATGGCATAACTGACTCGATGGATGTGAGTTTGAGTGAACTCCGGGAGTTGGTGATGGACAGGGAGGCCTGGCATGCTGCGATTCATGGGATTGCAAAGAGTTGGACATGAATGAGCGACTGAACTGAACTGATCTTTAGGATTTTCTATGTACAGTATCATGTCATCTACAAACAATGAGAGCTTTACTTCTTCTTTTCTGATCTGGATTATTTTTTTTTTTCTTTTTCTTCTTTGATTACTGTAGCTAGGACTTCCAGAAGTATGTTGAATAATAGTCATGAAAGTGGACACCCTTGTCTTGTTCCTGATCTTAGGGAGAATGCTTTCAGTTTTTCACCATTGAAAATATTGTTTTCTGTAGGATTATCATATATGGCCTTTACTCTGTTGAGGTAGGTTCTTTCTATGCCCATTTTTTGAAGTGATCTCTTCTGATATCAATTTTTATGTTAGAGCAATCATGACTTGCTGTGCTGTGGTTAGTCGCTCAGTTGAGCCGGACTCTTTTTAATGCCATAGACTGTAGCCTGCCAGGCTGCTCTGTCCATGGGGATTCTACGATACTGGATGCTAGGGGCTGGTGCACTGGGATGACTCAGAGGGATGGTATGGGTAGGGAGGAGGGAAGAGGGTTCAGGATGGGGAACACATGTATACCTGCGGTGGATTCATTTCGATATTTGGCAAAACCAATACAATATTGTAAAGTTTAAAAATAAAATAAAATAAAATAAAGAATACTAGAGTGGGTTGCCATGCCCTCCTCCAGGGGATCTTCCAAACCCAGTGATTGAACCCAGGTCTCCTGCATTGCAGGTGGATTCTTTACTGTCTGAGCCACCAGGGAAGCCCTGGTGCCCTTCAGTGCCAATCAGGCTAGATAAGATATGACAATTTCCCCTGTATCTTCAATGACCTGTTGTCTCTGATCTCTTCTGATATTAATTTGTATGTTAGAGCAACCGTGACTTACTCTGGCTTAATTAAGTACAAAATAAACTATTAAAAATATATTAGGCAGTTTATGAAATCTCTAAAAGATTCAAGAGCTAAGATTGGTGTTTGAAAGTTTGAAATTATGCCTAGGAATTATGCTGTAGAATTAGGCCAGGGAACAACCTAGTGCTAGAGTCACAGGCCAGAGAGGCTGTAGCTACAGATGTCAATGATAGGGGATGCTAAATACAGTAATGTGAATCAATAGTATGTTTGTTCTGGATATTGAAAACAGTTTGTGCTTCCCATTTCCAGAATATATTCTAAGCAGTCTCTTCTTCTTGTCAATAGCTTCTAGTCTAGTCTCCAGAAAAGATATAACTCATCAGCAGAGCTAAGGTCATATGCTAGCCTATAATTTTAAGGAATGCTCAGACATTTAAGTAGCTGGCATTTTCAGCCTCTATAATGTGAGACAGAGACAGATTCTTTTCTCATAAGATCAGGATTTCCATAATTTTATATGTGTTCATACATTGGACAAAAATGATAAGTAGAACTCTCAGTTTATTCATGAATAAAAACCACATAAGTCATAGTTTTCTTTACAGTAATATTTTGGAAACAAGCATAAGGAAGTTTTATACACACATATGTGTGTGTGTTTATTCTGACTTTATATAAAGTAGGCCTTTGTTATTTAGTGTTGCTATTCTGAATGCAAAATAGGGATTCTTTTAGTTACAAAGAGAAAAATGAAAACATTTTTTCTTAACTAGCTAAATAAAATATGAACATGAAGATTAACATCATCTCTGAAGCAAACTCAAAATTATACTTCTTCTCAATCAGTGCTGTTGCCAGTCCTTGGCTTTATTAATTATTAATGGGAAATATATATCCAAGACATTACTGCAAATAAATATTTTAGAATATGTCTGGCTGTTCTTGGTACAGTGAAAACATTTTTATAATATAAAATGTAAGAACACATATTTTTCCAGCATAAGTTCTATTGCATATTCTTACATATTATAACCATATATAATTACTGTGAAGTGAAAAGCCTGGATTAGATGAGTAAATTGTTATAGAGTCAGTGGTAAGAAAATTATTATATTGTTTTGTTTAGCACAGTAAGTCAGTTTATATTATAGGACATAAAGTCCCTTTTGAGGGACTTTTCATCTAGCTAATAAGTGGGTTAATTAAAAATAGAAAGACAATATGAAGAGTGGCACCATAGTGCTTTTAGAATCAGAGGTATATGAATTGAAACTATTCAATGGTAATTTTTGAGATCCTACCATAGTCATGTATATGGATTTTACATTTTCTCTAGGAATTTCCTTTTTATCATCTAAAAACATATGAAACATTTAACTAATGAAGTTTTTGACAACAAAACAAATCTTAAAGGCAAGACACATCTTGGTGAAAACCTTTCCAAGTAACTTTACTACATTTCAGGATAAAATTCAGTAATATTTATAGAAATAGAAAAATATTCATCACCATTACAAGGCAATATTAATAATTTATGGCATCCAACCAAAGATTACCAGGCATATAAAGAGACAGGAACAGATGAGCTATAAAAAAATAATTGCTTGAAAGTGACCCAAAACTGGCACAGATGCTAGAATTAGAAGATAAGGAAACCAAAATAGCTTTTATAATCATATCATATATGTTTAAAAAGTTATGCAGAAATATAGAAGATATACAAAATAATCAAATTTAACTTCCAGAGATGAAAGCTACAGTGATTCAAATTAAAACAAATGCACAAAGAAATCATTGAATGGGGTTATATCTGGCAGAAGAAAGAGTGTTTTGGGGTAAGAAATGATAACAATACCAACCCTCCAGTTCACTGTAATTCTCAGAGAGCTTAAAAGAGAACTCAGTTTGGTGGAACAGTAGACCAGAGAATAAGTTAGAGGGAGACACTTCTGGCAGTGACAAAGCTAAGACATGGCTTCCACTTTGCGGGGGTCTTCCATTGTAAAGGAGGCAAGCATGAGGATGAACCATAAACTCTTCCCATGCTGAAGTTCACTCTGCAGTGAACCCCATTCCTTGTTATTAGAGGCCAATGATATCAGAGGGAGAAACCTAAGATCATATCCTGACTGCCAATGGGCAGTTAATAGTGCCTGTAGTCAGACAAGTAAGGTCTCCCTTTACCCCCCTTTTCCTTTTTAATTCTAAAATCTGAGTTATAATCAAACAGAACAGGAATTTAGAGGAGAACATGTGGGAAGCTTTTTGGCAACTTGGAGTTGTTGCTTTAAACACATATCCCCCCAGTAAAAATAATAACATAATAATAACAGTACATGAAGTGTCTGTTGTTGTTTAGTTGCTAAGTTGTGTCCAACTCTTTGCAACCCCATGGACTGTAGCCTACCAGGCCCCTCTGTCTATGGGATTTTCCAGGCAAGAATAATGGAGTGTGTTTCCATTTCCTTCTACAGGGAAACTTCCCAACCCAGGGATTGAATCTGCATCTCCTGCTTGGCAGATGAGTTCTTTACCACTGAGCCACTAGGGAAACCTCAAGTGTCTGTACATTTACTTAAATTAATTATTTAAAAAATTTTGTGGTAAGTTTTGGTCTAGACTGTGAAAGCATTAAATTTCCCTTGTAGCAGTTACTGAAAAAATAATTAAATGTTTTAATTTTTTTACTTTATCAAGATTGAATATATCAATCAAATCACATATGATTAAACTGGTCTTCCAAAGTATATTTTCTAATATACATTTTATAGACACATAGTCTAATAATAAACATGGTATTGTTATCTAAATTATTTTTAATAGCATATATAATAGACCATGAGAGGATCTTGGCCTACTTATCAACTCTCATACTTTTATTTTAATGGGACACATAGTTTAGGTGGAAAATATAGCCTAGTGGACTTAAAAAATTATATTTGGAAATGAATAATAATGGAACTGAAGGATTATGTGTAAGTTAGAGACTTAGGGATTTGGCTTACTTGAAGTACAGAGTGTTTAAATTGTGCTTCTGGTTAATAAATTGGCTTTCTATATTGGAGAAAAGTATGTAATTCCTTCTACTACACTCTGGTATTTCAAGAGCTACCAAGAAATCAGTGCTCATTGACTTTAGGTTTCTCAGAAATTAAGACACAAGAGAAGTCAGATACCACCACTGCGGCAGTAAATTCCCTCTATCCAAAACAGTTTTAAAAATTCCAGTTCTCTCATTAGAATACCACAGTGCAATGTCATCATCTTGTCATATCCTTTCTCTTCAGTGTTATGCAGTAAGACAAGATTTTTTTCCTCTAATGCTGTCCCCCTCTTTTTGGGGGGTCATTTCCCTCTCCTAGAAGAGAGCCTTAGCTTAGTTAAGAAGAGAGAACATTTCTATTATCACAACACAAAATAAAAGTTATCAACTTTTGCAAGAAAAATTTTGATTGCAAGAAAAAATTTGATTGCAAGAAAAATGTTTAACTGAAAGATTAAAACACATTTCCATAGGATATTCACGGAGAAGGCAATGGCACCCCACTCCAGTACTCTTGCCTGGCAAATCCCATGGATGGAGGAGCCTGGTAGGCTGCAGTCCATGGGGTCGCTAGGAGTCTGACATGACTGAGCGACTTCACTTTCACTTTTCACTTTTCAATTTCATGCATTGGAGAAGGAAATGGCAACCCACTCCAGTGTTCTTGCCTGGAGAATCCCAGGGACGGTGGAGCCTGGTGGGCTGCCATCTGTGGGGTCACACAGAGTTGGACATGACTGAAGTGACTTAGCAGTAGCAGCCGTAGGATATTCAAGGTACCTGACCTCTCCCATAGCCTATCTTGCTGAGAAGAAAGATGAGCTTATCAACTGCTAATCAAGCCTTGGAGAGTAAAGTGCTAAAGAAGGCTAAAGAAACCAGACTCATGGAAAAGGGGAGGAAAGTTAGGGAGAACCTACAATGATGCATCTTTAAGCTGAAACCTATATAGACTTTAAATGGAAAAGAGGAAAATACTCAGATAGCATAGACTGTTCTCCACTCTTCTGTGTTTTGTACTGTAAAATAGACTTTTCTTCTAGTAACAGACACACTTTCATGCTCTTCCTGACATTCAAGTCTACACAAATAAGGATTTACATACTTGTGGTTTTCTGTGAAATTATTGTAGTCTGACATAACATGGCTGTGCCTCCATCTAAAAATAACATAGACATTAGCCAAGAAATACTACTGTTTATCTCAACTGTTTACCAGACTGTTGCTGAGGAACAGGAGTCCTCATAACTTTTGTAAATTGATGTAATGAATACTCTTTCAGCATGGGAATAGCTAGAGAAAGTAGTAATCTTGGCCTGGAAGTGTCAAGTTCGGCTGAGTGTCAAGTTTGAGAATGCATGGTTTAACATGAATGCATATGTTAATACTTTCTTTTGGGTTTATTAGGTTCCCATAGGAAAATTTCATGAGATCTTATCAGGTTATGAAGAAGTTATGTTATCAGGGAAGAAGTTTGGGGAAGGTATTTGTGCATCCAAAGTGGATGATAAAAGGGAGATTAGATTGTTTATGAAGACAGAGGAAAACGTCCCTAAATAACATGGTAATATTGGTAGGGGCACTGTGGTTGATATAGTATTTGGTTCCAGCTACATTTGAAGCCTGGCTTAAAACTAGTGAAAAGTCAGCCATTGAGTACCTGAGAAGAAGAATGAATTATTTGGGAATTCGTGATTCTCTGTCAATTAGTTCTCAAATAATTCATTGCATAATTAATTGAGAACATGGGAATGGGATAAGGTTTAGGGAAAATAGATACAAATTGTTTAGTGGACAGTGTACATTATGATTGATTTAAGAGGTTTTCAAGGGTAATTTTGACTTTACTCCCTTAAAAAATGCTTTCCACTTATTTTAGCACCTAACAAAGCATCAAAGTAATATTTGACTCCAATTTAGGGATAGATCTGAATATACAAAATCTCAAATAACCTAAAATTGGAAGGCAAGTTTAAAGAGAAATTATTAAGATATGAGTAAAATATTTTATTTTCAATGAGCTGTGCAAATGGAGAACTACAACTGTAGGACCCTAGAGTTTGTAGGTATTTTCAGTATGATTGAGCTAGCAAGGGTCAGAGGTTTATAGTACTATAGTAGGAAATCTTATGGTGTTTTAGTATAAAAGTATGTAATCTTATTCAATTATGATGGTATTGATATTTTAAAAGGCTAAAAAAATTAGGATGTGTGTGTATATTAAAGGACGTTGAAGAAACTATTATCATTAATTTGTTGTTGTTTAGTCGGCAAGTCACATTTGACACTTTGCGACCCCATGGACTGCAGCACACCAGGCTTCCCTGTCTCTTACCATCCCCTGGAGTTTGCCCAAGTTCAAGTAATTTACTATGTCCCAAATTTAGAATTCAGAAGTTGGCATGACATAGATTCAGCATTTGTTTTGGTCTGTGTTAGAGTTAAGGAAGGAGTATTATTTGATCCCCATAAGAAGATTAAACCTAAGGAGAATATATACTTTTTCCTGCGAGATTTTTTTTTTTTCCTTTGAAAAAATGCTTCAGAGAAATAGTAGAGTCTAAATTTTGGGAAACACTGGGTATTGATTAGAGTATTTGAAAGTAAGGTATAGTTAAATAATAAAATTGAGTCTTGGAGTAAAGGACTCTGATAAAGCAGTTACTTCTCTAAGGGCAAGATCAACTTAAGGAAGTTAACTTGAAAATGTCATTTAACAGGTATGAGTTTTGACAAACTTCAGTGAATATGTCCACCATGTTGTTTGTCAACAAGGGGAAAGAGGATTACTTTTCTCATTAACAAGACCACTTCTTACCAATCTTAAAAAAACTAAAGATATTTGGAAAGTTCAGATGGTATTATAATTGATTCATCCAAGATTGCTCCTACAGTGAAATAAGTGGCTTGGCATTCAGAGTCTATAGTCATTTCTCTTCATTCAAGGTTTTACCTTCTGCTGTTTCAGTTACCCATGGTCGACTGAAGTTCAAAAATATTAAATGAAAAATTCCAGAAATAAACAATTCATAAATTTCCAAGTAGTGTGATGAAATCTCATATTATCCATCATGCCCACTGGGGCATGAGCCATCCCTTTGTCCAGTGTGCATCACCCTTTAGTCACTTAGTAGCCATCTTGATTATAGAACTGACAGTCGTGGCATCACAGTGCACATGTTCAGGTCAACCTTTATTTCTTAATAACAGTCCCAAAGCAAAAGAGAAGTGATACTGGCTATTTGTGTAGGCTAAAGAGAAGCCATAAAGTGCTTCCTTTAGGTGAAAAGGTGAAAGTTCCTGACTTAATAAGGAAAGAAAAAATCATATGCTGAGGGTTACTAAGGTCTATGGTAAGAATGTTTCTTCTGTATGTGAAATTGTGAAGAAGGAAAAATAAATTTTTGCTAGTTTTTCTGTCATACCTCAAACTGCAAAAGTTACAGCCACGGTGCATAATAAGTGCTTAATTAAAATGGAAAAGGCATTAAATTTATACAATAAGAAATTCTGAGAGAGAGAAAGAGACCACATTCACATAACTTTTTTTTTATAATTTTTCTATTTTTTATTGGACTATGGTCCTAAAATCAAATATTTTTTTTCATATGTAAATAAATTTCCTATTATAGTATATTGTTATAATTGTTCTATTTTATTATTATTAGTCTTATTGTGCCTATTTTATAAATTAAACTTTATCATAGGTGTGTAAATATAGGAAAAAAACATAGTATATATAAGATTTGATGCTATTCACATTTTCAGGCATCCACTGGGGTCCTTGAATGTATCCCCCAAGGATAAGGGGGCTACTGTATTTTCTAGTGTGCCTTCCTAGAAGGAAGTTAGAAGTAAAAAAAAAAAAAAAAATCCCAGACCCTCTTTTAGCTTGGGATCTTGATATGAAAGAAATTCCACAAACTCAATGCATTCATGTGAGACTTGGAAGACGATAATTAGGAAAGACAGTCATCCCAGTGCTTTGGTTTTTGTGACTAGCAGGCATCACTGTGGAGATGCATTCTTCTGTAGCATTATTCCTGTAGCTTACTAGGTGCATGCTTGGGTGTTCAGTCACTCAGTCGTGTCCAACTCTTTGCAACCCTATGAGTTCAACTGTAGCCCACCAGGCTCCTCTGTCCATGAGATTTCCCAGGCAATAATATTGGAGTGAGTTGCCATTTTCTCCTCCAGGGGATCTCCCTGACCCAAGATGTGAACCTGCATTTCCTGCATTATTAGCAGGCAGATTCTTTACCACTGTGCCACCTACTTGTAACTAGTAGGTTAGTAAGTCCTGGAGATTTAATGCACAGCACAGTGATTGTAGTCAACAATACTGTATTATAGACTTAAAATTTCTAAAAGACTAGATTGTAATTGTTCTCACCACAAAAAATAATAATTGTGTGGCATGATAGAGGTGTTAGCTAATGCTACAATTGGTAATCATACTGCAATATATAAATGTATCAAACCAACAAGTGTACACCTTACACTTACACAGTGTTATATTGCAATTATATCTCAACACAAAATATCATAGCCTGGGTGGCTTAAACAACAAGCATTTATTTCCTATAAATCTGAAAGCTGGGAGGTTCATGCTTAAGGTCCTGATCAATTCAGTTTCTGTTGCGCCTACACTGTTGTTCATAACAGCCATCTTATTACTCACATAGTGTAAGGGGAGAGAGAGCTCTTTGGGGTCTCTTTTACAAGTGTATTAATCCCATTCATGAAGGCTCCGTGGTCATGATCTGATTATTTCTCAAAGGTCCTACCTCTTAATACCATCACATTGGAAGTTAGGATTTTAACATGAATTTCAGGGGATACACTCATTCAATCCAATTCTATTCTCAGTTTGTGCAACTGTCCTCTTATTTGGTCCATTCTAGCCTTATTGACCTTCTGTCAGTTCTTGGAATATGAAAATTCCAACCTCATTCTAACCTCAGTACCTTTTTAGTTGCTATTTTCCTTGTCTGGATTGTTCTTCATATAGATCTTTATATGGCTGGATCCTACTTATTAAATTTTAGTTCAAACACATATTTCTTAGAGAGATCTTTCCTGATCATACTATCTGTAATATGACTATCCCATCCCCTGATCCATGCTGCTCTATAATGCACATTCTCTTTTGTTAGATTTATGACTCATAGCACTCTAATTTTTGTTTAAGTTATTCATTTATTCTCCCTTTATCCAAACTAGACAATATCACTACATTCTATAAAAATAGGGTTCATGTCAAAATTGTTCATTGCTCTGTCCTTATTACTCAACAAGTCTACCATGTATGACTGTATATTTATGTACTATACAACTCTAAGGTCACCATTGACATAGATGATGATATTAATAGTGACATTTGTGATAACTTTAAGTGGAGTATAATCTATAAAAATATTGAATTATATGTTGTATAGCTTAAACTAATATTGTAAATCAATTACATTTCAATAAAATCAACTGTACTTCACTTACATGGAGGGAAAATAGGAGTGAGAGAGTGGTGATGACTTGAACAAATGATCACTTATTTCTTGAGTATTTAGAAATTAACAGAGGAATTGAAACATTTTTGAATGCTGTAATTCATTCTAGTGATCTGCATGAGAGCACATCGTGAAGATTCAAAGTAGGGAAGACTGCTTCTGCCAGTTACTTTTTTGTCTGCCATTCTACAGTTTAAATACTCTTTATGGTGAGTTTACATGGCAGAAGTTTTTAAGCCAGATAAGAATTTTATTATTTTGATAAGTTCCACCTCTCCCACTAAAGAAAAGCTGGCAGAATTGATTTTTTTCCAGTTGAACTCATTGTTCTCAGACCACATACTACCCCTTTAATGAGTTCCCTTTCCAAGCAAAACTTTCCTTGAGGTATATTTTAACTACCTTTTACCCATATAAATATGGACTCAATAGCAAGGAAGCTCAGAATCCTCAGCATCAAATAGCTATGCACAAGCATCAGGCACTGGCACTGTACATAACCACAATGATTTCACAACAGGAAATGTATTTCTTTTTCCATGGAGCTTTCTAAACTGGTGATTTGCAGCTCTGTTGGAAATATTACTCTTCTCACAATGGGTTAACAACTACATCGCTAACATATAATAGAAAGGTTTTTATAGGTCATGGTAGATTACCGTTCTGTCAAACACTCAACTATGGATGAAGAATCAAAACAACTGTCTTTTATTCTCTTATAGCCACTGATTTAACTCTGACCATATACAGTCTGATTCCAAAAACCCATTTTTTTCTCCCTCTGGTTCATTTAATCCATTTTTCCCATTTATATTTCTCCTTGGTTCTACTTTAACTGCTTGGTTCTTTCTCTTTCTTTTCTTATTTTCTTTTATGAGAATTTGGTTAAACTAAAGGATTCGATAGACTGAAGATATTGAGTTTCAACACCAACATAAAAACACATTACTCACAGATAAAATCTTGTTAGCTTTTTTTTTTTTTTCCATTTCTAAAGAAGGAAATTTTGATAGGAAAAAACATTTGCCTTTTTAAAGCCCCACTTTTTTGATCTGGGTTGCAAAACATAGGAAGCAAATGTTAATTTCTTTGGAAACAAGCATATATTTGTATATTTCTCTCTGTTAAAATGCTATCTTATTTACCCTACAGAGAAGAAGGTGCATCCTTGGTAGGAATGTCATCTCCATGATGTCTGAAACTTGCCTTGGAGACTTCCAAAGGAGGTGGACAGGTAGACAGTTTTTTTTTTTTTTTTTTTAATGTGTGATTTAAAGGCGAACTGTCGGCAGAAATCTCCGCCAGAGTTATATCAAGGGTAAGAAGAGGTAAAACAAACTGTCAAATAGATTATACCAAGTAGAGGTCAGTAGAGGTCTGTCAGAGTAGCATTTGCTCTGTCTGAAGATGTTCACTGCATGTTTTAGAAGATACAGAAGTCACTCACCCCAAAAAAAGATACAATGACAATATACTGTTGCTTCAAATTTAGTTTTATGAAATGCAGTCTGAAAACAAATTATGTGCATTTGATGAAATATATATATATGTATATATATATTTAATGAATATTTTCTCAACTGGTGAGTTGCCCTTTAAATTTCTAATGGTGTCTTTAAAAATGAAGAAATTTAAAATTTTGATGTAGTATATAATTTTTTCTTTTATACTTATTGAAATGCTATTTAAAAACTCTGGAATGACACATGGTTTTAATTATAAATTGAAAAGCAGATAGTATGGATATGTGAATTTGCATGTCATTTTGTGCTCTGGTACCTAGTGAATATTTTCTGTTTGTACTATTATTGCGCGTATGCATTTATTTTACATAAATATATGTACATGATACATAGAGAATATTTATGTGATGCATAGGGAATATTTATGTGATGCATAGGGAATATTTAAATTGTCAGGATTTGTTATTTACCCACAACATTTCCCCTTTCAGTATTCTGAGTACTAGAAATGTTTACTTCTTAAATTGGCACAAGGCTTTTGTTGAGGTGAGGGGTGAATGTGAGAGAAACATAAAGAACATAAAGAATATAAATAATGGCCCAGGCAGACTATTCTCTATGAGGAAGAATGAAATAGAGCAGATGGTTAAGAAGGATGGGAAACAGTACAGGAACGGTGAGGACAAGAGAGAAGTGGTAAAAGGAAAGAGCTGACATTATCAGAAAGGAGATTTAGGAAAGGGAGTGTATACAAAAGTCTTGGAAGCCTAACTGTGTGCTGCCTCCATCTTTAAAACAAATCAACATCATCTGCAGTGCTTTCTTGAAGTTGGTTTGTGTTTGCATGCATTATCATGCTGAAGCTGTGCTATGTTCAACATCCTAAATTTTCAAGATCCAGATGATTAATCTCCCTATGGACTATACTGTTATAGACATCAGGAGATTTGGCATAGTCAAGTGAGACAAAGTTTGGGTGTACTTCTATCTCTGTGATGTAAAAGGAAACTGCTCCATTATCTTTGCTCTTTGATGTGGAGACAACCACTTGCCAAATCAATAGCTGTGTATCAGAAGTTAGAGACATTTTGATTCACTCCAGGAAAAAAAAAAGCCCATAAAACTCAGAAGCTGTTATTAGAATTAACACCTGATTATCTTATGATAATCAACAGTCATTGTCCATGATTTATTTACCTTGTCAAACAGATTATTTAAATGGAGCGGGTGATGGAGAATACCATCTGCATGGCTATTTTGGTCTTCACAAATACCGGATATATGCTATTTTGCTATTTTTTGGTATTGTTTTCATGTAGGGAAAGTTCCATCAGCTTCCACTTTGCCCTTCCTTTGTATTTTTTAAAATTGTGGTAAAATTTACCTGACATAAACTTACCATCTTAACTATGTTTAGGTGTACCATTCAGGGGGATTAAGTAGAATACATTCACATCATTGTGCAATCATCCTTTCTTTCATCTGTAGGACATTTTCATCTTCCCAAACAGAAATTCTGTGCCTATTAAACTATACCTCTCCATTCATCACTTCGCTCAACCCTTGACAACCACAATTCTATTTTCTGTCCATATAAATTTGACTATTCTAGTATCTCCTATGACTTTAATCACAGTATTTGTCTTTGTGGTTCTGGATTACTTCATTTAGCATAAGATCTTCAAGGTTCATCCATATTGTAGTGTGTATCAGGATTTCTTACCTTTTAAGGGTCATTAATATTCCATTATATATATATATATATGTATATATATACACACACTACATTTTGTTTATCCATTCCTCTGTTGATGGACATTTAGGTTGTTTCCATCTTTTGGCTATTGTGAATAATGCTTCTAAGAACATGAGATACAAACATCTGTTCAAGTCCCTGCTTTTAATTTCTTTGGATGTATACTCTGAAGTGGAATAGCTAGATCATATGGTAATTCTGCTTAATTTTTTGAGGTGCATCCATATGTTTTCCACAGTGTCTGTGCCATTTTATATTTCCACCAGCAATTTAAAATGGTTCACATTTCTACACATCCATGTTGATATCTGTCATTTATTATTGTTTTAATAATAGCTTTCCTAATGGAGGTCACAGAGAAGGCAATGGCACCCCACTCCAGTACTCTTGCCTGGAAAATCCCATGGACGGAGGAGCCTGGTGGGCTGCAGTCCGTGGGGTTGCGAAAGAGTCAGACATGACTGAGCGACTTCACTTTCACTTTTCACTTTCCTGCATTGGAGAAGGAAATGGCAACCCACTCCAGTGTTCTTGCCTGGAGAATCCCGGGGACGGGGGAGCCTGGTGGGCTGCCGTCTATGGGGTTGCACAGAGTTGGACACGACTGAAGTGACTTAGCAGCAACGGAGGTCAAGCAGTAGCCATTCTTAGTAGCACTTACTTTGGTTGAGAGTTCTGTCATTTTCCAAGTATGTGTACTCCAAAAATACATTCAGATATGGGGAAATAAATATAGTATAGGTCACTGATTCCACCGTAGTTCTAGTGAGGTGAACTTGTGCCAAGATTTCACATGGCTTCTGTAAGCCCCATTATGACCTGAAAATCACAATGATATTTTGGATCCTCAGGTGTCTTGAGGCCAAACTATGGTGGAGGCAATGAAGATAATGGTGACCTCCTTCAAAAGGTGCCATGCACACACTGTTGCACTCGGTGCCCCCATCCCTGCAGCAGGCCACTGCTGACCCATGCCTCTGCTGGAGACTCCTGGACACTCAAGGGCAAGTCTGAGTCAGTCTCTTGTGGGGTCACGGCTCCTTTCTGCTGGGTCCTGATACACACAAGGTTCTGTTTGTGCCCTCCAAGAGTCTGTTTCCAAGTCCTGTGTAAGTTCTGGCAGCTCTATGGAGGGGTTAATGGCGACCTCCTCCAGGAGGGCTTATGCCATACCCAGGTCTACTGCACCCAGAGCCCCTGCCCCTTGCAGCAGTCCACTACTGACCTGTACCTCCTCAGGAGACACTTAAACACAATTCTCTCTCAGTCTCTGTGGGGTCTCTGGGTCCTGATGTGCACAAAGTATGTTTGAGCCCTCTGAGTGTCTCTGACGGGTATGGGGTTTGATTCTAAATGCGATTTCACCTCCTACTGTCTTGCTTCAATAGTACGGGAACCGTGAACTTCCAGATGTTCAACTGGGATTAGAAAAAGCAAAGGAACCAGAGATCAAATTGCCAACATCCTTATGATCATCAATAAAAGCAAGAGAGTTCCAGAAAAACATCTACTTCTGCTTTATGGGCTATGTCAAAGCCTTTGACTGTGTGGATCACAAAAAACAGTGGAAAATTCTTTAAGAGATGGGAATACCAGACCTCCTGACCTGCCTCCAGAGAAATCTGTATGAAGGTCAAGAAGCAACAGTTAGAACTGGACATGTAACAACAGACTGGTTCCAAATTGGGAAAGGAGTATGTCAAGTCTGTATATTGACGCCCTGCTTATTTAACTTACATGCAGAGTACATCTTGAGAAATGCTGGACTAGATGGAGCACAAGCTGGAATCAAGATACCTGGGAGAAATATCAGTAACCTCAGATAGGCAGATGACACCACCCTTATGGCCAAAAGCGAAGAAGAACTAAAGAGCCTCTTGATGAAAGTGAAAGAGGAGACTGAAAAGTTGGCTTAAAACTCAGCATTCAGAAAACTAAGATCATGGCATCTGGTCTCATCACTTCATGGAAAATAGATGGGAAAACAGTGACAGTTTATTTTTTGGGACTCCAAAATCACTGCAGATGGTGACTGCAGCCATGAAATTAAAAGACGCTTACATCTTGGAAGAAAAGTTATGACCGACCTAGACAGTATATTAAAAAACAGACATTACTTTGCCAATAAAGGTCTGTCTAGTCAAAGCTATGATTTTCCCAGTAGTCATGCATGGATGTGAGAGTCAGACTATAATGAAAGCTGAGCACCACAAAATTGATGCTTTTTAACTATGGTTTTGGAGAAGACTCTTGAGAGTCCCTTGGACTGCAAGGAGATCCAACCAGTCCCTCCTAAGGGAAATCAGTCCTGAATATTCATTGTAAGGACTGATGCTGAAGCTGAAACTCCAATACTTTGGCCACCTGATGCGAAGAACTGACTCATTTGAAAAGACCCTGATGCTGGGAAACAACAGGGGATGACAGAGGATGAGATGTTTGGATGGTATCACCAACTCAATGGACATGAGTTTGAGTAAGCTCCAGGAGTTGGTGATAGGGAATCCTGGCATGCTGCAATCCATGGGGTTGCAAAAGTCAGACACGACTGAGCAACTGAGCTGAACAGGTGTGTAAATTCCTCTTAATAATCTCTGAAAAATTCTGAATTTTCCACTTTTATTTCTAAATATTCCTCCTGGAAAATTGTTGTAAACCCCTTTGAAGTAGATCTGGAGAAAAAAAAAAATCACCCTATATACTTTTAACAGTGTTGTGGGAAAGTTTCTGAAGGTACTGTAGCTATCTGATTTCTGGTTTAGATCTGAGTGAGGCTATAATTTTCATTCCTGGAAAATAAATGCGCAAGTTTCTGCCCATTGTGCTTGAACTTTATTTTCATTTATGTAGTTCAGACCTGCTCATCAATGTAATTCCCAGTGTAAATTTGATTAATCAGTTGCTGCTGGAAATCACTTTGGGCCAAAATACTGCCACTCTGCTCTGCTGACCTTTATGGTAATTGCATCCACCTTGTTTCTCATATTAAATGCTACCACTTAACCTCTGTTACTCTGTAACCTCATCATTCCTATTAAAATCATGGGGGCCCCCACTGTCATTTTCAGCCCACAAAAGACAGATGCCACAGAGGCTTTTAAGGATGCTTGTATTTCTTTCAACAAGGAATGTCTTAATGTCTTGAAGAAGAGTGTCATCTGGGACCTCTGTGGAGGCCGAGCTATTGAATAGTTGAGTGGGATGTACATAATTAATCTCCATCATTCTCATTTTAAGTACATGGATTCCTTCCTCTACATTCTGTCAGATAAGTTATGGCATCTTGCCCTCTATGAATGTTGATGACTACTGAATCTATATTTCAGTCAGCCAAACAAGCTAACGATTAGAGCCAGTCTCATCAACTAGAGCTGATATTTTAAATCTGAATTGCAGGTAAGTTCTTCATAATAAATTCAACCCCTTTCAACTTTATATTCTGTATTCCTTGGTCGAACACTTATAAAACATATGCCACACACACATTCTACAGGTTTCTGCTGATACACTTTAGCAGGATATATATATATTCTTGTGGTGAATATTACTAATTCCTACCAGGGTAAACAATTACGTTTGCCTTCTGGGGCCTGTTGGAATCTGACGGCGGGTTGGGATGCAATAGTGCTGATGTGGGTGTATATTGAGAATAATAGAAATTTTTAAGCAAAGGAAGGAAAGGAAGTTAAGAAAAATTTAAGCAAAGGAAGATTAGTTTCCTCAAATGGGGAGGAAGAAGGGTGGCTTTCACTGGCAAGGAAACCACAGGAAGATTTGGGTTAAAAGTTTTCGTATTAATCTGAATTTGCCTACCTGTACTTATCCCAAGTACTTAATATATACTTATCTTAACACCCAATTCTCTCTGGTCAATATCCAGATATTAATCTGTGAGATTTAGCACAGATGTATGTTGATCTTACTGCAACCCACACTTTTAGATGTGAAACTTGATCCTCAACCATGTCTGCTCTGTGGCTCTAAGACATGAGAAACTTTTAAGGTCTTCAGAGTTGCTCTCTGTGTTTTTCCACCTTGATCTGGTAGTTGAAACACCTAACACCTTTTAACATTAAGTTTAAAACATTTTCATTTTGTAAGCTCTCTGGTACTATCAGTAATAAGTACAAACACTGTCTACTAGTATCTACAAGTGCTACCATAATAGACAAAATCAACTGCCATTTGACATGTAAAAGTATTGTGCTCAATTGGCAATATGTCCAAAGCAGATATCGCTGATAATGTAAATGGCCATGTTGCTACTACTTGAAAGAAGCTCTTATCTTTACATTGGCAACGGAGTCACTACTACATTTGAGCTCAAACAGGAAAACAACCTAATTCTAGAGTCCCATCTTGAATATGTTTCCTGGGATTTACTCATGTGGAACAGAAAATCTGCCTCAGGAAGTTTAGAAAGTAGATTTTAATAAAAGGGGCTTGTTTCAAATGTTAGAAAAGCTGGAGTTAAATGAAATAGGGAGGCAACCTAGTTTAGCAAGACTGATTCCCCTAAGCAAATCTAATGAATGTAGAGACTCTTGGTGGGTGCTGGGAACATAGAGGGAGAAGCTTTGAGCAGGAATTGGACTCACAATGGAGGCAAAGCCTCAGCTATGTACTGCTCAAAGAAAGAGGACAGCATTCTGGGATCCCCCCCTGTTCCCTTCTTCTAATCTTTCACCAGTCTTTCCTTTGATCAAAAAAAATGAGAAGCTAGCTGTCAGTGGATACTGGGAAACTGAGTTTTCAGTAGTCAGTCCTCTAAAATGAAAATCAGAGCTGGAAAAAGGAAGAGAAATAGTCTTTAAAAATTAATCACAAAAATATGTCATCCCTTTACAATAACTTCTCACATTCCAATTCTCTTGTTCATATACATCTCCACTATGATTATACTTTGAAACTTGGCTGTTTCCTCCTTTGTTTTCTCCTGATATTACCTTTGTATCCCTCCTCACTTTCTTAAATTCCAGTGTCTATTATCTAATAGTGTGTTTGTCTTAACCCCTGTTCCAGTGTCTTTTAATTATCCTGAATCAACCCAAACCATTGCTTTCTCTTTTCTTGATCTCCAGCTTTTAAAGGCTTCCCAAGAAAAGTATATAATAATTTACATTGCTTCCTTTGTAAATTCATAATCACTAACATAAAAGGTCCTTTAATACTGTCCTGTAATTCTGCTACATTAATCTGGAGAATTCATCTTCCACTTTCTACAGTGTGTTCTCTCCTACACTATTCTAAAGTGGCCATGTACCCACCATTTGCTATAGTATCTGGAGGTAATCTCTTTTAATTCACAAAAAAGAAAATAAAAGACATTATAAGAGAACTTTCTTGTTAATTAACATAATAGAATTACTACATCTGCTCTCATCTTTATCTCCTTTGGTAGTTTAACAGAACAGAAACTAGACCTACTAAACACAATTCCCTTTCTCCTGATTTGGATTTCATCACCTTCCACCCTCTAAGGATCCTTATTTTGTTCAATATCTTCTCTAACATGGATCTTTTCCATTAGTTTTTAAATATTCAAACATCTTCCAAATTGGGAAAAATAATAATAAGGAAGAGTAAAACAACAAAAAAAGCAAAATCAAACTCACCTTTCTCCGCCTGACTTCTATTGCTGATTACCACTGTATCTCTTCTCTTCTTCAAGACACATTTTGTAAAATAACTCTTGAAAATATATTTCTGTATCTTGGCAATTGGAAATAATGCTTGAATGAACATGACAGTGTAATCTCTTTGAGATGCTAATTTAAGTTATATATATATATATATATATATATATCCCACCCAGAGATCAAACCCAGGTCTCCTATGTTGCAGGTGGATTCTTTACTGTCTGAGCCACCAGGGAAGTCCATATATATATACAGAAGTGGGGCTGCTGGTTCATATGATACTTTTATTTTAAAAAATTCTTTTGAGAACCCTCCATATCATTTTCCGTAGCAATTACACCATTCCCACCATATTCACAGCAATACTTTTGCATTTTTGACAATACAGTAACAGGTGTGAGGTGATATCTCTTTGTGATTTTAATTTGCATTGCCTTGATGATTAGTGATGTTGAGTACCTTTTCATACAGCTTTTGGCCATTTGTATGTCTTGTTTGGAAAATGTATAACTAGTTGCAAATATTTTCTCCCATTCCATTGGTTGCCTTTCTATTCTGTTGGTCGTTTCCTTTGCTGTGCAGGAGCTTTTTACTTTGATATATTTCTATTTGTCTATTTTTGCTTCTGTGGTCTGTGCTTTTGGTGTCATAGCCAATAAATCATTGCCAAGATCAATGTCCAGAAGCTTTCCCCAAAATGTCCAATGACAGATGAGTGGGTCAGAAAATGTGGTAAATATTTACAGTGGAATATTATTCAGCTTTAAAAAAGAGTTTCTACCATTTGTGGCAACAAGGTTGACTGACTCACTTTGCTGTACAGCAAGAAACTTAACACCACATTGTTAAAGAAACTATGTTCCAATAAAAATTAATAAAAAACCAAAATGTACACATTAAACATGTGCTATTTTTGTGCATCAGTTCTACCTCCATAAAGCTGTTTAAAAATAATTTTCTTTATTTTATATCTTCACTTTATTACTTCCTTCTCATGTTTCAGCCCACTATCAATAGAATCCATTTTTATTACTCCAATAAAATGTTGCCTCATAAGTTATTTCCAAATCCATAGATGCAGTGTGAAAATTTTCTCTCTTAGTTACTTGACCTGTATGTAGGGTTGCTTCTGTCTTTGAAACTTGATTTCACTTGACTCAAAATCTCCTCTGGTTTTCCTCTAATTTCTGTGGCTCTTCATTCTCATCTTCTTTGCAGGTACATTTCCTTCTCTTCAGACATTAAATGTTGAAATTCTTCAAAATTCAATTCTAGGCCATCATGTCCTCTCACTGTAGAACTCAGAATATCATTTCATAGAAACACACAGCTTACCAACTCTATGCAGTTTGGACATATGTGTATCTGAGACCTCTAATCTAAATTCTGTAAATTCAGTTGCCTATTTAGCATATAAATCCATTCATTTAAAATATATGTAAAACAAACTACTCATGGTCTCCCTGAACCACTTTGTTTGTATAAGATACCTCAAATAATGACTGAGTCAGAATTCTCTACCTGCTCAGCTAAAGAATTAAATTCATTTAAATCAAGTAAAGAATGACTTTTATAACAGTAGTCCATATCTGCTTACTTTATGTAAAAAATTTATAGCAAAATCATGGCAGCTATCACCAGTATATAGCAAGAACTTGCTCATATAATTTTCAGTAACTGAAATAATACAGCTTCTACAAGAATACTGAAAAAGAATGAACTGGAGAGCAAAATGTGTTTTATCCTTTGAACCATTCTGTTTATAAGGATTCCTGTATGCTCTGTTTTATCTCTGAGAGAAAGAAAAATGTTGGAAATTTGGAGATATTTTAAAAAATCTAAAAATACAGATCTTGGTACTAATTCAGTATATAGTATTGTAACATATGCTTTATTATTCAAATTATAGAACAAATTGCCCATGTGTTTCTAATGTGGGAGGAAAAATAATAGTTTTATTTCCAATATACTTATTACATGATAAAAGGGAAATGATGACTATCTCCATTTTCAGTGGGAGAGCAGGAATTCAAAATATGCTATGCCATAAAATTTTAAATTCAGCATTTTACAGTATTTTGGACATTTTGAACTCAATATTTTTATAGCATCTTAAAAAGTATAATGTATAAAAAAGTCGTTGCATTGTTAAGACCTGACTTTTGCCTCAAAATGAAGATATGTTAGTCAGACCTGAGAAGAGCCTCCAGAGGGCGACCAAGTTGCATCGCTGCAAACAATTGCATCAAAATTTAACATTGCTTCCAACAAAAGCAAGGATTTTCTAAAGTTATATAGTTAATCCTTGAAGAAATACCATGACTGAAGCCTGAATAGCTCTGCAAATATTGGTTGTTTAAGAAGGAGACCACCTCTAATTTGATGCTGTAGCAGAGGAAGGGCCTTTGGATCTAGACAGATCTCAAAAAGCTACAAGATCAGCAAAACTTGTGATCAGTTCATGCATGCTCTAATTTCCCTGCTCACTGAAGTCTATCTATTCTAAGCACCTTGCATTAGCAGAGTTTGGCTCTTACATTTCAACAGACTTAAGGCCATAAATTCAAAGGTGAGCTGTGCAATTGGCTGATATATTGCTTTGTAAACAGAGTTTCATCTGCAGAATGGGATAAATAATATCTTCCTTATGTCTCATTGTTTTGTGAAAACTAAATATATGAGAACACTTAACACAACAACTGGTGGGTAAATATTACCTTTTGTCCATTTCTTTTGCCCACCTGCTTTCTTTCTCTTTTATACTTAAGTGACAAATCATTCTTCCATTACCTTTCTGCAAAGTATATTTTTAAAAAATCTCATAGGAATAAAGTAGTAATTAAGCTTGTATTTCTCAACCCCTAGACAGAAGTATATCTAATAAATGCAGGTTTGTTAATCCTTGATTAGGTAATGACTAGACTCAATAAAGTAGGATTTCTAATTGGGCAGTCCATTCAACTGTCTCTCACTTTGTACCAACTGATCATTTTTTCTACTTATTTCATCTTTATTAATGCTACAGCCCAGAGAACATTAGTTGAGTTTACCCTGTAACTGCCCTTTCTCATTATTCCTTACCTCTATCTAATCAGCAATTACTTTTGATTCTTCTAATAAAGTTTCTAAAGCATTGCTTTTCTTTGCCCCTATAGATCACGCCCTTATAAACTAACCTTCCTGCAGGTCACCCTAATTTTATTAATAGTTACAGATCAAGATGGCCTTAATGCTTCCCTTACTTTGGCTAAACTTCAGACAGGTTTCTTCCTTAATACAGGCCCCTAACCTCCCTTTCCTGAAAACATTTACTTAAAAAAATTTGAAATTGTAAACTCTTTCTCTACCCCTTTGAGACATATATATATATATTTTTTTCTAGTAACCTGATAATTTTATAACCCAGGAATGTCTTTCTCAAGGACCTGGGAGTTATCTCTTTGAAATATAATCTTCAAGAAGGATAGTTCCCCTAGTTTCCAGTCTCTGTGGGGAGTATAGAGTCTGGCTTTGATAACAGCCAAAGCAAACAGCGATGTCTATCTTGACCAACCTCTTCTCCAACGTCCTCAAGTATGTTTACTACAGCTCATCCTGGCACTTGAAAACTTCTGTCTTTTGTTTCAGCAGAGCTGAGTTAAAACTATTTCTCTTTTTATAATCATATTGAGAAAAGTCCTCCTTGCCTGTTTAACCACCTTGTGCAATTTTTCTTTTTTTCTGGATGAGCTGTGGGGCTTGTGAGATCTTAGTTCCCTGACCAGGGATGGAACCCTTGCCCCCTGCAGTGGAAGCTTGGAGTCTTAATCACTGGACTGCCAGGGAAGTCCTGCAATTTTTCTCTGACATCACTCCACATCTAATATAAATTGCCTACTGCTTTCAATTAATCTTATAAAACTTTGTATGTATGCTGCTGAAGTGAGCAGTCTTTATGGAACTTTGAATCACTTCATATTTCCTGTGGTATAAAGCTCACCATTCAAACTTCTCCACAGTGTTATACCTTTTGAGATTTTAGGTCTGATAGACAGAGTGCCTGAAGAACTATGGATGAAGGTTCGTGACATTGTACAGCAGGCAGTGATCAAGACCATCCCCAAGAAACTGGAAATAGAACTGCCATACGACCCAGCAATCCGACTGCTAGGCATACACATCAAGGAAACTAGAATTGAAAGAGATACGTGTACACCAAAGTTAATCGCAGTACTGTTTATAATAGCCAGGACATGGAAGCAACCTAGATGTCCAATGGCAGATGAATGGATGAGAAAGCTGTGGTTCATATACACAATGGAATATTACTCAATTAAAAAGAATGCATTTGAATCAGTTCTAATGAGGTGGATGAAACTGGACCCTATTATACGGGTGAAGTAAGTCAGAAATAAAAACACCGATATAGAATATTAATGCATATATGGAATTTAGAAAGATGGTAATGATGTCCCTATATGTGAGACAGCAAAAGAAATACAGATGTAAAGAACAGACTTTTGGACTCTGTGGGAGAAGGCGAGGGTGAGATGATTTGAGAGAATAGCATTGAAATATGTATATTATTATATGTGAAACAGATCGCCAGTCCAGGTTGGATGCATGAAACAGGGTTCTCAGGGCTGGTGCACTGGGATGACCCTGAGGGATGGGATGGGGAGGGAGGTGGGAGAAGGATTCAGGATGGGGGACACATGTACACCCACGGCTGATTCATGTCAATGTGTGGCAAAAACCACTAAAATATTATAAAGTAATTAGTCTCCAATTAAAATAAATAAATTAATTAAAAAATTCCCCAAGCCAGGCTTCAACAGTACATGAACCATGAACTTCCAGATGTTCAAGTTGGTTTTAGAAAAGGCAGAAGAACCAGAGATCAAATTGCCAACATCTGTTGGATCATCAAAAAGTGCGAGAATTCCAGAAAAAGCATCTGCTTCTGCTCTATAGACTACACTAAAGCCTTTGACAGTGTGGATCACAAAAAACTGTGGAAAACTCTTCAAGAGATGGAAATACCAGACCACCTGACCTGCCAGTTGAGAAATCTGTATGCAGGTCAAGAAGCAACAATTAGAACTGGACATGGAACAATGGACTGGGTCCAAATTGGGAAAGGAGTACATCAAGGCTGTATATTCTCACCATGTTTATTTAACTTATATGCAGAGTACATCATGAGAAATGCTGGACTGGATGAAGCACAAGCTGGAATCAAGATACCTGGGAGAAATATCAATAGCCTCAGATATGCAGATGACACCACCCTTATGATGGAAAGCAAAGAAGAACTAAAGAGCCTCTTGATGAAAGTGAAAGAGGAGAGTGAAAAAGTTGGCTTAAAACTCAACATTCAGAAAACTAAGATCATGGCATCTGGTCCCATCACTTCATGGCAAATAGATGAGGAAACAATGAAAACAGTTACAGAGTTTATTTTTTGGGACTCCAAAATCACCGCAGATGGTGACTGCAGCCATAAAATTAAAAGATGCTTTCTCCTTGGAAGAAAAGTTATGAGCAACCTAGACAGTATATTAAAAAAAAAAAAAAAACAGACAGACATTACTTTGCCAATAAAGGTCCATCTAGTCAAAGCTATGGTTTTCCCAGTAGTCATGTATGGATATGAGAGTTGGACTATAAAGAAAGCTGAGCAACAAAGAATTGATGCTTTTGAACTGTGGTGTTGGAGAAGACTCTTGAGAGTCCCTTGGACTGCAAGGAAATCCAACCATCCATCCTAAAGGAAATCAGTCCTGAATATTTATTGGAAGGACTGATGCTGAAGCTGAAACTCCAATCTTTGGCCACCTGATGCAAAGAACTGACTCATTTGAAAAGGCCCTGATGCTTGGAATGATGGAAGGCAGGAGGATCAGGGGATGACAGAGGATGAGATGGTTGGATGGCATCACCAATTCAATGGACATGAGTTTGAGTAAGCTCCAGGAGTTGGTGATGGACAGGGAAGCCTGGTGTGCTGCAGTCCATGGGTTTGCAGAGTTGGATATAACTGAAAAACTGAACTGAACTGAACAATTTTTAATATTTGGAAATTTTATTATATTTCATTTGCTCATAACAGACACAATAGAAACCATGTCAAGTCTTTGCAAGTACATTTAATATAGGTATTACGAACACCAGTGATCAAACTGCTGAGAAGTAAAGAATCGCCACCAAGATAGTGGAGTGATTCATAGGAATAGGAATCTACTTCTACCCCTATACTGGAAAGGCAGATTTAAGGAGAGGGTCGTAAAGGAATCTAGGGCCAGGTTAAATGATCAGTATCAGACCATACCAGTTTTGTCTCACAGGAGCTGAAGCTGTGGAAGTTACACAGGTGCTTCTGGAGAAGCTTCCCAAAATAGGGAAAGAAGGGGGAACACTCTTAGTTTATCTCTAAACTCCCATATACCATCAGTGCTTCATTTTTCCTGCACCTAACCTTATCAGAAGTATGTATGAGTCTGCTATTATGTGATACAAAACAGTGCCAAGAAAAAGCAGTCCTAAACTAGAAATTTTGCTTGAATGTTGTGCAACAATCTATTCTTTATTTTTTTCTAGCTTTATTGAGATATATTGACATATAGCACTGTGTAAGTTTAAGATGTGCAAATTGTTGGTATATTACATATTGTGATATGATTACCACAGTAAAGCCTATAATACAACTCCACTACCTCACATAGATACCATTTCTACACCCCTCCCCCAACCCAGTGAGAACATTTAACATCTACTGTCTTAGCAACTTTCAGGTATATAATACAATAATGTTAACTGCAATCACCATGCTGTACATTAGATACCCAGAAATTCACCTGCTAACTGGAAGTTTTACCCTTTGGTCAGTATCTCCGCATTTCCCCCAACCTAAGTACCTGGTAACAACCATTCTATTCTGTTTCTCTGGGTCTGACTGTATTAGAATCTATAATTTAGGTATATCACACAGTATTTCTTTTCCTCTCATTTATTTCACTTACCATAATGCCCAAGGGTACATAAATGTAGTTGCAAGTAGCAGGATTTTCTTCTTTTTAGTGGTCAGACAGTATTTCATCCATGTGTATATCACATATTCTATATCCATTAAACCACCTATGGATATTTTGGTTGTTTCCATTTCTCAGTGTTTGTGAATAATGCTACAATGAGCATGCAAGTGCAGATATCTCTTCAAAATAGTGATTTCATTTTCTTTGAATATATACACCCTGAAGCAGGATTGCTAACTTATGACAATTCTTTTTTTAAAATTTTAAGGAACTTCCATATTGTTTACCATAGTAGCTGTACCAATATACATTCCCACCAAGACAGAGCACAAGGGTTTCCTTCTCTGCATCCTTGTCAACACTTGTTATGTCTTAGTCTATTTGTGGTGATAGACTTGTAGTTTTGATTTGCATTTCCCTGATGATTATGATGTAGAGCATCTTTTCATGTAACTGTTGGTGATTTGATGTCTTCTTTGGAAAAAGAATTTATTCAGTTCTTCTGCCTATGTTTTAATTGAATTACTTCCATATATGTGTGGTGGTTTAGTCACTAAGTCGTGTCTGATTCTTTGTGACCTCATGGACTGGAGCCCGTCAGGTTCCTCTGTCCATGGGATTTCCCAGGCAAAAATACTGGAGTGGCTTGCCATTTCCTCATCCAGGGGATATTCCGAACCCAGGGATCAAACCTGAGTCTCCTGCACTGCAGGTGGATTCTTTACTGACTAAGCCACCAGGGAAGCCTTTGAATATATTAACGTGTGTGTGTGTGTGTGTCTGTGTGTGTCTGTGTCTGTGTATATACAAAACCATCGAATTGTATGAGTTCCTTGTGTATTTTGGATATTATTCTTTTATCACATTTATGATTTGAAAATGTTGTCTCCCATTTTGTAGGTTGACCTTTCATTTTGTTGATTGTTTATTTTTCTGTGCAGAAGCTTTTTAGATTGATGTAGTTCTACTTACTTACTTTGCTTTTGTTATGTTTGCTTTCATTGTCATATCTAAAAAATCTTTTTAGGACTAATGTCAAGGAGTTTCCCCCTATATTTTCTTCTTGAATTTTTATTGTTTCACTTCTTTCATTTAAATCTTTAATCCATTTCAATTTAATTTTTGTGAATGCTGTAAGATATTAGAGGTTCACTTTTATTCTTTGACATGTAGTTTTCCCAGCATTATTTGTAGAATCTATCTTTCTACCATTGAATATTCTTGGCTGTCTTGTCAAATATTAGTAGAGTATACACACAAGACTTTATTTCTGGGCTCTTAATTCTGTTCCACTACTCTTTGTGTCTCTTTTACTACAAGTGTGATAATGTTTTGATTATTATAGCTTCATAGTATATTTTGAAATTGGGAAATGTGATGCTTTCAACTTTGCTTTTTCTCAGGATTGCCTTGGGTATTTGGGTTCTTTTGTGGATCTATACGAATTTTAGGATTTAATTAAAAAAAAAAACTTTTTTCTGTGAAAAAATGCCATTGGAATTTTGGTAGGGATTACTTTGAATCTATAGAAGACTTTGGGTAGTATTAACATTTTAGCAATATGAATTATTTTGATCCACAAACACAGGATAGCTTTCCATTTGTGTCTTCAGTTTCTTAATTCACTGTCTTAGAGTTTTCAGTATACAGATCTTTCAATTATTTGGTTAAATTTATTCCTAAGTATTTTGTTGTCATTGATGCTATTGTGAATGGGATTTTTTTTTCTTTTAAAAACACTTCATTGTAATAGAGTTACCATAAAAAAATACTTCATTTTAATGTATAAAAATACGATTGATTTCTGTATTCTGATTTTGTATCCGGCAACTTTACTGAATTTGTTGATTAGTTTAACAAATTTTTTAGGTGGATTTTTTTCCCCCAGGATTATTTATATATAAGATCATATAATCCGCAAAGAAAGGTAATTTAATTTTTGCCTTTCCTATTTGGAAGCCTACTATTTCTTTTTCTTTCCTGATTGCTCTGGCTAGGACTTCCTATACTATGCTGAATAGGAGCAGAGAAAGTGGACATCTTGTTTTATTCCTGATTTTAGAGAAAATCACCTTCCTTTCACCATTATGTATGATGTCTGTGTACTCTTTAAGAGTGGAGTCTCAGTTTCTTACAGCCCTCTAGTAAGCCCTGCTGGTTTTCAAAACAGCTCAGGGAGTCTTGTATTCCTGGTGTCAGATCCCAGGGCTGGGGTGCCTAGTATGTGGTCCAAGCCCCTCCCCACAGGAAGGATTCTCAAGCTTGTGGTATCTCCCTTCTCTTCTGTATCTTTACTAGTAGTGTGGGTCCCAACGTGATTGCTTCTCCTCCTCTCTGATGAGTGTCTGTGGGGATCTTTCTTTACAGGATTCACTGCAGAAGAGCCATCCTGTTAGTTCCCAGGTCTATTTCAGCAAGAGTTATTCTATATATATTTATAGCTTTGATGTGTTTGAGAGTGAGTGCAGCATCCTCCTACTCTGCTATCATGATTACTCTATCAGCCATTATTTCTTTAAACAAGCTTTCTGTCTCTTTCTCCCTCTCTTCTTCTGAAACTCAAATAATTTGCAAGTTATTTCTTTTTTTGGTATCCCATAGATCATATGGGACTTCCCTGGTGGCTCAGATGATGAAAATTCCATCTGCAATGCAGGACATCCGGGTTTGATCCTTGGGTTGGGATGATCCCCTGGAGAAGGGAATGGCAACCCACCCCAGTGTTCTTGTCTGGAGAATCCCATGGACAGAGGAGCCTAATGGGCTACAGTCCATAGTGTCGAAAAGAGTCAGACACAACTGAAGCAACTTACCACTCACACACGCACATTTATGTATTATTTTTAAAAATTCCACATGTGTAAAATTCAGTGAGTCAGACCAAAAGGAAGTCAATATTCCAGTTATCATCTTGAGAATACAGTGGAACCAAGCTATAACAGTATATCTTTTCCACCATTCGTAACTTGGAACCTAGTCTAAACCTCAAACAATATTAAACTACATTTGCTAAGGCCACAAAGAAGAGATTTAAAAAATGACTTCTGTTATAATGATTCACTACACTATAGTATGGTTTGAACAGATGGCAAGGATTAAATTTACCATCTTTCCTTTCCTCTGATTTCCCTTGTTTCACCCCTGTTAAAGGAATAAATCTTCAGCCATATCCTAGTAATGATAAGTGATTTATGGGTTTAGGTGACAGAGAGAGTCACTTGCTCCTAGGCAATGAAATAATTTCTTTAACTGATTTGGATACTTCAGTAGAGCTACTTTGTCCTCTAACTTTGTAAACACTACATGCCATGCGGTGTATTCAGTGCTTTCTAAATAGTTTTAATGGGTCTTTACAATAATCATGTGAGGTATGTTTTAGTATTCTCCATTTACAGATGAGGAAATTAAAGCATAGACCTAATAATTGGTGGAGCTGAAATGTAAACCCATCCAAATTTATTTAATTCTGATTCTTAAATTCTTACTTTTAAACACTTTCTTTATAAGGTAAAGAAACAATTTACAGAACAATATTAAATTTTTTTGAATACTGTTACTTATGCTTTTTAATGACTTTTTTAAAACACAAGCTTTATCATTATAAAATGCCAGAAAATTGCATCTAATGGCATGATATAACCATGATGCAAAGGTACATTTGAAGGAAAATTAATGAGGACTATAACTGCCCTTGTTCTTCACCCAGATGGCTGAATTGTGCTAAGAGGAGCCACCTTTAGGGGTACTATGCAAGCCTTTAATGTAGTAAAACTTTTAAACAGGGATATCATTACTGATAGACTCAACCAATGAAGTGTTACACCAGAGGAGAGAGCTGACAAGAGAAGTTAGGAGAATGAGCCAAAAACTGGGAGCTAGGAGATATCGAAATCCTGTCAGAATGGAGGAAAACCATAGAAGAGAAGTTAATAGAAATAAAAGAGGATTAGTGAGGATGAGGTATGCATAGCACAGCATGAGGGGAAAGTAGAAAGCAACATGATTGATAATTCAAGCTGCAAAATTCCTATGTTCTGTAGGCAATCGTTTCTGTAGACTCTAACATGTGAAAAACATATTTTTTCTGGACTATATTTTCTTTCATGTAAGTATTGCACTGAAAATTGTATTCCATTTCACAGCTGAAAATGGAAAGACTGAATTTTTGCTGAGTTTTCTGGTAGGATTCCATTACATTGTCAAAGGCCAGTTTCCAGTGGGAACACACCTTTGGGTTCAGTCTTCTCGTCTATAGCTGCCAAAATGATCAATTGAGAACCAGAACTACACTTTATTTAAAATAATAGAATCCATACTGTATTATTTCACTCAAATGTGGAACATAACAAACAGATATACGAAACACATAGAACCAAGAACCAAGTGGGTGGTTAGCAGAAGGGAAGGGTTGGAGGATGGGCAAATATGTAAAGAGGGTCAATTGTATAGAGATGGATGGAAAGTACATTTTTGGTGGTAAGCATGCTGTAGGTCATATAGAAGTAGAGATACAGTGTTGCACACATGACACTTACAGAATATTATAAACCAATGTTACCTCAATTAAAAAATATCTAAAAAAAAAAGGAGTCCATGACTCCTTGAACCACCTCTAAACCTCCTATTGGAACTATTATAATACAAGTCTGGGAGTACAGAGATCAAAATAGTACTCTGATGGAGAGTACAAAGGTGGGTATAATAGATTGGAGGCACAGGAAAAGAGTAAAGTCTCTAGGTTCATGACACTGATTTCTCAGATTGAAACCAGTAATGCGTGTCTGCATTTGCAGAAGGGCTGAGTAGTAGGTTGTGTCAGACAGAATGTTATACTTAGTACTCTATACAGATGGGCTCCCCTTGTTTATGATACAGTAGCTGTCACTTTGTCTCTTTTTAAATATTTCTGTGTTTTATAGGATTCTTATCTGTGATGATGGTGGGAGTAGAAAAATATTTGAGGAGGTAATAGAGTATTTGAATTATATCAGAATTGGTAACAAGTGGTATTATTTTGTATGGAAGTTGGAGAAGGCAATGGCACCCCACTCCAGTGCTCTTGCCTGGAAAATCCCATGGAAAGAGAAGCCTCATGGGCTGCAGTCCATGGGGTCGCTAAGAGTCAGACACAACTGAGTGACTTCACTTTCACTTTTTACTTTCATGCATTGGAGAAGGAAGTGGCAACCCACTCCAGTGTTCTTGCCTGGAGAATCCCAGGGATGGGGGAGCCTGGTGGGCTGTCGTCTATGGGGTCACACAGAGTCGGACACGACTGAAGCGACTTAGCAGCAGCAGCAGCAGCATGGAAAAAGTTTATGAATCAATATCACTATATTGAAATGGGGATCCTAGTTATCTTAATTCTAAGAAGTATTATATGTGTATAATCGATTTGCATGTTAAGTTATAGAAATGGTGTGAAAAAAATCACATGTGGTAAAAAACTAAGTTTGAAATTCCTTAAATAATCCATAAAGTATTCATGCTTTTGTGTTTATGAACCTGAATAGCAATTTTAATGCTAGAGTATTGAAACTAATTTAGACCAAAGAAAGCTACCAGCCATGGGAATGTCTATGATCAGAGATCTTTGTTTTCAAACCATTCTGCCTTTACAATAATTATCAGAAAGTTAGCTGTGGTAGGTGATTCTAAAGTAGTTTTGCTTTTTTCCCTAAGATTTATCTTATATTCTTTTAGTATTAAACCTCTGTATTCTAAATACAAAGCATTAGCTGTTTTATTGCTGAGGATTAAACAGGGTAATAAATGTGGATACTCACAAAACAAGGTCTGATATGCAATATATGCTGAAATGTATTTTCTGGATTTGAATCAAAATCTTCCATGATCCTACATGATATAATCTATTACTTGAAACTTGAAGAGTGTGGCCACCAATTTCCATGTACTTCAGACCAATATTTTTATTATGTAACCATTGAAGAGCTCTTATTTTCAAGCCTTTATTCATTGATCTTATAACCCTCCATAGAGCAGTTTTTTTATAATGTGACTTCATTGTTAGGTGAAATAATTTTCCAGCACCAACCTCACATGTCCTTATGGCTACTGAGCTAAAGAAGCAGTAGAAGGAAGATCTGAAAATATAGACTAAGACCTATAAGGGTTAATTGAATGCACAAAAGTCAGTGAAGTCTATAGGAGTGGTAGTGTAGAGAGAGTAGACTATAAGTTTGGTACAGTATGTGGGGGCTGTGTAAGAAAAAAGAAGAGTGAAATAGACATAAAGTAGAATATCATGAGAATTAAATAATAAAGAAGCCAAAGAGGATATTATATGTGTGTGTGTGTGTGTGTGTGTGTATACATATATTTAAACACATGGGATTAACTATATGTCTCATATTTCTGGTTCTTACTTTCTGAGCACATGGGATATTTCATTTCTTTGAATTACCCATGGGTTGGTGGGACACGTAATTTTGGCCAGTGATGTATGAGTGGACTTGACATACATCACCTCTAGGCTGGAGCAGTTAGCTGGTGTGAGACATTTTAGAGTTCTTTTTTCTATCTAATTTGGGAAATGACAATGTTCAAGATGGTGGCTGCTCCTCTACTTGATTCCTTGAGTGAGATGAGAGAGACCTCCTCTCCCATTTCTCAACTATTCGATGATGGTCTTATTTCACAAGAGAGAAATAAAACTGCTCTTTTAAGTCATTAAAGTTTTTTAATTAGCTGAAACTTCACACATCTTAGGTTATTTACTATTGTAGCATACCTTTACATATTCTTCTGATCAGAGTAGGTAGATGGAAAATGAGACATTTAGCAGAAACACAAGGTATGTGAAGAATGAGGCAAGGACAGTAGATGTGGCTCATTAGATATATTAATATTTATCTGTCTATATATGTACATGTGTGTATGTAGTCACAGATATATTATATACACATATATATTATATATACAGTATATATATATATATTATATATACAGTATATATACAGTATATTATATATATATAATATGTATATATCAAAAAAGACAGCAAGAGGGAGGGAAGGAGGGGTAGGAAGAGAGAGACACACAGAGCAAGAGTGAGAGAGAACATTTTGTATAATGATTTAAAAACGTAAGAAACCTCTTATGGAGGAAATGAGTGATGAAAGAATTCGTGGAGTTATCTCTGAAATGTTTTGCTATAAAAGGAATAAGAGTAGGGAATCATTAGAGGAAGCATCAGACACAGGTAAGACTTTCACATTTTTTTCTTCTGAAGCATGAGAAGCTGAGTACCTATCTGCAAATAGAGAGAAATGATAATAAAGGGGGTGCTAGAATACCTGGGATGACAGAGTGGAACAAGGTCCTCGGATTCAAGTTTGAATTCAGAGATGAGTTTCTTAAGTTTACTCAGGAGGATGGATGCTTCTTTCTTTGTTAATGGAGAGAAAATGAGAGATATAGAAGCAGGAAGGTGTTCAATATTAGCATCAAAAATGCATCTTACATTTTATCAAAGAAATGTGGTAGATCTTAAATTCCAATATTTTAAAGGCCATGATATAAATGCTAATCATTGTCATTATTCTGGCATAATGCATACTGTGGACAGCTCCCCTTCTGTGCTCATTGTGCTCAGAGCCTCCCACACAGCACTTCTCCACTTTTGAAGCAACCTTTCACAGAGACATTTGCAAAGTGTACTTCACACCCTGAGTTTTAAAAATCACAAAATTATATCCAGAGCAGCCCACAGTTTGCAAAAGGTCTATCACTTTGAAAAGAATAATTTGCCAGTAGTGCAAAGTTTACCTAACAAACAGATTTCTCCTGTGAGAGGAAGAATGTGTGGGAGCAAAATTATAGAGGGAAAAATCACTTAAGTCTATCTAACCCCTTGACGTGGAAATTAGACCAATGTGTAGCTCAGAAATTACATATAAACGCCAAGACCTAAACTAGTGGTTCTGAAATTTCCATAGGTGTCAGTACCACCTGTTAGCTTATTAAAATTGCAGGTGTTGGGGACCACACTGAAATTTACTGTGTCAGAATACTGAAGAGACGGGTCCAAGCCTTTGTCTTTTTATAAGACCACCAGGTGAATTTTTGCACTCCAAGGGTCTAGATTTATTGATCAGAGCATTTTTTCATTAAGCTGATAAGCTCTTGAATTCCTCTAATGCGGTGGGAGAAGTATTGTGTGATTCTGAGTAGAGTGGCTGTACTACTTAGGGACCAAAAAAGCCAGGATCACAGACCACAGGAAGTTACAGTTGGAGAGAGATTTTGGTGCTTGTCTTCACGTTTTATTGGTGTGGAGACTGTGACTTAAAACTGTATGAATCCTTTTTGTGAAGTGGCACAAAGGGCTGATAATCCAATCTAAGACTGGCTTCAAAGTTTAATTCCCATGTTTAACATAAAATGCACATAAAATATATGTCTTTCTTCTGCTGAAATTATTGTATCTTTTGAGAACCCATTATTTCTCATATCTCTAGACATCCTGCTTTCCTTTAAGTGTTACAATTTGCAAGGGAAAAAGAAAGGGGGTTAATTTGTGGGTCGATTTCCTAAATTTTATGTATTGGTGGGAGAGCTAAATGACACCTGTCCATGGAATGATTTGAAGCATTACTCTCACAAATATACATACTTGTTGGCTGCCCTTATCCCACCCCAAGCACAGAGTTTCTCTCCTTCCTCTATAAGAAATTAACTTGGGAATTTAAGTAATTTCTTGCACTGGGACGACCCAGAGGGATGGTATGGGGAGAGAGGAGGGAGGAGGGTTCAGGATGGGGAACACACGTATGCCTGTGGCGGATTCATTTCAATATATGGCAGAACCAATACAATATTGTAAAGTTTAAATATAAAATAAAATTAAAAAAAAAAAATTTACTGTGGTTCTTTATTTTTTTAATTTTATTTTATTTTTTAAACTTTACATAATATTATTAGTTTTGCCAAATATCAAAATGAATCCGCCACAGGTATACATGTGTTCCCCATCCTGAACCCTCCTCCCTCCTCCTCCTCCCCATACCATCCTCTGGGTCCCCAGTGCACTAGCCCCAAGCATCCGTATCGTGTATCGAACCTGGACTGGCAACTCGTTTCTTACATGATATTTTACATGTTTCAATGTCATTCTCCCAAATCTTCCCACCCTCTCCCTCTCCCACAGAGTCCATAAGACTGTTCTATACATCAGTGTCTCTTTTGCTGTCTCGTACACCGGGTTATTGTTACCATCTTTCTAAATTCCATATATATGCATTAGTATACTGTATTTATGTTTTTCCTTCTACTGTGGTTCTTTAAATGATTACTATGTTGGAAAGAGCTGACTCATTATCTTACCAACAGCTTCACAAAACAAATGGGTTTTTGATTGGTTCCTTCGGTGACTGGAAGCCTTCAAGGCAGAAAGAAACTGCTGGAGACCTTTTGTTTGAGGGAAAGAAAATTTTTTGAAATTGTAAGTGGGGTGGAGAGTACAAAAGGAGGATTGAGAGGGAACCAAAGACAAGTAATTCACTGAATGGTATTTCTGGTGATTAGTGTGAAATGTGCCTGATAAAACAATATCAGGAGGAGTCAAGGGGAGGGGCCTCGTATTGATTATTTTCTGCCTTTTCCACCACCAAATGAAAATTTAAACTCAAGTCAACATGTTTATAAATAACTTTGTATATTAAAGTTCCCTGTATCTGAAATACCTAACGTTATTTCTTTCTTGCATTTTTGGACCCTGTACTGCTATAACCACTCGATTAGGGGATGCATTTCAAACTTTGATAAAAAGAAAAGTATTTTGGTTGTTATTTATTTTAGTTTCCATTAGACTCATTGATATTTTTGTATAAGAATATTTAGTTTATTGTTGTTATTAAAGTTTTAAAAGTATTTCTAATGCCCTACAATTCTATAAATAGAAATTAAAATATAAATATCGACTAGAAGAAAAATTTAGAGGACAGTTTTAGATAAAGCCTGCTTGTCAAGAAAAAAAAAAAATGCTTGAACAATCCAAAACACGGATAGGAAAATGATATGAACAAGTGATTTGGAGAAATGCCAAATAGCATTGTACAGTAATATGAAATTAAGTTCAATTACCCAATGAATTGGGGTACTTCACATTAAGACATCAATGACACACTGTTTTGTATTTTCCATTACATTGACAAAAATGAAAAAGAATGCCATCATCCAGAATTGGCAAAGCTGTGGGAAAATACATATTCTCATGTACTTTTTTTTTACATGTGAGAATTTATTTATTTATTTTTTTTATTTTATTTTATTTTTAAACTTTACAACATCGTATTAGTTCTGCCAAACATCGAAATGAATCCACCACAGGTATACATGTGTTTCGCATCCTGAACCCTCCTCCCTCCTCCCTCCCCATACCATCCCTCTGGGTCGTCCCAGTGCACCAGCCCCAAGCATCCAGTATCGTGTATCGAACCTGGACTGGCAACTCGTTTCATACATGATATTATACATGTGTGCCATTATACATTGAAATGCCATTCTCCCAAATCTTCCCACCCTCTCCCTCTCCCACAGAGTCCATAAGACTGTTCCATACATCAGTGTCTCTTTTGCTGTCTCGTACACAGGGTTATTTTTACCATCTTTCTAAATTCCATATATATGCGTTAGTATACTGTATTGGTGTTTTTCTTTCTGGCTTACTTCACTCTGTATAATAGGCTCCAGTTTCATCCACCTCATTAGGACTGATTCGAATGTATTCTTTTTAATGGCTGAGTAATACTCCATTGTGTATATGTACCATAGCTTTCTTATCCATTCATCTGCTGATGGACATCTAGGTTGCTTCCATGTCCTGGCTATTATAAACAGTGCTGCGATGAACATTGGGGTACATGTGTCTCTTTCCTTCTGGTTTCCTCAGTGTGTATGCCCAGCAGTGGGATTGCTGGATCATAAGGCAGTTCTATTTCCAGTTTTTTAAGGAATCTCCACACTGTTCTCCATAGTGGCTGTACTAGTTTGCATTCCCACCAACAGTGTAAGAGGGTTCCCTTTTCTCCACACCCTCTCCAGCATTTATTGCTTGTAGACTTTTGGATCGCAGCCATTCTGACTGGTGTGAAATGGTACCTCATTGTGGTTTTGATTTGCATTTCTCTGATAATGACTGATGTTGAGCATCCTTTCATGTGTTTGTTAGCCATCTGTATGTCTTCTTTGGAGAAATGTCTATTTAGTTCTTTGGCCCATTTTTGATTGGGTCATTTATTTTTCTGGAGTTGAGCTGTAGGAGTTGCTTGTATATTTTTGAGATTAGTTGTTTGTCAGTTGCTTCATTTGCTATTATTTTCTCCCATTCTGAAGGCTGTCTTTTCACCTTGCTAATAGTTTCCTTTGATGTGCAGAAGCTTTTAAGTTTAATTAGGTCCCATTTGTTTATTTTTGCTTTTATTTCCAATATTCTGGGAGGTGGGTCATAGAGGATCCTGCTGTGATGTATGTCAGAGAGTGTTTTGCCTATGTTCTCCTCTAGGAGTTTTATAGTTTCTGGTCTTACATTTAGATCTTTAATCCATTTTGAGTTTATTTTTGTGTATGGTGTTAGAAAATGTTCTAGTTTCATTCTTTTACAAGTGGTTGACCAGTTTTCCCAGCACCACTTGTTAAAGAGATTGTCTTTAATCCATTATATATTCTTGCCTCCTTTGTCAAAGATAAGGTGTCCATATGTGCGTGGATTTATCTCTGGGCTTTCCATTTTGTTCCATTGATCTATATTTCTGTCTTTGTGCCAGTACCATACTGTCTTGATAACTGTGGCTTTGTAGTAGAGCCTGAAGTCAGGCAGGTTGATTCCTCCAGTTCCATTCTTCTTTCTCAAGACCACTTTGGCTATTCGAGGTTTTTTGTATTTCCATACAAATTGTGAAATTATTTGTTCTAGCTCTGTGAAGAATACCGTTGGTAGCTTGATAGGGATTGCATTGAATCTATAAATTGCTTTGGGTAGTATACTCGTTTTCACTATATTGATTCTTCCAATCCATGAACATGGTATATTTCTCCATCTATTTGTGTCCTCTTTGATTTCTTTCACCAGTGTTTTATAGTTTTCTATATATAGGTCTTTAGTTTCTTTAGGTAGATATATTCCTAAGTATTTTATTCTTTCCGTTGCAAAGGTGAATGGAATTGTTTCCTTAATTTCTCTTTCTGTTTTCTCATTATTAGTGTATAGGAATGCAAGGGATTTCTGTGTGTTGATTTTATATCCTGAAACTTTACTACAATTATTGATTAGTTCTAGTAATTTTCTGGTGGAGTCTTTAGGGTTTGCAATGTAGAGGATCATGTCGTCTGCAAATAGTGAGAGTTTTACTTCTTCTTTTCCAATTTGGATTCCTTTTATTTCTTTTTCTGCTCTGATTGCTGTGGCCAAAACTTCCAAAACTATGTTGAATAGTAATGGTGAAAGTGGGCACCCTTGTCTTGTTCCTGACTTTAGAGGAAATGCTTTCAATTTTTCCCCATTGAGGATAATGTTTGCTGTGGGTTTGTCATATATAGCTTTTATTATATTGAGGTATGGTCCTTCTATTCCTGCTTTCTGGAGAGTTTTTATCATAAATGGGTGTTGAATTTTGTCAGAGGCTTTCTCTGCATCTATTGAGATAATCATACGGTTTTTATTTTTCAGCTGAATTCTACCAAAAATTTAGAGAAGTGCTAACACCTATCCTGCTCAAACTCTTCCAGAAATTTGCAGAGGAAGGTAAACTTCCAAACTCATTCTATGAGGCCACCATCACCCTAATAACAAAACCTGACAAAGATCCCACAAAAAAAGAAAACTACAGGCCAATATCACTGATGAACATAGATGCAAAAATCCTTGACAAAATTCTAGCAATCAGAATCCAACAACACATTAAAATGATCATACACCATGACCAAGTGGGCTTTATCCCAGGGATGCAAGGATTCTTCAATATCCACAAATCAACCAATGTAATACACCACATTAACAAATTGAAAAATAAAAATCATGTACTTTTTGAGAGTGTGTGAATTTGCCTATCATTTTCAGTGGGGGTTAGAATCATCTACTGCAACCTAAAATGTCCATATATTTGATACAGAAATTCCACCTTTAAGAGTGTATACTAAAGACAAAACCCCCAAACCCCACATGGGCCCAAACCAAAACAATTGGAGTTAACTAAATTTATGGTATATCAATACTATGTAATCGGAGAAGGCAATGGCACCCAACTCCTGGTAGGCTGCAGTCCATGGGGTCACTAAGAGTCAGACACAACTGAGTGACTTCACTTTCACTTTTCACTTTCATGCACTGGAGAAGGAAATGGCAACCCACTCCAGTGTTCTTGCCTGGAGAATCCCAGGGACGGGGGTGCCTGGTGGGCTGCCGTCTATGGGGTCACACAGAGTCAGCCACAACTGAAGCGACTTAGCAGCAGCAGCAGCAATACTATGTAATACTAAACAGTTGTTTAAAAGAATAACAGCTTTACATACTAAAATAGACTCCCTAATACATATTTTATGCAAGGCTAGCAGAATAAGTATTATAAATCTATTTATGATTTTGCAAATTTATATTTTGTTAATGATATTGTATTATATGATACTAGAAAATGTATAGATATGTTTAGGACGGTACTATAATGAATACTATTGTTCATTGCCCAGAATCCTGATTAAAATTTATGGATTTCTCCCTACTTCCCAGTTTCTCAGTGAGTGTGCTGCCTGCTGACAGTTGTAGGCTCTCAGTCTTTTCTGGAAATTGCCCTTGGCTAGTAAGTCTTGCTTCATGAAAGATCACAGGGTCTATATATACTTCTAGTCATTTCCAGAGTAGAAATGCCAAGGCTCCTTACTGTAATACAGGACATCTCTGAAGGGTCATCCCAGTTTTCTCCATGGCCTTGACTGTAGCATTGGTTAAAATTGCCTTGTAGCCTCCCTTTCCCTTCTGGGCATTCCTGCATCCTTCATTCCCTTCTATAGGTATTGATCATGGGAGCACATCCTTATAAACCTGTCATACAGCAGTTTCTGTTTCAGGATCTGCTTCCCAGAGAAACCAACCTGTAACATTTAAAATTTATTATAATGTATACTCCCACGGAGGTAACTTTGAATGAAAGGGAAAAGGGGGCTTACAATTTTCTATTTTATTAACACCTGACTTCGAAATTTTGTTCATGTAAGGTACGTAGCACTCTGGGCTTATGTCATAATTTTTTTATCAGTATAAAAACTATTTTCTTTCCAATTTTTAAAATAGGTCAAGACTTTGTAGACTCTCATGGACTTTAAGTTCTCCTTGACAGTGAATTTCTGGATTGCCGATGTATGCCATGTATAGCTACCATAGCCTGTTGCTTGAAGTATGGAAGCTAACTCCTCTCTATTGAAATATATCATTTCTTTAATGAATTCCAGAGCTGTCATCTCATTAAAATAGGTCTAATTTATCCTTGTTGTCACTAGTATTTCCATAATTTTATGCATCCTAATGATCTTTGAAAATTGCACCACTGATGAACAGTCATCCCCCCAAACACTTATTGAGTGCTTGCTATATACCAGACATATGGTACATACTCTACGTTTTTAGGATGCAATGTGAAATAAAACAGAAAAAAAAATTCCTTTTTATCCTAAAATTTATATTCTGGCAGGGAGTTAAAGTTTATGAAATTCTATTTATCCACTTATTTACTAGTTTACTTACAGTAGATTATATGTGCTATGCTGCTGCTGCTGCTAAGTCACTTCAGTCGTGTCCGACTCTGTGTGACCCCATAGACGGCAGCCCACCAGGCACCCCCGTCCCTGGGATTCTCCAGGCAAGAACACTGGAGTTGGTTGCCATTTCCTTCTCCAATGTGGTATGCTAGAAACTGTTAAGTTCTATGGTTAAAAAAGAAAAAAATATATATACTGAATATATCTGTCAAAAAAGGATAGGCTTTGATGTTATAACTGCCTCCAAATCTTAATATCTTTAGCAGAACTTATTTTATTTCTCATTTCATCATTTAGAGCATGACTAGTTCCTATCACAGTGGGGAGGGAAAGTGACAAATTAAATCTTACCTCCTAAAGGTTTCCAGCCCAAAGTGATACATGTCATGAATGCTCATATTTCATTAGCCAAAGTAAATCAGGTGGGAAAGCTGAACTTATAAGTGTGAAGTTCTTTCACAGTACTTAATAGAGGAGAAGTAGAATGACTTACCTGTTTCAATAACTTTTTGTAAGTGTGAAGAACTGGGGTGTGCAATGAAGATAGTTCCAGCTTTAAATCAGATTGTAAAGATAGGTTTCATGGAGAAACTATAATTTGGTCAAAGACAGAGGAGGTAAGACCATGGATACAACAGAGGGAGGAACCTCCCCCATTTTATTTTGTAAAAATAATTTTCCAGATAAACAAAGTGGCTGATGTAAGGTCATCAGGCAGGAACATGCTCAGTGTGTGTGTGTAAGGAACAGGAAAGCCAGCGTGGCTGGAGTAAAATGAGCAAGATGGAAGGCAATAGGAAGTTAGATGAGAGAGAAAAACTTTAGCAATAATATTTAGGACTTTGTAGGTTATAATAAGGACTCTGACCTTTACTTCAAGAGAAATAGGGAGTCATTGTGAGATTTTGACTTCTCTGTAGACTGGGCCTCTCTCTCTCATCTCTTACATCTTTGTTACTCCTATATGAAAGTATTTTCCCTTTTCCTTTTCCCTGGTTTCTCTGAAAAACTGACTCTTGTTCCGTAATCAGCTTGCAATCTCCAAGTTTGTTCAGGACCTCTCAGTGGCTGAGTGCACATAATCTCTGCTCTGCTAGGACTCTGCTGACATCAGTCCTTACTTAATCACTGGTGCCCTTCTCCCTTTCCTTGGTCATTATGTGTGTGTGCTTAGTCGCTCAGTCATGTCTGACTCTTTGTGACCCCATGGACTGTAGCCTGCCAGGCTCCCTTATCCATGGGATTCTCCGGGCAAGAATACTGGAATGGGTCGCCATGCCCTCCTTCAGGGGATCTTCCCAAGCCAGGGATTGAATCCAGGTCTCCCACATTACAGGTGGATTCTTTACTGTCTGAGCCACCAGCGAAGTCTCTGGTAATTATATGCCAAATCATTTGCACTTACTGTTCCTCATATTTTTCAAAGGCTTTGACTCACTAATGCTACCCTTCAAAATCAATTTTCCTTGAAAAGACCAGAGAACATTTTGGTATTTTCCATGCAGTTTTCCCTGTTTTCTCTACTAGACACTGTCCATACCACTGAAAGACATGTATAGGAACTATGGCATTGCAGGGACTCCACAGTTCTTTCATTGGTATGGGCATGGTGTGTAATGCATGCCAATTGTGTTCAGAGTAAAAAATTCCTTGTCCAGTATGGCAATATATATTTTATGAAGCAAGACACAGTAATTACTGTTTATAGAGAGTTTCTTTTTGCATACCAGAAGCATATAGCTACAACGAAAAACATAAAGCCTTCTCAAGTGGTCTCAGGAGACAACCTTGAATAATATATCTGCATTAGTCTGTTACAGCTGCTGTAACAAAACTGTCATAGACTGGGTGGCTTATAAACAGCAGAAACTTACTTTTCATAGTTCTGGAGGCTAGGAAGTCCAAGATCAGTGCACTAACAGATTTAGTGTGTGGTGAGAGCCTGCTCTCTGGTTCATACATAGCCATCTTTTTTCTGTGTCCTCACATGACAGAAGAGGCAATGGAGGTCTCTAGGCTCTAACATAAGGGCACTAATACTATTCACGAGGTCTCTACTCTTGTGACTTTAATCACCTACCAAACACCCCACATCCTAATACCATTACAATGGGGTTTAGGATTTCAACATATGAATTTTGGAGGGATACAAACATTCACTCCCTAGCATTTTGCCTGACTCCTGCCCCCAATTCAGGTCCTTCTCAAATTCAAAATATACTCACTATATTCTAACAGTCCTAAAAGTCTTAACTCATTCCAGTATTAACTCTTAAGTGTAAAATTAAAATTCTCATCCAAATATCTAAATCAGACGTGGGTGATATGATTCATCCTGGGCCAAATTGCTCTCCAGCTGTGAACCTGTAAAACAAGAACAAGTTATATGCTTCCAAACTATGGTCGTGGAACAGGCATGGGATAGGCATCTCCATTCCAAAAGGGAGAAATAGGAAAGAAGAGGGGGGTAAGGGATCCCAAGCAGGTTCATGTTACAAGGCAGACTCCATGAGCTCTTAAGGTTCATGAGTAATCCTCTTTACTTGATGTTCTGCCCTCCAGGCTCATCTGGATGGCCTGGAAAAACTCTTTGCATGGGTCCTGTAGCCATCGTCAGCTAGAGTCACAAATCTGTGGTTCTCTGTGGCCTCATCCTTTGAAACCCCACAGTTCATGTACTTTTGGAGCCAGTAGAGATGGCGCCATGTGAACACTACCAAAATTTGTTGCCTGTATCCTCTTGAGAGTTGGACTGTGAAGAAAGCTGAGAGCCGAAGAATTGATGCTTTTGAACTGTGGTGTTGGAGAAGACTCTTGAGAGTCCTTTGGCCTGCAAGGAGATCCAACCAGTCCATTCTAAAGGAGATCAGTCCTGGGTGTTCTTTGGAAGGAATGATGCTAAAGCTGAAACTCCAATACTTTGGCCACCTCATGCGAAGAGTTGACTCATTGGAAAAGATTCTGATGCTGGGAGAGATTGGGGGCAGGAGGAGAAGGGGGCGACAGAGGATGAGATGGCTGGATGGCATCACCGACTCGATGGACATGAGTCTGGGTGAACTCTGGGAGTTGGTGATGGACAGGGAGGCTTGGCATGCTGTAATCCATGGGGTCGCAAAGAGTTGGACACAACTGAGTCACTGAACTGAACTGAACTGAACCCTCTTGTGGGGTGGACATGGTGGCCTGTGCTGTATCAAGGCCTCCTGAAGCCCTTTCTGGACTTACAAAAGACCATGCAGCTAAAGTGAGGAGCGGAGCCCAGGAGGTGATGTGGTGCCAGGCAGCATGCACCAAGGTCCTGCAGGTTCTGGTAACTCCTTTGAAACCATTCTCCCCTCAGGTCCTTCTACTCTGGGCCTGTGATGGACATGGCAGCTCCAATGAAGTCTGAATTGCATCCAGGGCCTTTCTTCCGTTGTTTTGGAAAATAGCTCCCAGCTTCTGCTGAGATGGCCGATGCATACTAACTTCCTGTCACTTGACTACACCTTTATTATTCTCTTCTGATCATGCTTTCTCAGTTTTTGCCATATGGATAGGCTAAGAATTTTCCTTATCTTTGAGTGCTATTGCATTTTTACTTTAACAATTTCATCTTTAGGTCATTTCTCACTTCTCACATTACTGCTGACATAGTCAGGAAGAACCAAGCTTCACTTTCAGTACTTTGTTTTAGATATAACTTAGGCTCAGTATCAAATTTTCTCATTGTTAAGCTCTATCTTCCACAAAATACTAAAACATGACTACAATTCAGCCAAGTTTGTTGCCACTTTATAACAAGAATTGCCTTTCCTTCAGTTTCCAATGATATGTTCTTCATTTCTGACTGAAACCTCATAAGAATGACCTCTATTGTTCATATTTCTTCTAACATCTTGTTCAGTGTTATTTATGTATTCTCTTTGTTGTTGTTGTTTTTTATTCACTAAGTTGTGTCTGACTCTTTGCAAACCCATGGACTGTAGCCTACCAGACTCCTCTGTCCATGAGATTTCCCAGGCAAGAATACTGGAGTGGGTTGCCATTTCCTTCTCCAGGGAATCTTCTTGACCCAGGGATCAAAACTGTGTCTCTTGTGTCTCCTGCATTTACAGGTGGATTCTTTACCACTAGCACCACCTGGGAATCTCCAAGAAGATTGAAATTTCCTCTACAGCTCTCTTCTTTTCATTCCAAACTCACATCAGAATTGCCTTTAAAGGTCCATTCATTAAAATGTAGATGTGTTCTAGCATACACCTCAAAATGCTTCCAGCCTTTATTCATTACACAGTTCCAAAGCTATTGCACATTTTAGGTATTTGTTAGAACAACACCCCCCTTCTCAGTACCAATTCCTATCTTATCTGGTTAGGATGATACAACAAAAATTCTTAGACTAGTGGCTTATAAACAACAGAAATATATTTGCCACAGTTTTGGAGGCTGGCAAATACAAAATCAAGTTACTGGCAGATTCAGTATCTGGTGGGGTCTCACTTTCTGCTTCATAGATGGCCATCTTCTCACTGTCTTAACAAGGCAGAAAGGATGAAGATGCTTTCCTGGGTTTCTTTTGCAAGGGTGCTAATCCTAATCATAAGAGCTCCACCTTTATCATCTAGTCACCTACCAAAAGCCCCATCACATTGGAGGTTGGGATTTCAACACATGGATTTCATGGGAACATACACATTTAGTCTATAGAAATATCTAAGCATGGTTTCTGGAGAGAGATAATACATCTGAGTTCAAACCCTGGCTCTGATACTTATTATATTTGTGATCTTAAATTTTCCTCAGTTTCCTTGCCTCTTATAAAAAGAAATAGAATATATCTCATATATATTGCTGCCTGGCACATAGTTAGTGATCTATAAAGTTAAGTTGTTTTTATTATTCATCCTCATGCAAGTCAGTGTCCATGCTAAGGCTCTAGACTACCCCTGATTTAATGGAATGGTGTGAAGCCTTCTAAGCTCCCTTTGGTCATAAACTGTCTTTTGTTTTTTCTGCTTTTACCTTATACCACTGTTCCTGTGAGAGTAGCCCCATAATAAATTGAGTGACAGCTATCGATTTCTTGGCAACATCACTCTTCCGCTTCAGTTTCCTTACAAGCCTGAATGAAATGGTTGTCTCTGTCTTGTTTTCAGGACATTAGCAAATGTGATTCCTATTGGGTTGTGAGAAGTGCTCAAGCTGCAGTGTGTGCACTGTGAAAGTCAAAGCTGTCTACCTGTCAATTACAATAGCAGTGAACAGCCATGCTTTATGCAATGCTAGTGACCAGTGAAAGGACTGAGAGCTAAAAGATCATGGCTATTCTGTAGCTTTTCCCAGAAGCCCTGTGACTGTTTAAGTGAAAGTCACTCAGTCATGTCCAATTCTTTGTGACTCCATGGACTATACAGTCCATGGAATTCTCCAGGCCTGAATACTGCAGTGGGTAGCCCTTCCCTTCTCCAGGGGATCTTCCCAACCCAGGGATCAAACCCAGGTCTCCCGCATTGCAGGCAGATTCCTTACCAGCTGAGCCACCAGGGAAGCCCAAGAATACTGTAGTCGGTAGCCTATCCCTTCTCCAGAGGATCTTCCCGAACCAGGAATCGAACGGGTCTTCTGCATTGCAGGTGGATTCTTTACCAGCTGAGCTACTAGGGAAACTCCATGGCTGCTTATGTTGGGTTCATTTCTGGAATTTTGATTAGAAATCCAGAGGCCATTCACCAGTTTGAGAAGTGAGAACTTCTAATGACTGAAACCCCAAAATTATCTTTACAGTTGGGATACTCTTTGGTTGTATAATTACATGTTTGGTACAGTAGAAATATAGTGTATGGAATCAATGTTTATTTCCTAAATTAAAAGTAAAGAAAGTCAGATTTACCTTTGTTAAGAATTCTCACATGTTTCCTGAAAAAGATGTACACTGAAATTGCAAAATTAGATCTGGGAATTTTCATGTCACTTCTGCAATCATCCCTTCAATGGCTTCCTCTTGCCATGTGCACTTTTGACCCTGGATTTCTGGGATTTGCTTGTCTTCCCACACTGTTGTTTAGCCTACCCTCCAATTATTCTCCATACGTTTTCCGTGCGCTAATGAAATTGGCCAAATCTAATTTTATCCAGGAATACTGTTTAATGTTTCTCTTCCATATGACTACTAACACTGGTCTCAGTTCATAAAATTTTTCCCATCTGTATTACAATATCTGAGGTGGGCTCAGTATTCAAAGCCCACCTAAAGTATAATCTTGCCCACTGTGTGTTTTTAGAAATTCCTGGGCAACTTGTCTTTCCCTCCACCAATGTTCTACAATCTCTATTGTCTGTAACTCTTTTATGGTACATATATCACTCTTTTTTTTTTTTTTTTGCCACTTTTGTATATTTTCCTTACAGATGCTTGACTATATATGCCTAAAAGGGAAAAAAATTTCATTTCTCTATTTAGATCCATTTTTGTTCAGGGTGGAGAACAGGCTCCTTCTAATATTCAGTTACTAACAACAATACCTATTTGAGGCAAAAATACTATTGGAGTGGTTTTTGTTTATGGAGGAGGAAGTGTCTAAAAAAATCATTGTCCTCTAGCCCAATCTTGGGGCAACACTTAACTGATGCCTGACAGACTTTGGATCATCGAATCCCAGCTCTTTTTCTTGTGAGGAGGCTGTGGGAGAAAACTTCTGAGATAAACTTACACTCCAGAGGTATCCTGTAGTATCACACTGAATCTACTCTCTACTGGGATTTGAGATCATATCCCTACTGGCTTTCTCTGAATCTACATTCTGTTTCCTCCACTGCCTTTCCAGGTTCCTCTGTGAGTATTTTCTTTTAAAAAATCACCTGCACAGAAATCTCCACCTCTTTCTGGAGAACAGCCTAAGGCATATCCTTATGTTAAAAGCTATATTTGATTTATCATTTTACTTCCCAGAGTTTCCAACTGAGTGTCCAATGTATAGTAGATATTTACATATTAGCAGAATAATAAAAGAAGAATTTAATACATTAATACTGAATTGCTAATTGGTATTTCAGAAAGAAGTCAAAATAACTACCCCAAAGAGTAGAAAAGGAAAAATCTGACCATTCACTACTGCCCTTTACCAACTAAACCAGCAAAGCTAATAGCATTCCTTTCCTCAATAATAATCTGAGAATAAAAGTGGCACTGGGCTTCCCAATCTGATTTCGGTGTTGACCATCTGGTGATGTCCATGTGTAGAGTCTTCTCTTGTGTTGTTGGAAGAGGGTGTTTGCTATGACCAGTGTGTTCTCTTGGCAAAACTCTGTTAGTCTTTGCCCTGATTCATTTTGTACTCCAAGGCCAAATTTTCCTGTTACTCCAGGTATCTCGTGACATCCTATTTTTGCATTCCATCCCTACGATGAAAAGGACATCTTTTGTTGGGTGTTAGTTCTAGAGGTTCTTCTAGGTCTTCATAGAACCATTAAACTTCAGCTTCATCAGCATTACTAGTCGGGGCATAGACTTGGATTACTGTGATATTGAATGGTTTGCCTTGGAAACAAACAGATATCATTCTGTTCATTTTTGAGACTGCACCCAAGTACTGCATTTCAGACTATTTTATTGACTATGAAGGCTACTCCATCTCTTCTAAGGGATTCTTGTTCACAGTAGTAGAGATAATGGTCATCTGCGGTAAATTCACCCACTCCAGTCCAATTTAGTTCACTGATTCCTAAAATGTCAATGTTCACTCTTGCCATCTCCCATTTGACCACTTCCAATTTCCCTTGATTCATGGGCCTAACATTCCAGATTCCTATAGAATACTGTTCTTTACAGTGTTGGACTTTACTTCCATCATCAGTCACATGCACAACTGGGTATTGTTTTTGCTTTGGCTCCATCTCTTCATCCTTTCTGGAGTTATTTCTCCACTCTTCTCCAGTAGCATATTGGGTACATACAGACCTGGGGAGTTCATTTTCATTGTCATATATTTCTGCCTTTTCATACTGTTCAAGGGGTTCTCAAGGCAAGAATACTGAAGTGGTTTATAGTGGTTTATCAGATTGATTATATTCTTTGCAGCCAAAGATGGAGAAACTCTATACAGTCAGCAAAAACAAGACCGGGAGCTGACTATGGCTCAGATCATGAACTCCTTACTGCCAAATTCAGATTTAAATTGAAGAAAGTAGGGAAAACCACTAGACCATTCAGGTATGACCTAAGTCAAATCTCTTACAATTATACAGTGGAAGTGACAAATAGATTCAAGGGATTAGATCTGATAGACAGAGTGCCTGAAGAACTGTGGACAGACATTCGTGATATTGTACAGGAGGCAGTAATCAAGACCATCCCCAAGAACTAGAAATGCAAAAAGGCAAAGCAGTTGTCTGAGGAGGCCTTAAAAATAGCTGTGAAAAGAAGAGAAGCTAAAGGCAAAGGAGAAAAGGAAAGATATACCCATTTAAATACAGAGTTCCAAAGAAAAGCAAGGAGAGATAAGAAAACCTTCCTTAGTGACCAATGCAAAGAAATAGAGGAAAACAATAATATGGGAAAGACTAGAGATCTCTTCAAGAAAATTAGAGATACCATGGGAACATTTCATGCAAAGATGGACACAATAAAGGACATAAATGGTATGGACCTAAAAGAAGCAGAAGATATTAAGAAGAGGAGGCAAGAATACACAGAAGAACTATACAAAAAAGATCTAATGACCCAGGTAACTATGATTGTGTGATCACTCACCTAAAGCCAGACATCCTGGAATGCAAAGTCAAGGGGCCTTAGGAAGCATCACTATGAATAAAGCTAGTGGAGGTGATGGAATTCCAGCTAAGCTATTGCAAATCCTGAAAGATGATGCTGTGAAAGTGCAGCACCTAATATGCCAGCAAATTTAAAAAACTCAGCAGTGGCCACAGGACTGGAAATGGTCAGTCTTCATTCCAATGCCAAAGAAAGGCAATGCCAAAGAATGTTCAAACTACTACACAATTGTTGTCATCTCACATGCTAACAAAGTAATGCTCAAAATTCTCCAAGCCAAGCTTCAGCAATACATGAACTGTGAAATTCCAGATGTTCAACCTGTATTTTAAAAAGTCAGAGGAACCAGAGATCAAATTACCAACATCCGTTGGATCATCAAAAAAGCAAGCAAGAGATTTCCAGTAAAATATCTCCTTATGCTTTATTGCAGATGGCAAAGATTTTGCAATGGCAAAGCCTTTGACAGTGTGGATCACAACAAAGTGTGAAAAATTTCTTCAACAGGTGGGAATACCAGGCCACCTCATCTGCCTCCTGAGAAATCTGTGTGCAGGTCAAGAAGCAACAGTTAGAACTGGACATAGAACCATAGACTGGTTCCAAATCAGAAAAGGAGTATGTCAAAGCTGTATATTTTCACCCTGCTTATTTAACATGTGCAGAGTACATCATGCAAAATGCCAGCCTGAATGAAGCACAAGCTGGAATCAAGATTGCTGGGAGAAATATCAATAACCTCAAATAGGCAGATGACACCACTCTTATGGCCAAAAGTTAAGAAGAACTAAAGAGCCTCTTGATGAAAGTTAAAAAGGAAAGTGAAAAAGTTGGCTTAAAACTTACAACATTCATAAAATCAAGATCATGGCATCTGGTCCCATCACTTCATGGCAAATAAACGGGGAAACAATGGAAACAGTGACAGATTTTATTTTTGTTGGGCTCCAAAATCACTGCAGATGGTGACTCCAGCCATGAAATTAAAAGATGTTTGCTCCTTGGAAGAAAAGCTATGACCAATCTAGACAGCATATTAAAAAGCAGAGACATTATTTTGCTGACAAAAGTCCGTGTTGTCAAAGCTATGATTTTTCCAGTAGTCATGTATGGATGTGAGAGAGGGACCATAAAGAAATCTGAGCACCAAGGAATTGATGCTTTTGAACTGTGGTGTTTGAGAAGACTCTTGAGAGTCCCTTGGACTGCAAGTGGATCAAATCAGTCAATCCTAAAGGAACTTAGTCCTGAATATTCATTGGAAGGACTGATGCTGAAGCTGAAGCTCCAATGCTTTGGCTACCTGATGTGAAGAATGGACTCATTGGATAAGACCCTGAGGCTGGATAAGATTGAAGGCAGGAGGGTAATGGGACGACAGAGGATGAGATGGTTGGATGGCATGACCAACTTGGTGAACATGAGTTTCAGGAAGCTCCAGGAGTTGGTGATAGACAGGGAAGCCTGGCATGCTGCAGTTCATGGTTTCATAAAGAGTCGGACATGACTGAGTGACTGAACTGAACTGAGCAGAAAGCCTTTGACTGTGTGGATCACAACAAACTGTGGAAAATTCTTAATGACATGGGAATGCCAGAAAATGTGACCTGCCTGCTGAGAAATCTGTATACAGGTTAAGAAGCAAGTTAGAACCAGATATGGAACAACAGAATGGTTCCAAATCAGGAAAGTATTACATCAAGGCTGTATATTGTCACCCTGGTTATTTAACTTATATGCAGAGTACATCATGTGAAATGCTGGCCTGGATTAATCACAAGCTGGAATCAAGTTTGCAAGGAGAAATATTAGTAACCTCACACATGCAGATGACACCAGACTTATGGCAGAAAGTGAAGAACTAAAGAGCCTCTTGATGAAAGAGAAAGAGGAGAGTGAATAAGTTGGCTTAAAACTCAGCATTCAAAAAGCTAAGATCATGGCATCCAGTCCCATCACTTCATGGTAAATAGATGGGGAAACAATGGAAACAGTGAGAGGCTTTATTTTGGAGGGGCTCCAAAATCACTGCAGATGGTGACTGCAGCCATGAAATTAAAAGACACTTGGTCCTTGGAAGAAAAGCTATGACAAACCTAGACAGCATATTAAACTCCAGTACTTGGCCACCTGATATGAAGAACTGACTCATTGGAAAAGACCCTGATGCTAGGAAAGATTGAAGGCAGGAGAAGAAGGGGATGACAGAGGATGAGATAGTTGGATGGCATCACTGACTCAATGGACAGGAGTTTGAGCAAGCTCCAGGAGTTGGTGATGGGCAGGGAAGCCTGGTGTGCTGCAGTCCATGGGATTGCAAAGAGTTGGACATGACTGAGCAACTGAACTGAACTGAACATGACTGACTGGGCTTACCAGGTGAAGCTAGTGGTAAAGTACCTGCCTGCCAGTGCAGGAGACTTAAGAAATGTGGGTTCAATCGCTCTGTCAGGAAGATCCCCTAAGGAGGGCATGGCAACCCACTTCAGTATTCTTACCTGGAGAATCCCATGGATCAAGAAGGCTGGTGGGTAAGTTACAGTCCATAGCGTCACAAAGAGTCGGACACCATTGAAGTCTTAGCATAGCACAGGATCAGAAACATATCGTTCATCTATGCAATACATGTTTATTATACACCTGCAATTTGTCATGATCTTTTAGGAAGATTTTTTTCTTAAGATAATTTACTATATATTGTTGCTATAAAATAAAACCAAGGTGTTAATTGATTGTTAAATGATAACCAATTAGATTAAAAGGCACTTATTAGATCACTTTCTTGAGAGTGATACTAAGTTTCCTCTTTAGTTAATACTCATCCAGTAAAGCTGAATTGTAGAACTGAGATAGTAATTTCATTACTGTTTTATACTTCAAATATTTATATTTTTAGAAAAGTAAGTGTTAATACAAAAGCTCAGTTTAAAAATATAAAGGAAAATAATTTATCTGAGTCAATTGCAAATTAAAGGGTTTTTCAGCTGCTGTGTATCAAGGAGCACCTGAAGACCAGGTAACTGCCCAAATGGAAACATGATCAGTTTTACAGAGCTTGGGGAAGAAAGGCATGTGTGGCAAGATGCACTTGTCTTCTTAACTACAGTAAAACCAGAGGCAGAAATGGTTTTCTGTGCTTCTTGCTTAAGGTATTTGATGCATTCCCCTCCTTACAACTCTCAAAACATTTCTCTTTATAGCTGTGTTTGCAAGCCTTGCAGTTTCTCAAGGTTCATGAGAGGAGGAAGTAGCAAAAAAAAAAAAGGGGGGATGGGGAGAGGGGAAAAGAAAAGGAAAGAAAGGTAAAGGAGTCAAGAATCAAGGCAAAGGAGGGACTTCCCTGTTGGTCCAGTGGCTAAGACTCCGTGCTTCCAGTGTAGGGGGCCCAGGTTCAATCTCTGGTCAGGGAACTAGATACCACATTCCACAATGGAAAGATCTTGCATGCTGCCACTAAGATCTGGTACACCAAATACATATATATATATATATAAGAACCATGGCAGGGGAAACAGGCCTATCTAAATCCTTTCTATAGAAGCCATATAATTTCTGAAAAATTTCAGTAGAAACATCAACTAAAGAAACTAGTTATCCTAAAACCTGATGAAAATTTGAAAGTAGTGACCATGAGTCTGACTTTAAAACTTTATAATATAAAACACATGTAGTTGGTCACTTTATTATATTTTTCTTTTTCTATTGGATTTGTTGCTTTGTATTTCTATTTGGATTTAGGTTTGCATTTCTGGTTCCCAGGTTGTGCTAGTGGTAAAGAACCCACCGGCCAATGCAGGAGATGTAGGAGACGTGGGTTCGATCCCTGGGTTGGGAAGATCCCTTGGAGGAGGGCATGGCCACCCACTCCAGTATTTTTGCCTGGAGAATCTCATGGACAGAGGAGCCTGGTGGTCTATAGTCCATAGGGTCACAAAGAGTCAGACATGACTAAAGTGAGTTAGAACATTTTGCATTTTCTGAACTTGTCATATGACAATGAAAATTGGGGTTATTTTTATTACTTTCAGATTCCTAATCATTTTAGTCTGTGATTTATCCTGAGAGTTAACTATATCTGTTGACCAAGTCTACTTTAATTCAACTTCCCTGTAAGATTGTGTTGAGAAATAATCTGATGACAAAACCTCATCTAAATGCTGAAAATATATTTAGATACTATCAATCTTGAGATTTCAGCATTATTAAATTTTCTTTAGAAGGGAACCAGAATCTCCACAGCATAGTGAGATTTGCTGTCTTTACTGCACTCAGCAAACCATCAGTTCAGTTCAGTCGCTCAGTCATGTCTGACTCTTTGGAACCCCATGAACTGCAGCACGCCAGGGTCCCTGTCCATCACCAACTCCCAGAGTCCACCCAACATGTCTATTGATTCGGTGATGCCATCCAACCATCTCATGCTCTGTCGTCCCCTTCTCCTCCTGCCCTCAATCTTTCCCAGCATCAGAGTCTTTTCAAATGAGTCAGCTCTTCACATCAGGTGGCCAAAGTATTGGAGTTTCAGCTTCAATATCAGTCCTTCCAATGAACACCCAGGACTGATCTTTGGGATGGACTGGTTGGATCTCCTTGCAGTCCTAGGGACTCTCAAGAGTCTTCTCCAACATCACAGTTCAAAAGCATCAATTCTTCGGCCCTCAGCTTTCTTCACAGTCCAACTCTCGCATCCATACATGACCACTGGAAAATCCATAGCCTTCACTAGGCGGAACTTTGTTGACAAAGTAATGTCTCTGCTTTTTAATATGCTGTCTAGGTTGGTTATAACTTTCCTTCCAAGGAGTGTCTTTTAATTTCATGGCTGCAATCACCATCTGCAGTGATTTTGGAGCCCAGAAAAACAAAGTCAGTCACTGTTTCCACTGTTTCTCCATCTATTTGCCATGAAATGATGGGACCAGTTGCCATGATCTTCGTTTTCTGAATGTTGAGCTTTAAGCCAACTTTTTCACTCTCCTTTTTCACTTTCATCAAGAGGCTCTTTAGTTCTTCTTCACTTTCTGGCATAAGGGTGGTGTCACCTGCATATCTGAGGTTATTGATATTTCTCCCAGCAATCTTGATTCCAGTTTGTACTTCTTCCAGCCCAGCATTTCTCATGATGTACTCTACATATAAGTTAAATAAGCACAGTGACAATATACAGCCTCGTCGTACTCCTTTTCCTATTTGGAACAAGTCTATTGTTCTATGTCCAGTTCTAATTGTTACTTCCTGACCTGCATACATGTTTCTCAAGAGGCAAGTCAGGTGGTCTGGTATTCCCATCTCTTTCAGAATTTTCCACAGTTTATCGTGATCCACACAGTCAAAGGCTTTGGCATAGTCAATAAAGCAGAAATAGTTTTTCTGGAACTCTCTTGCTTTTTCGATGATCCAGTGGATGTTGGCAATTTGATCTTTGGTTCCTCTGCCTTTTCTAAAACCAGCTTGAACATCTGGAAGTTCACAGTTCATGTATTGCTGAAGCCCGGCTTGGAGAATTTTGAGCATTACTTTCCTAGTGTGTGAGATGAATGCAATTGTGCAGTTGTTTGAACATTCTTTGGCATTGTCATTCTTTGGGATTGGAATGAAAACTGGAGGGTTCAGGATGGGGAACACATGTATACCTGTGGCGGATTCATTTTGATATTTGGCAAAACTAATACAATTATGTAAAGTTTAAAAATAAAATAAAATTAAAAAAAAAAAAACTGGACCTTTTCCAGTCCTGTGGCCACTGCTGAGTTTTCCCAATTTGCTGGCATATTGAGTGCAGCACTTTCACAGCATCATCTTTCAGGATTTGAAATAGCTCAACTGGAATGCCATCACCTCCACTAGCTTTGTTCATAGTGATGCTTCCTAAGGCCCATTTGACTTCACATTCCAGGATGTCTGGCTCTAGGTGAGTGATCACACCATCGTGATTATCTTGGTCGTGAAGCTCTTTTTCGTATAGTTCTTCTGTGTATTCTTGCCACCTCTTCTTAATATCTTCTGCTTCCATTAGGTCCCTACCATTTCTGTCCTTTAGTGAGCCCATCTTTGCATGAAATGTTCCCTTGGTATCTCTAATTTTCTTGAAGAGATCTCTAGTCTTTCCCATTCTACTATTTTCCTCTATTTCTTTGCATTGATTGCTGAGGAAGGCTTTCTTATCTCTCCTTGCTATTCTTTGGAACTCTGCATTCCATAGTGAAGTTTAATTTTGACTCTGCATTTTAGCTAACAGTTAAATGGATCTATTTTAAAATAACTATAAATAGGAGAATAAAGCAGAACACAAGTGCATAAATGTAAAGAATGTTGCAAAACTCTTTCAAAATGGTAAATAATGATGTACTAAAACAGATTGATAGCCAAGTTACATCCATTTTATTGCATTAAATATCAGTTTGAATATATAAAAAGTTCTTAAATAAATAATACTTTAAATAATATATTTTAGGCTACATATATATGGTATTTAAATGTTAATAGGATTCTGAACTAACCATAACATTTTAATGCCTCACATTAAGCATTGTAGTCTGAGAACACCAAGAGTAAATTTAAAAAAATAAAATATGGTTTAATAATCTTTCTCTCTTGTGCATTTTGCAATAGAGCGTTGACTAGTTTATTTATTGTCAATATTACTCTAAAATATAAAATAGTTAAGATTCATAAAATATTGCCTCCTACTTAGGCTTTCAAGCCCCAATAGTTTTATCAAACCTGATAGTTTCCAAAAATTGTGCTTCATTCTTCTATTCGATTTTTCTAACCTTTAAAATGGTATTCCAGGGATACTAAAAGCCATAGAAACAGAGCACAATTGATTATATGAATGACTTTTTAGCTTCAATGTCCAAAACTTGAAGAATGGAGGAAATTCTGATGTCTTCATCAAAACTTAGTAACAAACTTTTTCTATCTAACTTAGTCTAAAACTGTCCTAACACTTAGAAAGTGTTTTATTACTGTTTCATTCTTACACAAGAACCACATTAGTAATTTCACTATAAGAATGATTCAAACAGTTGCTTGATATCATTTGAAAATAACGATTCTATTTTTTTTTTTTACTTTTCAGTTTTGATGATTTTTATACATAGGGCAAGAGAACTAGATAAAGACTAGAGGAAAATGAGAGAGAAGAAATGAGAGGTACTAGGAAGTTAATTCTGATGTCTTGGGGTTGTGCACTGCTGCTGCTGCTGCTAAGTCACTTCAGTCGTGTCCGACTCTGTGCGACCCCATAGATGGCAGCCCACTAGCCTCCTCTGTCCCTGGGATTCTCCAGGCAAGAATACTGGAGTGGGTTGCCATTTCCTTCTCCAATGCATGAAAGTGAAAAGTGAAAGTAAAGTCGCTCAGTCGTGCCCTTAGCGACCCCATGGGCTGCAGCCTACCAGCTCCTCCGTCCATGGGAGTTTCCAGGCAAAAGTACTGGAGTGGGTTTCCATTGCCTTCTCCGGGGCTTGTGCACTAGAGTTAAAAATTACTGGCTTTCCTATCATATGTAGTTTTCCCCTTATTTAAGAAACTCAGTGTGCACCAACATTTAATATTTTTTTTAAAAGATTTATTCTGGGTGCATTGCTTTTCCCCTTTTCTTTATACTGGACTTAGCTATGAAATAAGGAATGTTTTTACTGTAGCTTTACTTGTACATTTCAGATTAGTATTAAATTTAATTCCCAGCCTTTTTGTTTTATTCCTTCACTATCTCACTTGAAAAGTAATATATATATAATATATATGTATGTATGTAAAGGGGATTTCAAACATAAATAACACCTCCTAGTAAGTGCAATTATTTTCAGGAACACACATCAGAAGCGATACTTCTTTAACTTAGACTGGCTACATCATTTTGCTTCTATATTTCCACTTGAAAAATTTAAACAAGTGCTAGCATGGGAGATTCTAGGCTAAAAGAACTTAAATTTTTATTTTTTAAGACTGTTTAAAGAAATTAAGAGTAAGAATCTACATGACTTTGGCATATAAATATGGCTCAAAAGCCTGTAATTTCTTTGGCTTCCCTGGTACTAAGCACATAATCAAGTAGGTGACAGAAGGATACCTGTGTCACCATTTTAAGGACACTCTGCTTTAAATTAGTAAAATATTTATTTTTATGTACTTAGCATCATAGATTTTATTAAAATATTTTGTTTCTTTTATTGATTTTATTTTTATTTTGGCTGTGCTGTGTCTTTGTTGCTGTGCGTGGGCTTTCTCTAGCTGCGGAGGCAGGTGTTACTCTCTGGTTGTTGTTCTTAGACTTCTCATTGTGGTGGCTTCTCTTGTTGCAGAGCAAGGCTCTAAGGCATGGTGGCCTCTGTAGTTGCAGTATGCAGGCTCAGTAGTTGTGGCTCACGGGCTCTAGAGAATGGGCTCAGCAGTTGTGGCACATGGGCTTAGTTGCCCCATGGCATGTGGGATCTTCCAGAGTGAAAATCGAACCTATGTCTCCTGGCAAAATCTTAACCAATGGACCATCAGAAAAGTCCACATTTTGAGTCTCTTTTACATGTGATGTAATAGCCAAATTAATATGGGCACAATTCATTAAGCTAAAATATGTACTTTGAAAGTATATTTGTTTAGTTTGGGGAAAGAAACTTTTTAAAGAATTTACTCTTTCACTGATTTATCTGAGGCCTATTCATCTTGTCTGGAAAGCAGACGGAGATGGGATTGGGTGAGCCATAAAATTATTCAACTCATACTCTCCAAAATGCCTGAAAAATGGGCAGGAATGCGTGACACAGGTCCCAAGAACAACTTCCTTCATGGGCAACTTGTTTTACATCTGATATAGGTGAGGAAGAAAATAATTCACTCCTTCCCTGGTTTGTTGGAGAAGGCAATGGCAGCCCACTCCAGTACTCTCGCCTGGAAAATCCCATGGACGGAGAAGCCTGGTAGGCTGCAGTCCATGGGATCACTAAGAGTCAGACACGACTGGGTGATTTTACTTTCACTTTTCACTTTCATGCATTGGAGAAGGAAATGGCAACCCACTCCAGTGTTCTTGCCTGGAGAATCCCAGGGACGGGGGAGCCTGGTGGGCTGCTGTCTATGGGGTCACACAGAGTTGGACACAACTGAAGTGACTTAGCAGCAGCAGTTCCTGGTTTGTGGCTCTGACCCCTTAGCTATTGCCTAGCTCTATTTGTGGATGCAGTGGTATTAAGGGTGGACCTCTTCACCTTCTTTGCCAGAGAAACAGCCCATGGTGGTTCTCTTTGTGACCATTTTTAAATGGATTTAGGCAGATGCATGCACAGTACATTCTCAGCCTCTTCCTTGAACAGTATGCAGAGGCCAAATCTTCAGTGATTCCAGATCTGTTCAAAGAAAGACTTAGAGGAACAGGGAGAGGATATGAGCAAAACAGAGGGTAAGGACCAGGGTGTGACTTCCACCACTGAAGCAGCAGTAGGAAAAACCATTATCGTCCTCCTCTGAGCTCCAACTTCATCAAGGAGTGACATGTTATTATTAGAAGCTTCATGTAACATCCCAGTTAACTCATGTGTGGGACAAGGATAAAAATAAAGAATTCCCAAGGATTATGGGCATGGTTTTTCTGGAAGAAGCTAGATATATTGGATTCCTTAAATAGCTCATAAATATTCAAAGTGTTTCAATTAATTCTAAAAGTATTTTAGAATTGGAATAGTCAGGGATGCCAAGAAAGATTGCTTCAAAAGCTTATAATTTTCTTTGCAGAACCATTCCACAAAATATTTTTTATAGTTTTGAAATAAATTTTTCAGTGTGGCAGACAGAAGAGAGGCAAGCAAATTCTAGTAATAATTACTCTCAAGGGAAATAAAACAAATGCCAAACATTTGTTCAATTTCCCATTATAAAGTCATTTTTCTCACCCCAGTAGATGTCAAATACCTGTCCAATTGGAGATAGAAAATTGTGCCTCTGGTAACCAGAAATCATCTGGCTCTCAGAAATGAGATTTTTAGCATTCCCATTAGGGCTTTCATGTTGGCTTATTAAGACTAAATGGGCAGCCCAACAAGATTACCTGTCCCTGACAGGAAGAGGAATAAAGTTAATAGTAAGACAAGCTGGCTGACTTTGTTCCTTAGCCTGCCTCCTAAACTACTTCCCCAGATCTCTCACTGAGGACTTAACACCATGGGGAGCTTGATTTACACTTTAACTTGAAAATTTGGTTTAGCAAAGCATTTAGCATTGAGCATTGTTTGGGATAACACAGGTAGTGCAGGGATGGGTGATGCAAAATATCATCCTATTTATCCTTCACCCAGTGTTCACCATTTCAAGCCAACATTTTTATTTGTATGTATAAAGGGTATGGGGCAGGATAACTGAGAGCTGGGACCTCACAGGCTTTGGGGGGGAATTTCTTTATTTCACTCCTGGAGGACTTCTGTCCTAGGATGATGTTTTTTCTCCTTTGGGAGGTTAGAAACAGCAAGTGTGACCCTAGACAGATGTCTTCAGTGCCTCATTTTATTTTTGTTTTCTCTTTTTTGAGAAACCTACTTCCTTCTACTTCCTTACAATATGCTCAATAACTTATTATCCCTCTACCTTTTATGACACAGATCAGAACCTGCTATGGAAAAGATCTTATAATTTTAGTGAACTTGTGCCTTATGCTCTATTCTTAATTGTGGAATGAATTATCCTATCAAAGGCATTTCAATCTCCACCTAGCAGAAAGGAAAATGTTCTTTAATGGAAATTTAGAAATCACAGCATGTAGCCACTAGCCCTGCGGCTTTGCTGGCCCACTTTGCTCTATAGGGTTTTCCCTCTAATTTTCTGAGAAGGCTCACTGGGTGAGCGCAGTACAAAATTTGCATGAGTATATGGTCTTCATGCTGTGCTTGACTTCATTACTATCAAGTTACTGTAGTTATTTTAGACTAACATTTCCATTGATAATTTTTGTATGGAGGACTCCAGTTGACTTTAGCATGCCTGAAGCCTCATGGTATGGTTTATTGTCAGCTCTCTGGTGTACTGGTCTTACAGTATGGGAGTAACAGGGAATTCATAAGGAATATTAAACTTGGTGACGTAGATCATGGCTACAAAACATTAACAATACAGTTGGAAAGATAAAACTTACACATGTGAAAACAACAATTCATGAACCATTACATAAAAAAAAAAATGTATGGTTTAACTCCACAGGAAGGGAAGTCATTAAAGAGGTTGAAGGAGAGAGAGATTCAATGAAAGGATTGGTGGTCTATGAAGAAAGAATGAATGGCTGGTAGGATTCAGTTTGAAGTGGGTGAGGTGGGATATCCCAGATAAGGGAGACAAAAGCATTATGGCAAGGAGGGTACAGAGGAAGTTTGTGTAAATGTGTGCTCAGTTGTGTCGGACTCTTTGCAAGTCCATGAGCTGTAGCCCTCCAGACTCCTCTGTCTGTGGAATTTTTCAGGCAAGAATACTGGAGTGGGTTGCAATATTCTTCTGCTAGGGTATCTTCTTGACCCAGGGATCGAACCTGTTTCCTGCACTGGCAGGAAGATTCTTTACCACTGAGCCACCTAGAAAGCCCACACAGAGGAAGCAGAAAGATGTAATTTTACATAGATAGGAACAGGCAAATTGTTGCTGTGTTAAAAACACAAGAATTTAGATTTGATGTGAGAAGGCACAGGGGACCCTAGTAAACTTGAACTCTTACAGTGTGACTTTTACTGAGTTTACAAAGCTGTTTTCACCCTCAGTTTCCTCATACACAAGATTAAGACAGGGTTATGTAAAGACTTGAGGCCAGTGAGAAACATAGAAAATACTACTACTACCACCACTATCAACAGTAATAAGGAATGATGACTATTTTTAGTATTTTATGGTTGTTGATTTAAGCAAATTGAGATCACCATAGTTTTGTGACTGCCCCTCCCCCTCCTTTCCTTCAAGGGGTGGAAACTACTTCCTCTCTCTTTAAATCTGGGCAGGTTCTGTGATTGCTTTGACCAATAGAATATAGTAGAAATTATGGTGTGCCAAATTACAGATCTAGGCCATCTTCCACTCTTGTTTATTGGAATGTATCCTCTTGGTACATTTCTTCTTCACTATGATTTGAAAAACCTGAGCCATGTGGAGAGGCCACTTGTAGATACTGCAGTTCACAGAATCAGCTATACCCCCAACTGACAGCTATCAATAACTGCCAGTCATATTAAGTGAGCCAGCAAGCCTTGAGGCTTCGGGGTATTAATGTTTCAGTCCCAGCCACTGTCCATCAGTTTGCCTCATATGAGACCAATTAAATCACAGAATATTGATGAAAAATAATGCATTTGTTTTGAGATCAGTGTTTAAACGAGTTTTGAGATGGTGTGTTATACAGCAGTTGATGACTGGAACATTGGTTCTTTTTCTTAAAACATGATAATATAAGGGGTATTTGTTTATTGTGTCATCTATGAAGAAAAGGATTCCAGTTGTGGAGGAGATGAAGGCCTTGATTAGGGAATCAGTGTTGCAAATCAAGAGTATTTCTTTCATTATCATTCATCCATTCACTCAATAAATATTTATTGAGCAATAGCATCCAGAACACCAGGTTTGTGAAAGCTATTTATCATTTGGCTATGGAACTACAGAAATAATATCATGATACAATGTTGTAAACTTCAAAATTTTGTATTTTCCTGCTGCCTCAATATCCCCACAAACAGGCTGTGAGCACCCCACCCAGATAACCAAGTGCATCAGTGTGATAAGTCTGGTTCTTGCCACAAGTTTCTCTTCTTGCTGTTCCCTGCCTGTGACCAAAACTCATGAAAACTCAACAACAAAATCCCTTCGCATGTTCTGCTTGTGTACTCCACCCTGATCTTCAGTAAAGGCACTTATCCACTGGTTCTCAATCTCCCTTGGCTTTTCCGGTTTCCAGGGGAACAGGAGGAGCCTGTTCCCTTGGAGCTCCTCCCATCTGGCACCCTGTATGGTGTGCTATGCTATTATCTAAGACTTGGGAGTATAATACATTTTAAATTTCATATGCCTCTCCAAATGTAATTTCTGCAGTCATATTGGAGTGATCCTTAAAGACCCTGCAAGGGTAACTTATTCCCCCATTTACAACATGAATACCCATGTTCAAAACACTAAAATTTCTCAGTACTGGCCAGGATACTAGCTAAACCAGACGGTTTACTATACATGTAAGACAGATTGGAAATTCAACACTCCAAGACATCCACATCTCCTACAAAAGAAAAAAAAGCAAGCAAAAAAATAACACATATACAAACACATACATACTTACACAGTGGAATCAGGGGTAAGTGACATGATAGTTTAAATGGGTCATTGATCGGAGTATCTAGATTCAATACAGGTATAACCAATAGGCAAGTGCAATCTCAAGTAAGTCACTCATTAAAATGGAGATAGTGAAACAAATTACAACACATGATGTTAATAAGTATTATTGAAGTAAATCTGTATAAATAATAGTCTACCCCCTTCTCCCATTGGTTAATTTCCTACTAATTTTAAATGCTGTTTCAGCCTCCAGATTTCCAAGAATGTAACTCATGTGTTTCAGCATAATGCATTCCATGACTTTTCTTTTTTTTAAATCACAGTGTTTCCTCTTTATTTTCATTTCTCATAAGGAAAGATTTTTATAGGAAAATATATTTCTACTAGTAGAGATGTTAATATAACTGCTTTGTCCTTGTCTTAGATTTTATTTCTCTTGGCCATGATACTTTTTCTTATATAAGTTTCAGGTATAAAATATTATAATTCAATATCCATACACATTACAAAGTGATCATTCACACAAGCCTAGTTACTATCACCATATAGTTGGCTCTATCCATTTTGTCAACACTCCAAATCCCTTCCCTTCTGATAACCACTAATCTATTCTCCATATCTATGAGCTTGTTTTTGTTCTATTTTGTTTGTTTGTATCATTTTTTTCAGATTCTAAATATGATGAAATCATATGGTATTTGGTTTTATCCATCTAACTTATTTCACTTAGCATAATACCTTCCATGTAGTTGCAAAAGGCAGGATTTCATTATTTGTTTATGGCTGAATAGTGTTCCATTGTATACAGATATGTATTCAACATATATATGTATTTAACTTTGTCCATTCAATATTGCAATAAACATCAGATCAGATCAGATCAGTCGCTCAGTCGTGTCTGACTCTTTGCGACCCCATGAACTGCAGCACGCCAGGCCTCCCTGTCCATCACCAACTCCCGGAGTTCACTCAGACTCACGTCCATCAACTCGGTGATGCCATCCAGCCATCTCATCCTCTGTTGTCCCCTTCTCCTCCTGCCCCCAATCCCTCCCAGCATCAGAGTCTTTTCCAATGAGTCAACTCTTTGCATGAGGTAGCCAAAGTACTGGAGTTTCAGCTTTAGCATCATTCCTTCTAAAGAAATCCCAGGGCTGATCTCCTTCAGAATGGACTGGTTGGATCTCCTTGCAGTCCAAGGGACTCTCAAGAGTCTTCTCCAACACCACAGTTCAAAAGCATCAATTCTTTGGCACTCAGCCTTCTTCACAGTCCAACTCTCACATCCATACATGACCACAGGAAAAACCATAGCCTTGACTAGACGAACCTTTGTTGGCAAAGTAATGTCTCTGCTTTTGAATATGCTATCTAGGTTGGTCATAATAGCGATACATATATCTTTTTGAATCAATGTTTTCATGTTCTTCAGATACATACCCAGAAGTGAAATAGTTGGCTCATATGGCAAGTCTATTCTTAATTTTTTGAGGAATCTCGATACTGTTGTCTGTAGTGGTTGCCCCAGTGTATACTCCCACTGACAGTGCATGAGGGTTTCTTTTCTCTGTATCTTCATCAACATTTTTATTTCTTGTCTTTTTGGTAATAGCCATTCTCACAGGTGTGAAGTGATATATCACTGTGGTTTAGATTTGCTTTTCCCTGATAATTAATTATGTTGAACATCTTTTCATGTGCCTTTTGACCATTTCTATGTCTTCTTTGGAAAAATATTCAGATCCTCTGTTCATTTAAAATTTTTTTAAATTGAAGTATAGTTGACTTACAATATTATATTAGTTTCCAGTATGCATTCATGCTCAGTCACTCAGTCATCTCTGACTCTTCGCAACCCTATGGACTGTAGCCCACCAGGCTCCTCTCTCCATGGCATTTTCCCAGCAAGAATACAAGAGTGGTTTGCCATGCCCTCCTCCAGGGGATCTTCTTGACTCAGGGATAGAACCTGTTGACTCCAGCATCTCCTGAATTGTAGGCGGACTCTTTACCACTGAGACAGTGGATAAGCCCCAGTTTCAAGTATACAGCATAGTAATTCAGTATTTTTGTAGATTATATTCCATAAAAAGTTATAAAATATCGACTATTTTCCCTGAACTGTACATTATATCCTTGTGACATTTTATTCCTAGAAGCTGGTAACTCTTAATCCCCTTCACCTATTTTGCCCTTTCCCAACCCTCTCCCCCAGTTTGCTCTTGATATTTGAGTCTGTTTCTGCTTTGTTGTATTTGCTCATTTAGTTCAGTTTTTAGATTTCATATATAATGAAGACATACAGTATTTGTCTTTCTCTGTCTGACTCATTTCCTTAAGTAAGTTACTCATTAAAATGGAGATAGTGAAACAAATTACAACACATGGTGTTAATAAGTATTATTGAAGTAAATCTGTAAATAGCAAGATTTCATTCTTTTTAGTAGCTGAGTAATATTTCATTTCATGTATACGTATGTGTGTTACGTCACTTCAGTTGTGTCCGACTCTTTGAACCCCCATAAACTGTAGCCCATCCGCAGGGCTCCTCTGTCCATGGGATACTCCGGGCAACAATACTGGAGTCGGTTGCCATATGCTCCTCCAGGGCATCTTTTTGACCCAGGGATCAAACCCACATCTCTCATATCTCTCGCACTGGCAGGTGGGTTCTTTATTACCTGGGAAGCCCATATATATGCATACTTATGCATAAATATATATATACACATACCACATAATCTTTATCCATTCATCTGTGTTTTTTTTTAATTTTTGTTTTTAAGTTGTGTGATTTCTTTATATATTTTGGATATTAACCTTTTATTACCTATACTGTTTGCAAATATCTTCTCCCATGCAGTAGGCTGCGTTTTTGTTTTGATTATGGTTTTCTACACTGTACAGAAGCTTTTTAGTTTGATGTATTCCCATTTGTTTATTTACTCTTCTGTTTCCCTTGCCTTTGATGTCAGATTCACAAAAACATCATTAAGACCAATGAGAGGTTACTACCTGTGTTTTAAGGATTTTATGGTTTCAGGTTTTATATTCAAGTCTTTAAAATTCATTTTGAGTTAATTCTTTGTATGATATAAGATAGTGATGTAGTTTCATTCTTTTGCACATTGACTGTCCAGTTTTCTGAACACCATTTATTGAAGAGACTATCCTTTGTCCATTGTATGTTCTTGTAAATTAATTGCCCATATATGTGTGGGTTTATTTTGGGCTCTCAATTATGTTTCATTGATGTGCATCTGTTTTGTGCCAGTACCAGCCTGTGTTCATTACTGTTACTTTGTAGTACAGTTTGAAATCAGGGAGTGTGATGCCCCCAGGTTTTTTATTCTTTCTGAAGATTGTCTTGGTGCTTTGGGATCTTTTTTGTGGTTCCAAAATATTTTAAAATAATTTTTCTATTTCTGGAAATACACCATTGAAATTTTTGTTGGGATTGCATTGAATCTGTAGATTCTTGGCCATGACTCTTTGATCTTTTATTAGCCTCAACAATTCTTATCACAATCTTACTACCTTGTTTTTTCTTCTTTTATTCTAGCATCTCTCTTGCTTTTATGTTCAGTTTCCTCACATTTTCTGAAGAGGAAATTCTTGCTTTTAGGTAAAATTTCTTCTTCTCATAAATAGCTGATTAGACTGATCAATACTTGCATTGACTTCTAGAAGAGGTAATAGTATGAAGTATTTACATTTTAAAAAGTACAATATAAACACATGAATGACTTTTAGGAAATTTAATTTATATCCATGAAAGCACTTGGAAATCTTAATCACCATGAGGTCAGTCCTATATATATCAATTTCCAGCTTTTGGAGGAGGGATAATTTAGAATATTTCCTTATCTTTTTTTCCACATTATCAAAGCGCTAAACAGATGGTACTTCTAGAGTCATACTCAACACATTGCCAAATACTTCTCTCTCAAATACTAAACACTCCTCAATTTAGTTTAATATTGAACAATATAAAAACATTCAAGAAAACAGAATTGTGATAGCATAAAGAAAATTCTGCTTCAAAGAAAAGCAAATGTAGTAATTCAGTTCAGTTCAGTCACTAAGTTGTGTCCGACTCTTTGCGACCCCGTGGACTGCAGCACTCTAGGCCTCCCTGTCCATCACAAACTCCCAGAGTTTACTCAAACTCATGTCCATTGAGTCGATGATGCCATCCAACCATCTCATCCTGTGTCATCCCCTTCTCCTCCTGCCTTCAATCTTTCCCAGCATCAGGGTCTTTTCAGAGGAGTCAGTTCTTTGCATCAGATGGCCAAAGTATTGGAGTTTCAGCTTCAGCATCAGTATCAGTCCTTCCAATGAATATTCAGACTGATTTCCTTTAGGATGGACTTGTTGGATCTCCTTGCCGGCCAAGGGACTCTCAAGCGTCTTCTCCAACACCACAGTTCAAAAGCATCAAATCTTTGGCACTCAGCTTTCTTTATAGTCCAACTCTCACATCCATACATGACTACTGGGAAAACCATAGCAGTGACAAGATGGACTTTTTTTGGCAAAGTAATGTGTCTGCTTTTTAATATGCTGTCTAGGTTGGTCGTTAGCCGATTTAAAAGTTCACTGTGAGCGCACTGCTATTTAGAACTGCAACACTAGGTGGCATGGTAAGTTCAGATTAATAGAGAATAACAAGGCTGGGAGATGCAAATTGTTTTCTTAATGCTTCAAGCTAGATAAGCATTATTAAAACAATAGAATACTACAGTACTCCATTTCAAACACTTACTTCTCTTTGTCATTATTGCATAAAGAGTATGAGAAAGCAGCATCCACAGTGTATACATTTACCTAATAGTCGAAGTTCCAAGATGAGTTTTTCACTGACCATCAGACCAGAAGCAATGATAGTAATAGACCTCACATCTAATATAAGCCTACAAAATGTTATGGTTTGAATTTAAAACAGAATGTCCTCATATATTATTTTATCTGATGCTCACAAAAAATCCGTATTACAGAAGAGAAGAAGAGAGAAGTAACACTTACAGATGTTAGGTGGTTTGCCCATTATTACATAGACGGTAAAGTGATACTATATAAATAAAACAAGGTCTTCTGTCTAATGGAGAAATGGCTCCCAAAATAAAATGTTCCATATTTACCATAGGGAACACTAATAATGGATCTAGATTTTAATTAAAAAGCAGGTCGGAGTCAACTGTTTGCTAGGGAGAGTAAGCTGAGTCTGAATAAAAATGCTGTAAAAAACAAAGTTTCTTACCTCTTTAAAATTTTTTTCCCACTGATTTGTAGCTGTATCAAGACAAAGTCATGGATAGTGGAGGAGGGAAACGTAGACCTGGGGCCCAGACTAACTTGGAAACAAAATTAGCAGAAGGGAGTAAAGAGGTTAGAGTCTTAAAACATTAGGGTAACATTAGCAAGTAGTTAGAAATGAGTATGGCATCATCAGTGAGGTTAGGCTCCAGAAGCAGAGATCCAATAATCAGTTATCAGGCCCTGAGAGACGACATAAAAGTAAAAGAAGAAGACCCAAGTTCCCAGGGTGTGCAGCCAAGAGAAACCAGGCAAATACTTAGAAATGAAGCAATAAAATATAGGCTCAGTTACTGTAATGAAGTAAAAGCAAGGGCCTGGCCACAGAAACGAGGCAATTACCCACTACTGCAACAGGGAATAATACCTCAAAAGTTTTATCAGCAAGGCTGGCTGCAGGCTGAATCTCTAGAAACAGGCCTGGAATTTGTAATACAGTGTCGCATGTGCCACATGGTGCCTTCTGATATATAGGAAGATAATGAGCCCACAGGTGAAGCATAAAGGTTCATTTATCATGCAAATTAGATCAGCTTTGATAATAAATGGAAAATTGGTTTTATTATACTAATGGACCAAATATCATTCTATACAAATTGATTTTAAAAAGATAAATTTGAATCAACATTATATAATTATGTACATAATTATTCAAAAAGCATAAGCATAATAGTTGTTATTTGTAATATTTATATACTTTACCTCTAATATTTTTATTGACTTTGTCTGAAAAACGTTTTTGTTCAATATAATATTGTTAATTTAAAAATCTTCATAAAATTGCTTTCAGTCTTTGGAGGTGAATTTATTTTATGGTTAATAAATTCAATTTTTTTATACCTTCATTGATTCTCCTCTGTTAAATATGCTATTTTTTATGGAGGGGTGAATTATCTGGTACGTTCAGAGCAAATTCTGCGAAATAGGAGATAATATCAATTATCTTTTTAATTAAAGTGTAAATACATCAACCTAAATCTTTATTTTACGCTTATTTTTACAAATGGACTTGTCAAATAATTCCTCTATTTATTGATCTTTGGAATGCTTCAACAAATTTAGATGCTTAAAAACCTTAGGTCTTCTCAATTTCATTTCACTCAATACAAATTATAAATTTCTCCAATTGAAAATAGGTCCTCCATCAAAAGATCCTTCTAATAAGTCAAGATATTCAAAAGAAGAATCATAGAATTTTAAAATTAAATCTTCTACACTCTTGAGTTCTCATCATTTAATATTTTTTAATTCTTCATTCACTTATCCAGAAATGAATTTTAATGTTTTCTGCTTTTTAAGTCTACTTTCCTGTGATTGGTACTCAATAAAATCTTGAAAGGATGATAATTTAGGGCCCCACATTTAAAAACTTTTTATTAACAATCTTCAAGTAAATATGAAGAAAATGAAACAAAAATATAAGAGGGATTGTTTATTTTAAAAGTTGAGTAAAACTGTAGGATACAGGATAATTTACAACATAGTTTATACAAGGTCAAACATTTCTAAAATTCAACTGAAAACAGGCAGTAAAGAGAAAAGAAGTGCATGCATATTCAATTGCTCAACATGTCTGACTCTCTGCAACCGCATGGACTGGGGCTTGCCAGGCTCCTCTGTCCATAGGATTATCCCAGCAAGAATACTGGAGTGGGTTGCCATTTCCTCCTCCAGGGGATCTTCCCAACCTAGGGATCAAACTCATTTTTCCTGTGGCTCCTGCACTGACAGGCGGAATCTTTACCACTGAGTCACCTGAAAAGCCATCTTTAGCCAAATTGAAGCTTGTTTTCAGTAATCACCATTGGCTTCATCCCAGCTTTTAGTTTTGTTACTGTAGATGTAAATTTTAACAGCTACAGTTTTTATTTTGATTGGTCAAATATGAATTATGTGAACCACAAACATTTTAAAGAATTTTTGCATTCCCTATATTTCTTAATTTAAAGCCAACATTTTTTTTACTATAATACTGTGCTCCATAAAGTTTATACTCCCCCAAATAATTCTCTTTTCAATATTAAACTTTAAAGTCAAATTTATAAGAGCATTCATAACAATGCTGGATATATCACCCTTGACAGATTGAACTTCTAAAGGTTTTATTTTCATTTGATAAATTGGATGACAAGATTGAACCATTATTGACTATAACTTCGTGTAATTTTTTTGAAGTATCTGAAGATAACCATATAGACTTGGCATCTTCAACTTAAACACCTGAATTTGTTTTGCTAATGAAACCAACACATTAACAGTGATTTTTGTATGTATATAATAAACATTAAAATTGAAAATCAGTGAATTAATCTAGATAAGCAATTAAGATCCCCTGGAGAAGGGCACGGCAACCCACTCCGGTATTCCTGCCTGGAGAATCCCTTGGATAAGAGGAACCTGGCAGGCTGCAGTCCATGGTGTCGCAAAGAGTCGGACACAAGTGAAGCAGCTTAGCACAGCACAGCACAAGAAACATTAAAATTGAAAATCAGTGAAATTAATTTAGATCAACAATTATTTAATCTAAATAAAAAGTTATTTTTCATGCTATTTTCATGCACTCAGTGATATCATCTATATGGGTACTGAGCATCTACAAACATTTTGTGGTACTTAGCTATATACAAAATATACTCTCTTTAAAAATGGAAATTCAATAGAAAAATTTTCAGTAAGTTTTTCTTTTCTTTCCTTTTCTTTTTAGTCACATTACTGTTTTCTAAAGGGCTTATTGCAAAAAAGCAAAAAAAGAGAGACAGCATTGCCAAACAAATATAAATGAATAGTTGTAGTTTACTTCATAAAATAAATGACAAAAACCATTATAGTAAAAGCATTCAAACTACTGTTATATGTTCTATAGTAAAAATTGCTTAATCTCGCATAAACTTACCCTATAATTTTCCAAGTTTTCCACTGAACTGTCAAATGGCTACCTGGTTGTCAGAACCCAAATGGCAGGCAGAGCAGCAGTGCTAAATGCTCCTCCCACCACAATTGTAGATGGGAAGCAGTAACCTGTTACTACTCAGTTTAGTCTGAGTTCCCTTCAGGTTGTCAGCGGGAACCCTTCATGCTGTCCTTAAATGGAAGGTGTTAGTTATGCTAAAACAAGGAAGGGTTGATGAAAGAGAAGTAGGTTCTTGATAGTTTTTTTTTTTTTTTTTCAGATTTAACCACACATGGATGTGAAGACTACTTGAACTGCACATGTGCATCACATGGTAATAGATGAAACCGTGGCAGAAGGTGGCAGTGCAATGGAGGGTCCGCTAAACACATACTGGACTGTATCAGCTCAGTTCAGTCGCTCAGTCGTGTCTGACTCTTTGTGACCCCATAGACTGCAGTGCGCTAGGATGCCCTATCCATCACCAACTCCCAGAACCTACTCAAACTCATGTCCATCATGTCAGTGATGCCATCCAACCATCTCATCCTCTGTCGTCCCCTTCTCCTCCTGCCCTCAATCTTTCCCACCATCAGGGTCTTTTCAAATGAGCCAGCTCTTTGCACAGGTGGCCAAAGTACTGGAGTTTCAGCTTCATCAATCCTTCCAATGAATATTCAGGACTGATTTCCTTTAGCGTGGACTGGTTGGATCTCCTTTCAGTCCAAGGGACTCTCAAGAGTCTTCTCCAACACCATAGTCCAAAGGAATCATTCTTCAGCACTCAGCTTTCTTTATGGTCCAACTCTCACATCCATATATGACTATGGGAAAAACCATAGCTTTGTCTAGACGGACCTTTGTTGGCAAAGTAATGTGTCTGCTTTTTAATATGCTGTCTAGGTTGGTCATAGCTTTTCTTCCAAGGAGCAACTGTCTTTTAATTTCAGGGCTGCAGTCACCATCTGCAGTGATTTTGGGGCCCAAGAAAATAAGGTCTCTCACTGTTTCCATTGTTTCTCCATCTATTTGCCATGAAGTGATGGGACCGGATGCCATGATCTTAGTTTTATGAATGTTGTAAGTTTTAAGCCAACTTTTTCACTCTCCTCTTTCACTTTCATCAAGAGGCTCTTTAGTTCTTCTTAGTTTTCTGCCATAAGGGTGGTATCATCTGCATATCTGAGGTTATTAATATTTCTCCCAGCAATCTTGATTCCAGCTTGGGCTTTATCGAGGCCAGCATTTCACATGATGTATTCTGCACAGAAGTTGAATAAGCAGAGTGGGAATATACAGCCTTGACCTGCTGCTGCTGCTAAGTCGATTCAGTCGTGTCCGATTCTGTGAGATCCCATAGACGGCAGCCCACCAGGCTCCCCCATCCCTGGGATTCTCCAGGCAAGAACACTGGAGTGGGTTGCCATTTCCTTCTCCAATGCATGAAAGTGAAAAGTGAAGTCACTCAGTCCTGTCCGACTCTTAGCGACCCCAAGACTGCAGCCTACCAGGCTCCTTCGTCCATTGGATTTTCCAGGCAAGAGTACTGGAGTGGGTTGCTATTGCCTTGTCCGCAGCCTTGACCTACTCTTTCCCAATTTGGAACCAGTCTGTTGTTCCATGTCTGGGTTCTAACTGTTGCTTCTTGACCTGCATACAGATTTCTCAGGAGGCAGGTAATGTGGTCTGGTATAGCCATATCTTTAAGAATTTTCCACAATGTGTTGTGATCCACACAGTCAAAGGCTTTGGCATAGTCAATAAGCAGAAGTAGATGTTTTTCTGGAACTCTCTTGCTTTTTCAATGATCCAGTGGATGTTGGCAATTTGATCGCTGGTTCCTCTGCCTTTTCTAAATCCAGTTTGAACATCTGGATATTCTTAGTTCACATACTTTTTAAGCCTGGATTGTAGAATTTTGACCATTGCTTTGCTAGCATGAAAGATGATTTTAAGTATAACTATTAACAAAATACTCTGGTGCAAAGTGGAAAAAAAATAGAAGTGTTTAAAAAATTTGGGGGACTTTAAAAAATAACACAAAATCCAACCAGAAGGAATTCCTTATGGGGCAAATCAGGGACAGTTTGAGCATCAAAACAAATACTAGAGTAATTAGTTATAAATAGGGAAAATAAGGAGAAGGCAATGGCACCCTACTCCAGTACTTTTGCTTGGAAAATCCCATGGATGGAGGAGCCTGGTAGGCTGCAGTCCATGGGGTCGCGAACAGTCAGACACGACTGAGCGACTTCACTTTCACTTTTCACTTTCATACATTGGAGAAGGAAATGGCAACCCACTCCAGTGTTCTTGCCTGGAGAATCCCAGGGACGGGGCAGCCTACTGGGCTGCCGCTGTCTATGGGGTCACACAGAGTCGGACACGACTGAAGCGACTTAGCAGCAGCAGCAGCAGCAGGGCAAATAATGAACTAAAATGAATCCTTGTGGAATGGAAGCACATCAGGACCACCCAGGTAACCTGGGATGTATGGTCACCTGAATAATGGGTGATGGCAGCAAACAGTACTGGAAATTTTGAAGAGTGGATATAGAGAGGATAGTTCAAGTAGTCACTTGTAGGCCATATTGAAAAAACTGGATATTTTTTCACAATAAAATGGAAAACAATTAAATCATTTTAAGCATTTGTCTAATTCTTTTTCCAAGATATTTCAGATAAACAGAGTGAAAGTATTTGCTAAAATGAGAATAGGAACTCCAAGAGGCAATGACAATAGCCAAGGCAAGAAAATATTTCCTAAAGATTAAAAAAGAGGGAAAATACCCAGGAAATGTTATCCTTCTGAACATCTTTACCTAAAATCTGTGTATTCATTTTTCAACACAATCCCAAACAGGGTTTCTTGCAAACAATAATCCTTTCAAATGGCAGGTTGTCAGGTTGTGATACCACCTCAATCCCACAAAATTAGGGAGGAAATCAGAAAAATGTTAGGTCTATAGTCTTCCTATTTTGTTGTTTAACTTTTATATTTGTGGCAAGATGATAAATTCACTGAATAAATATAATGGAAAATGAAATGGTATGCAATGCCAGCATTTCTTTTATTTCCTGAAGGAAATATCATATTAGAAATAAGTACCATCCAAATCATTCTACATAAGTGGAATCATATTTTAGTGGGTTAGATATTTATCACGCTGTATTTTCTATTTTATCATCAACAGCCATTAAAGGAAGAAAAATTGAATGTCTTGTATACGAAAAGATGCGTATCTTCAAAATCACTTTGACTCTCCACTGGAGCCTTCAAAGTTCATATTCATAACAATAGTATAAGTGATAGTATAAATAGTATAATAGTATAAATAGTATGGCTTGGCACTAGGGTAAGAAAATTTTCCCTCAGCTATGGTGATGATGGTGCACGTTATCTTTCTTATTTATAGAAAATAATCTGAACACGGCATTATGAGTCACCTTCACACTTCTTTGCTATTCTTTCCTCCTCACATCAGCCCACATCAATAAGATATTGCCTGCAGAATAACATGCCAGTGCGATTTTCAGTTATTTCAGTATCGAGCCTCTCTTATTTATGGGAAAGGAGAGATCAGGTAAAATGAGCATGCACCTACTCAAATGGGGCTGTGTTCCCAAGCTTATTTAGTCTCAATAATCTACTAGTAAATGAAAAATCACTCATTCCTTATGCCTCATTTGAGCTAAACCCAGTGACACAGTGCATATTTTTATTTCTATAGAATTTTTTCTGTCTTATTTGCCCAGTGGAATCTAACCTATAAATTCCAACAAATAGATAACATGTAAAATTATACATTCCCCAATATTTTATATGCTGATTGTTATATTCAGTACTGTTAAAGAGTCTGAGAAAAACCTGTGTGCTGAGGCTGATAAAGAGGTTATCCTTTAAAACTGTTGTTAACTTCACTAACATTTTTAAAGTACTGTGGCAATTGCTTACTTTACTATGTTATCATTCTTTATGTGACACCAGAAATAGTGGGGTTGATGTTTTGAGTCTCTAGAAAGAAGAGCCCAATCTCTCTATGTTAGAATGTCTAAAGTTATTAAGATAGTATAGATTGAAATTAGAGCATGATATTGGTCATTGATCAAAACAACAACAAAACCCATGACAATTTCAATTTTAGAATTTGAGAAATGTTATACTGTACTGAAAGGGATGATTTATATGAGTAAGAAGTACACTTATTTGTGTCAGAGACATTAGATATTTTAGATCATCTTGTTCATAAATTAACCTTCCTAACTCATACACTATAGGAACAGTTCTGAGAGGAAGTTATTGATATTTCGGCAATCCAGCTGAATCCTGAATGACCATCTGGGGAATTCATTCCCATGGGGTACTAAGCCTGAAAACAACTAATATGGTTGAGAATCTAAGGTATGCTTGTAGTGTGATATTCATAGGTTTATAATATTCACAGGTCTAAAGAAGTATAACCGCAGGGTAGGTAAAGAAATCCTGTGGTAGAAAGCTAACTATATGGTAGGTAAAGCTCTATGGGCATCCCAAGCTTTCCCTCGTCTTTTCTTTACTCTATTCCTAAATCATGTAAGAAATCCTATGGTGTGTCAGGTTTAAAGATACTTATCTGCACTGCTACTGCATGGGGTTTTCTTTCTCTCTGATTATGAGGGGAGAGTTTCAAAGTTGTGATTCCCTTTGGCTCATTTTCTTTCCTGTTATTGTTTAGTCACTAACTTGTGCCCAACTTTTTGAGACCCCCATGGGCCATAGCACACCAGGCTCCCCTGTCCTTTACTATCTCCTGGAGTTTGCTCAGATTCATGTCCACTGAGTAAGTGATGCTATCGAACCCTCTCATCCTCTGCCACCTCCTTCACCTTTTAACTTCAATCTTTCCCAGCATCAGGCTCTTTTCCAATGAGATGGGTCTTCATATCAGGTGGCCAAAGTATTGGAGTTTCACTTTAGCATCAGTCCTTCTAATGAATATTCAAAGTTGATTTCCTTTAGGATTGATTGATTTCATCTCCTTGCAGTCCACGGGACTCTCAAAAGTCTTCTCCAGCACCACAATTCAAAAGCATCAGTTCTTCAGCACTCAGCCTTCTTTATGGTCCAGTTCTCATATTCATACGTGACTACTGGAAAAACCATACCTTTGACTAGATAGACCTGTGTCAGCCAAGTGATGTCTCTACTTTTGAATATGCTGTCTAGGTTTATTATAGCTTTCCTTCCAAGGAACAAGCATCTTTTAATTTTATGGCTGCATTCACTGTCCACATTGATTTTGGAGCCCAAGAAAATAAAATCTGTCACTGCTTCCACTTTTTCCCCTTATATTTGCCATGGAGTGATGGGACCAGAATCCCTAATCTAAGTTTTTTTTTTTTTTTAATGCTTAGTTTTAAGCTAGTTTGTTCACTCTTCTCTTTCTCTCTCACCGAGAGGCTCTTTAGTTTCTCTTCACTTTCTGCCACTAGAGTGGTATTATCTGCATATCTGAGGTTGTTGATATTTTTCCCAGCAATCTTGATTCCAGCTTGTGCTTCATCCAGCTTGGCATTTTGCATGATGTACTCTTCATATAAGTTAAATAAGTAGGGTGACAATATGCAGCCTTGTCATACTCCTTTCCCAATTTTGAACCAGTCCATTGTTCTATGTCCATTTCTAACTGTTACTTCTTGACCAGCATACAGGTTTCTCAGGGGGCAGGTAAGGCAGTCTGGTATTCCCATCTCTTGAAGAATTTTCCATAGTTTGTTGTGATCCACAAAGTCAAAGGCTTTAGCATAGTCAATGCAGCAGAAGTAGATCTCTTTGTTTCCTAGAGCCAGAGGTATTAGAGTAAGAGCCACTCCATGAACATATTCCATTACATAAACCCTTTTTCAGGGTAAATAAAACAAGACTGGAGCCATCACCCTGCCACTGGAAAAACAAAACAAAACCAAAAAACTCTCTAAACTTCACAGAGATCACCAAAAGAAAAAAGAAAGGCCAATCTTATTTTCAGTATGTGTGAGGAAACCTTAACAAACAATAAATTTAAGAAAGTGAAACATGAACCAAAAAGATTTATTTAAAATTGCTAGGATGGTTTAATGTTCCATAAGCACTGAACATAATTCATCACATTAATAGGTCAGTGAAGAAATATGATGTGATGGCTTGTTATTTCCTGAACTTGCATGCTAATAATCATTCAGTGGGGCAATTAGTCACCTAATGGTGAGATAGGACTCTCTGCTGATCCTGCATAGATTTCTCTGTGTTTGAAAATTTTGTCTATGGTCATTAGTATACAAAGCAATCTAAGGACCTGCAGCATTTGAGATCAAAGGAACCAATAGGACTAGACCCAGGAACAAGAGAGTGGTCAAATGGAGATTATAGGACAAAGCTTGAGCATTTAGGCAATTAGCATCATAAAGAGCATGGTCAGGCGCAGGGAAGCTGGGACTGTGACATAAATATCTTTTATTTAAGAGAAACTGAAATAATTAGCAAAATCCAAGCAGGGATTTAGGCACCAAGAATATTATAGATGCAAAGAGCCAGAAAGTATGAAATATGAGACTTTGACTTAAAAATAAAGCAAGAGTCTTGAAAAGAGAAGGACATGAGCATTATAAGGTTAATATCATGTGTTATCTGGTATATTGAGCTATTTAATAACCAGTCTAGTTATTTTTGACTAACACCACCATAAATAAGAATAGAAGGGGATTAAGTGACCCAGCTGGTGAAGCTGGGGTATTTAATGTTAGATATTAAAGAAAGGTATCAGATGAAAATCAGGTAAACCAAGGCAGGTAGGATAATTCAGAATGAGACTTTATCTACAACACAAGGATAAAGAGGAAGCTTGAAGGCACTGTGTATCATCTGGGCACAACTGTCCTATATACATAAAACTGGGTTCTTCTGTTCTTGATTCTTGAAATAATTACTTCTAATGAATGATATTAATTTCAATAAGGTCCTATAGATATAACCAAGCATAAGGCATAGCACTTAGTATTTATTCAATAAATATTAATCCTGTGGAAATTTTAATTGATATAGCCACTTTAGGGCTTCCCCAGTGGCTCAGTGGTAATGAATCTGCCTGCCAGTACAAATTCGATCCCTGGGTCTGGAAGATCCCTTTTAGAAGAAAATGCAACCCGCTCTAGTATTCTTGCCTGGGAAATCCCATGGGCAGAGAAGGCTGGCAGGCTACAGTTCCACGGGGTCACAAAGAGTCGGACACAAGTTAGCAACTAAGCAACAACATAGTCATTTTTGAAGACAGTTTGGCAGTTTCTTAAAACACTAAACATCATCTTCCCATACAGCCCAACAACCACACTCCTTAGTATTTATCCAAAGTAGTTCAAAATTTATGTCCACACAAAAACTTGCACATGGATGATTTTGGCTTTATTCATAATTGCCAAAACCTGGAAGGAACTAAGATGTCCTTTGGTAGATAGAATAAATAAACTGTGGTAGATCCAGACAATGAAATATTATTTAGCACTAAAAAGAAGAGCTATCATGCCATGAAAAGATATGGAGGAAACTTGAATGAGTGTTGCTAAGTAAATGAAGCTCATCATCATACTGTGTGATTCCCAAAATATGACATTCTGGGGAGGGGAAAACTGTGGAGACAGTAAAAAGATCAGTAGTTGTCAGGGTTTAGGGTAAAACAAAGGTTCATCTAGTCAAGGCTATGGTTTTCCCTGTGGTCATGTATGGATGTGAGAGTTGGACTGTGAAGAAGGCTGAGCGCCGAAGAATTGATGCTTTTGAACTGTGGTGTTGGAGAAGACTCTTGAGAGTCCCTTGGACTGCAAGGAGATCCAACCAGTCCATTCTGAAGGACATCAGCCCTGGGATTTCTTTGGAAGGAATGATGCTAAAGCTGAAACTCCAGTACTTTGGCCACCTCATGTGAAGAGTTGACTCATTGGAAAAGACCCTGATGCTGGGAGGGATTGGGGGCAGGAGGAGAAGGGGACAACAGAGGATGAGATGGCTGGATGGCATCACTGACTCGATGGACGTGAGTCTGGGTGAACTCTGAGAGTTGGTGATGGACAGGGAGGCCTGGCATGCTGCGATTCATGGGGTCGCAAAGAGTCAGACACGACTGAGCGACTGATCTGATCTGATCTGTGGGTAAAAGAAAGTGAAAGTGAAAGTGTTAGTTGCTCAGTCATGTCTGACTCTTTGACTCCATTGCCTGTAGCCTGCCAGGCTCCTCTGTCTATGGAATTCTCCAGGCAAAAATACGGGAATGGGCTTCCATTCCCTTCTCCAGGGGATCTTCCCAACCCAGGGGTTAAACCTGGGTCTCCTGCATTGCAGGCAGACTCTCTATCATCTGAGCTACCAGGGGAGTCCAGGGTTTAGGGTAAGGGATGGATGAAAAGGAAAAGCACAGGATGTATTAAAGAGGTGTTAAACTCAATTGCACTCATCTCACACGCTAGTAAAGTAATGCTCAAAATTCTTCAAGCCAGGCTTCAGCAACATGTGAACCGTGAACTTCCTGATGTGCAAGCTGGTTTTAGAAAAGACAGAGGAACCAGAGATCAAATTGCCAACATCCGCTGGATCATGGAAAAAGCAAGAGAGTTCCAGAAAAACATCTACTTCTGCTTTATTGACTATGCCAAAGCCTTTGACTGTGTGGATCATAATAAATTGTGGAAAATTCTGAAAGAGATGGGAATACCAGACCACCTGATCTGCCTCTTGAGAAATTTGTATGCAGGTCAGGAAGCAATAGTTAGAACTGGACATGGAACAACAGACTGGTTCCAAATAGGAAAAGTAGAACGTCAAGGCTGTATATTGTCACCCTGTTTATTTAACTTATATGCAGAGTACATCATGAGAAACGCTGGACTGGAAGAAACACAAGCTGGGATTGCTGGGAGAAATATCAATAACCTCAGATATGCAGATGACACCACCCTTATGGCAGAAAGTGAAGAGGAACTAAAAAGCCTCTTGATGAAAGTGAAAGAGGAGAGTGAAAAAGTTGGCTTAAAGCTCAACATTCAGAAAACGAAGATCATGGCATCCAGTCCTGTCACTTCATGGGAAATAGATGGGGAAACAGGGGAAACAGTGGAAACAGTGTCAGACTTTATATTTTGGGGGGCTCCAAAATTACTGCAGATGGTGACTGCAGCCATGAAATTAAAAGACGCTTACTCCTTGGAAGGAAAGTTATGACCAACCTAGATAGCATATTCAAAAGCAGAGACATTACTTTGCCAACAAAGGTCCGTCTAGTCAAGGCTATGGTTTTTCCTGTGGTCATGTATGGATGTGAGAGTTGGACTGTGAAGAAGACTGAGAGCCAAAGAATTGATGCTTTTTAACTGTGGTGTTGGAGAAGACTGTTGAGAGTCCCTTGGACTGCAAGGAGATCCAACCAGTCCATTCTGAAGGAGATCAGCCCTGGGATTTCTTTGGAGGGAATGATGCTAAAGCTGAAACTCCAGTACTTTGGCCACCTCATGGGAAGAATTGACTCATTGGAAAAGACTCTGATGCTGGGAGGGATTGGGGGCAGGAGGAGAAGGGGATGACAGAGGATGAGATGGCTGGATGGCATCGCTGACTCAATGGACGTGAGTCTGGGTGAACTCCGGGAGTTGGTGATGGACAGGGAGGCCTGGCGTGCTGCCATTCATGGGGTCGCAAAAAGTTGGACACAACTGAGCGACTGATCTAATCTGAAACTATTCTGTATGATACTACAATAGTGGATGCATGTTATTATACATTTGTCCAAAATTTTAGAATGTACATCAAGAATGAAGTCTAATGTAACCAGTGTACTTTGGATAATTTAGATGTGTCAAAGTAGATTAATCAATTCTAAAAAATGTACTATTCTGGTAGGGGATGTTGTTGGTTGAAGAGGCTGATGCCAGGGAGTATATGGGAAATCTCTCTACCTTCTGCTCAATATTCCTGTGAATCTAAGACTGTTCCAAAAAATAAAGTCTACTAAAAACAAACAAATATGTTGTGTCAAAACAAAAGCAGTAGCCTTGCTCTCCTTACTAAGACCAGATAAAACACTTCTATGAAAAATATAACATTAGACAATTCAGAATTATTAATGTTTTCCTTTCACATGCTTAGTGTGGTAGTCAATGCTGTTTGCCAACTATTTCCAATTCTCTGTCTTCCCAGGAAGAGGTAGGATTGCAGTGCCTGGTGCCATTTTTATTGGTGGTGGTTGTTGTTTAGTCGCCAAGTCGTGCCCAACTCTTTGTGACCCCATGGACAGCAGGACAGCAGGCTTCCTTGTCCTTCATCATCTCCTGGAGTCTGCTCAAACTCTTGTCCATTGAGTCAGTGATGCCATCCAACCATCTCATCCTCTGTCACCCTCTTCTCCTCCTCCCCTCAATGTTTTCCAACATCAGGATCTTTCTTTTTGTTGGTGGGGCTAGTAATCTATTGGCTAGTGATCTGTGAGAGGAAATGAGATATATCACATTGCCTGTGGCACAGCAACTGACCACATCTGATGCATGGCTCAGTCATCACCTTGAGTTATTTAGTGAAGAGCAGAGCCTCTCTGGTAACCCACAGTAGACATGTAGCAAAGGTTAGAAATACATATTTGTTGTTTTCTGAAATAGAGATTTGAGATTTTTTTCTTAAGCTAACTTAGCTTAGTGTGGCTGACACACATGATCGTGTTTCAGTGTAGATGGGAATAACAAGACCTAGCTCAGTGAAATCCACAGCTCTGTAGGCAAAGAGCAAAAGATAAAAGGCCTGAAGTACTGAAACTAGACAAAAGCACCTCCCACTCAGCAGTATAATGTAAATGTACAAAAGTGCAAAATACAAGGAGACAGAAGAAAGGTATAATTTCACAACAACAGCAAAAGCAGCAGGAGGCTTATTAAAGGCTAAGAACTTTGTTCATTAGATATAGGTAGGACTCAAGTAAATGTAGAGTTAAGAGGAGCTAAGGCTTATGATGTGATGGGATCTGGAGAGTGATAGCTGCTAATGTTGGGCCAATCAGAAGCACAGGAACTTAATGAAAAACCACTGGCTGCTGCCTTTGCATCTCTTATATGAATATTAGGTATATCGTGGTTATTAATTGAATGTGTTCAAATTGTGATTATTCTGCTGAGGTCTGCAAGGTATGATTTCAGCCTTTTGGATAGCAATGTATTCTCTTCATGTGGAAAGGCATCCCTCATATCAGTCATTCACAAAAGAGAAGAGATCTCAGACAGGACAAAGTGATGAAGATACCACTGCTATTTTGTAAAACTAGCCTGTGACAAAACTATAACTTTGCATTAAAATTTTCTATGCCTTTTCAGGAACAGCCACTTGTATACAGATATAGCATAAAGAACAAAGACAGTTGCAAATAGCTGTGAAACTTTGAGTCACTTCTTTCTCCTAACCACATATCTTCTTCAACATTTTTTAGTCATCCTCATGTCTGATTTTCATGAAGTACTGCCTTTTCTTTTATATTCACCTTTTTAAAAAAGATTTTTCTGTTGTGGACCATTGTTTAAATCTTAATTGAATTTGTTACAGTATTTCTTCTGTTTTATGTTTTGATTTTTTGACCACAAGGCATGTGGGATCTCAGCTCCCTGACCAAGGATCGAATCCATATCCCTTGTATTGGAAGGCGAAGTCTTAACCACTGGACCACCAGGGAAGTCCCTACATTCACCTTTTATTTAAATCATTTGTTCAGACTTTAAGGATTAAGGTACAATCCTGACAGTGTTCATACTTTGATCACCTTTGGTTTACATTCCAGCCGTAATATGAAACATTGGTGAAGCAGGTCACAGGCCTTAATTAATTAACTGTGGTTAAAACATGGCATGGGCTTCCCTGGTGGCTCAGATGGTAAAGAATCTGTCCTCAATGAAGGAGACTCAGATTCAATCCCTGGTTAGGGAATATCCCTAGAGAAGGGAATGGCATAGTATAATGACAGGTAGAAGAGCTTCTGAGTCTGATGGGCTTCTTACTATTGTAAAATGAAAGTGAGTTGTGTCTGACTCTTTGTGACCCCAAGGACTGTAGCCCACCAGGCTCCTCTGTTCATGGAATTTTCTAGGCAAGAATACTGGAGGGTAACCATTCCCTTCTCCAGGGGATCTTCACAACCCAGGGATAGAACCTAGATCTCCCATATTTCAGGCAGATTCTTTACCATCTGAGCCACCTGGAAGTCCATTATAAAATGGGCTACTGTAAAATGGAACAGCAGTTCCTGCTTTCTCAGATTTATATGGCCTGAATGAGATTGTGTTTTTACCAATTCTGACACAAAATTGCAAAATAAACATGTTGCTTGTGTACTCCAACCCCCCTTTCACTTATGATCCACCTAAATAATTGCCCATTCAGAACATCATGGTTGGTAGGTAGAATATTTCTCTTTGAGTTTGTAACATGTGTGATTCAACTTCAGTTACTCAAAGTGAAGAAAATATTGAAAAGTACCTCTCATTATGTTTTCTTCCTCATCTAGTGTCCCAGTCAAGAGGTTCTAATATAATATATGATCCTAATCTGTTGCTGTGAATATTTGGACAGTATATGTTTAGACAACCTGAGTTTTATTTTAGCATTTAAAATGGTAACCATAGTAATGTGTTCCTTGGTTTATAATTTTTCTAATAATGCAGTCCATCGAGGATTTCTTCATAAAAGGAACTGCTATAACACTTATTCAAATATTTAGCATAATATACTCATAATTTGTATAGCTATGTACAATTTCCTGCAGTACTTCATGGTAGTATACATAAATTACATTTTTCTCCTATAGTTCAATAAATATATACTATAAGATAAGGAAACAATGCCATAACATACAAAGAATTAACTGACTAAATATCACCTGTCACCAAGAACACTCCTACAAGCAAATAAAATTTGGTTTATTATATACCTTAGTATAGCAAAGGGGACTGTACCCCAGGAAATTCATTTGTCTGTTTATCTGTATCTACATGTGTCTATGAAATGAGTGGATTAAAGCAGGACTCTAGCTGATATTGATAAAGAAGCAGCTGTCACTCATGCTGCTGCTAAGTCACTTCAGTTGTCTCCGACTCTGTGTGACCCCATAGACGGCAGCCCACCAGGCTCCCCCATCCCTGGGATTCTCCAGGCAAGAACACTGGAGTGGGTTGCCCTTTCCTTCTCCAATGCATGAAAGTGAAAAGTGAAAGTGAAGTCGCTCAGTCATGTCTGACTCTTAGCAACCCCATGGACTGCAGCCTACCAGGCTCCTCCGTCCACCGGATTTTCCAGGCAAGAGTACTGGAGTGGGTTGCCATTGCCTTCTCCTCATGTTTATCAGAAAATGGAGATATCTAGCTTCTTCTGTTGGTGGAATGGCCTTGTCTCTGTCTTGTTCCGGATACAGTCACTAAATGGCCTTACTTGAGCACTTTTTAGATTCTACAAGCAATGTATATGCCCAATTAGGAACATCATGATCTGGAAGTCATTGTTTTATTTTCTCACTATCTAATTTATACTTGAGCTAGTACTGCCTCAGACTTTTGCCAGAAGTAAATACTGCAACCTATGAAAGGCTTAATGCTCAGGGGAAAGAGTGATAAGATGGAAATGATAATGCACAAAAAGTTTAAACAACTTGGATATCACACTTGATCCTCTCAGGAAAGCAGCTGACATAGGACAGCAGCACACTTTTATATCTCTCTCCTGGGTTCCTCACAAAGCACAAGTGTTTTAAAATTCAAATGGTGAATTTTGGGTGCAACCTCCTAAATCTTTAGAGTAAATATTTTAACAGTAAGAATTGATATGAGGGATACTTCAGCTTTGCAACTGTAATAATCTTCATTCAGTGAGAACCATATGTTCAATGGGGTAGGGCATGTATAAGCTACTGATAACATAAATTCTCTAAGGTAGTTCATTTTTATATATATCAGTATTATTACAAAATAAAAGATCTGTGATCTCATAGATATAATATTTGTTATCTAAAATGAATTTTGGTAGCAAATAAAGGTAAAGTAATTGCTGTCTCATCCAGTTTAAGAGAAAAAATGATGTTTCTTATCAGATTTCTGTAAAGGCCTTACTGCTTCAGTTGAAGCTGAAATTGTGACACTATCTTGATACAACTTCAAACCTGGTTAGCAATCAGTAAGTATTAATGATTGCTAAATGATCTTCCGGGGAAGAGGTTAGTACCTTTTGAATCACTGTCCTGATTTCCATTAATGTTTTAAGGAAAAAAACAATTTTAAAAAATTCTGGTTGGTAATTGAAGTTAAAATTGGAAGATAGATACATAAGAAATAAGACTCTTGGAACCACATCCCACAGTAAAGCAATGTCTCAATCTGTATAGATATGACAATTAGGTGCGTGATTTGTTAAGTCTTCTGTGGTCATTTAATATGTCATGAGACATCTGAGAGTTTACAATAAAAGAGAAAAATTTATGTTGACCTTTGTTTTATATTGTTTATTCACACATACTGACACTTTCTACACTACTTAAAAAAAAAAAAAAAAAAACTAATCTATGATTTGAGGTAAAATCATAGTGACATGCCCCTGAAAAATGTAAAACCTATGTGAACGTGAAAGTTTAGTCATAGCATATCACAATTAGCAAATCTAATAATGCACAGGATGTAAAAGTGAGAAGTTTTAGTGCAAAAATTCTGCAAAGAGACTCTTGGCATAAAGTCACTTTATAGGAAATTGTCAGAAAGGATCAAAGTATGCCTAGGAGGATGAAGAGAGCGAAGGCTAGCACGTGGAGAGGGGATAGAAATAGGTAAGCACTGAGTAGTATTCAGAAGAAACATTTTTGAGGGAAACAAACCTGGATTTCCTGCACTAGCTCCACTATCTTTATGAGAAATATAACCTTTATTAAACTCAGACTTTTCAACTTAGGTATGGCATCTTGTCCCATCACTTCATGGGAAATAGATGGGGAAACAGTGGAAACAGCGTCAAACTTTATTTTTGGAGGCTCCAAAATCACTGCAGATGGTGACTGCAGCCATGAAATTAAAAGACGCTTACTCCTTGGAAGAAAAGTTATAACCAACCTAGATAGCATATTGAAAAGCAGAGACATTACTTTACCAACAAAGGTCTGTCTAGTCAAGGCTATGGTTTTTCCTGTAGTCATGTATGGATGTGAGAGTTGGACTGTGAAGAAAGCTGAGCGCGGAAGAATTGATGCTTTTTAACTGTGGTGTTGGAGAAGACTCTTGAGAGTCCCTTGGACTGCAAGGAGATCCAACCAGTCCATTCTGAAGGAGATCAGCCCTGGGATTTCTTTGGAAGGAATGATGCTAAAGCTGAAACTCCAGTACTTTGGCCACCTCATGCAAAGAGTTGACTCATTGGAAAAGACTGATTCTGGGAGGGATTGGGGGCAGGAGGAGAAGGGGACGACAGAGGATGAGATGACTGGATGGCATCATTGACTTGATGGACGTGAGTCTGAGTGAACTTCGGGAGTTGGTGATGGACAGGGAGGCCTGGCGTGCTGCGATTCATGGGGTCACAAAGAGTCGGACATGACTGAGTGACTGAACTGTACTGATGGCAATAATACTTTGGTGATAAATGTTTTGCAAGAACTAAATATGATGTTATATGTCAAGCTGGTAGTCTAGTTTCTAGCACAATGTTTGTGTTCAATAAATTAAAATTATAATTGTTCTCAAGAATAATTATGATAATGTTAATATTCCTTTGTGAATTTTTTCACTGTGAAGTTAGCTTTATGATATTTATAAATTGTTATATATATGTGTGTGTGTAAATATGGAAGAACATATACATTCTGAAATTCACTACCTCAAGAAAGCTTCCATTAAAGTTTTAGTAGTCATCATTCCATGTATCTCTTTGTGCATAATGCATACATACATATATATATATATATATATATATGGGCATACATATAATTTTACCAAAGTGGGCTCACATAATAGATGACTTATTAATCAAGTATATTTTAAAAAATAATTTTCTTTTTTGTGGCCCCTCTTTCTCTCTTCTCACCCTCTACCACTCTCCTAAGAAGGTAAGCAATATTCACTGTTGGGTGCCTATCCTTTTAAATTCTTCTAAATAATCATATAATAATATCCATAGGTGCACACACACATAAACACACATACACTCAAATATAAGGGAGTTGATTCTATATGTGCAACTCTGATTCTTGTCTTTTGACTAAACAATACATTTTGGAAATCTATCCAAGACAATGAGGATAGCATTACACATTTTAAAAATATTTATTTATTTATTTTTGGCTGTGTTGGGTCTTCCCTGTTGCACGTGGGCTCTCTCTAGTTTCAATGAGCAGGGGCTATGCTTTGTTGCGGCACATGGACTTCTCACTGCCGTGGCTTCTCTTGTTGCAGACCACAGGCTCTAGACCTGTGGGTTCCAATAGTTGTGACTCCAGGCTGTAGAGCTCAGGCTCAGTAGTTGTGGCACATGAGCGCAGTTGCTCTGCTGATGTGGAATCTTCCTGGACCAGGGATCAAACCAGTGTACCTTGCATTGGCAGCTGAATCCTTTACCACTGAGCCACCAGGGAAGTCCTACTCATTATTTTTAATGGCCACATAAGGTTCACAGTTTGTCTTACCATAATTTATTAGAATATTTACTATTTCAATCTTTTTGACTCTGAAATAAGCATCTTTGTACCAGATATCCTTTAAAATTTTTTACTTTAATAGCTTTCCGTTCAACTCCTAGATTTTGAATAATTAAACATCATAAATTTTATTATCAATGTTTTTTGCAGTATGATTCTTTGATTTAAATATTCCTTATTTGTCACTTATAGCCTCTGTGTTACATATAGACATGGATTATATACATATATATGCATGTGTATAGTAGATATTAATAAATATATGTATAGAGTAAAAGTGAATAAAAATTTCATCTCCCATTATATCTTTTCAATTCTTGTTCCCCATCTTAAGTTTTCTGTTTTGATCCAATAATTGCTTAGGTAAGCAATTGGTGAACTTAGATAAGCAGTTTGTGACCATTTGGTTAGGTAAGCATTTTCTTCATGTAGAGTATATAGATGCTATATGCTCTGAGTTATGTTTTTATGCTCTAAATTTTTAAAAATATTTTGTCAGATGAGCTGCATCTTGGGGTATAAAATTTGGGAATTTTTACTTTTTGCCTTGATAGCTTATAAAGGACTCTTCTAGCTTCAAGTATTTAGTCCTGCCTAATACTTTTCTTCTGTAAATACTTTTCTTTTCTCATTCCCTGCCAGATTTTATGACACTTCTCTTTAATCTTTGAATTCAGGAATTCTACCAGCATATACGAATCTTTTCTCATCAGACTTAATGGCAATTAAATGAGTCAATTCAGTATTCAGACTCTTCTTTCTTTACCTAAGGAAGATATTTCCCTGTTTAATCATCACTTCTTTTCCAACATTTCTGTTCTCTCATTCAGAAACATTTTGTATTTGTATCTTGGGTTCCAAAATGTAATATCTGGCACCTTTTTTTTTTTTTTCACCCTGGAATCACCATCTAGTTTCCAATATCTACATTTAGAAGTATGGTTTCTCTTGATTTTCAAAGCTATTAATTCATGTCTAAGTAGTGAAGCTTCTCTTGCTTAAAACTTATTTGCTGAAGTCTAAAGAAAGTGGCAAAAACCACTAGACCATTCAGGTGTGACCAAATCAACTCCCTTATGATTATACAGTGGAAGTGAGAAATAGATTTAAGGGACTAGATTTGATACACAGAGTGCCTGATGAACTATGGATGGAGGTTTGTGACATTGTACAGGAGACAGGGATCAAGACCATCCCCATGGAAAAGAAATGAAACAAAACAAAACAAAACAAAATGGCTGTCTGAGGAGGCCTTACAAATAGCTGTGAAAAGAACAGAAGCAAAAAGCAAAGGAGAAAAGGACAGATATAAGCCTCTGAAAGCAGAGTTCCAAAGAATAGCAAGAAGAGATAAGAAAGCCTTCCTCAGCGATCAATGCAAAGAAATAGAGGAAAACAACTGAATGGGCAAGACTAGAGATCTCTTCAAGAAAATTAGAGATACCAAGGGAATATTTCATGCAAAGATGGGCTTGATAAAGGACAGAAATGGTATGGACCTAACAGAAGCAGAAGATATTAAGAAGAGGTGGCAAGAATACACAGAAGAACTGTACAAAAAAGAGCTTCACGACCCAGATAATCACGATGATGTGATCACTCACCTAGAGCCAGACATCCTGGAATGTGAAGTCAAGTGGGCCTTAGAAAACATCACTACGAACAAAGCTAGTGGAGGTGATGGAATTCCAGTTGAGCTACTTCAAATCTTAAAAGATGATGCTGTGAAAGTGCTGCACTCAATATGCTAGCAAATTTTGAAAACTCAGCAGTGGCCACAGGACTGGAAAAGGTCAGTTTTCATTCCAATCCCAAAGAAAGGCAAGGCCAAAGAATGCTCAAACTACCACACAATTGCCCTCATCTCACACACTAGTAAAGTAATGCTCAAAATTCTCCAAGCCAGGCTTCAGCACTACGTGAACCATGAACTTTCAGATGTTCAAGCTGGTTTTAGAAAAGGCAGAGGAACCAGAGATCAATTTGCCAACATCCGCTGGATCATGGAAAAAAACCAAGAGAGTTCCAGAAAAACATCTATTTCTACTTTATTGACTATGCCAAAGCCTTTGACTGTGTGGATCACAATAAACTGTGGAAAATTCTGAAAGACATGGAAATACCAGACCACCTGACCTGCCTCTTGAGAAACCTATATGCAGGTCAGGAAGTAACGGTTAGAACTGGACATGGAACAACAGACTGGTTCCAAATAGGAAAAGGAATATATCAAGGCTATATATTGTCACCCTGCTTATTTAACTTATATTGAGAGTACATCATAAGGAATGCTGGGCTGGAAGAAACACAAGCTGGAATCAAGATTGCTGGGAGAAATATCAATAACCTCAGATATGCAGATGACACTACCCTTATGGCAGAAAGTTAAGAAGAACTAAAAAGCCTCTTGATGAAAATGAAAGAGGAGAGTGAAAAGGTTGGCTTAAAACTCAACATTCAGAAGACAAAGATCATGGCATCTGCTCCCTTCACTTCATGGGAAATAGATGGGGAAACAGTGGAAACAGTGTCAGACTTTAGTTTTGGGGGCTCCAAAATCACTGCAGATGGTGACTGAAGCAATGAAATTAAAAGACGCTTACTCCTTGGAAGGAAAGTTATGACCAACCTAGGCAGCATATTAAAAAGCAGAGACATTACTTTGCCAACAAAGATCCGTCTAGTCAAGGCTATGGTTTTTCCCGTGCTCACGTATGTATGTGAGAGTTGGACTGTGAAGAAAGCTGAGCACCGAAGAATTGATGCTTTTGAACTGTGGTGTTGGAGAAGACTCTTGAGAGTCCCTTGGACTGCAAGGAGATCCAACAAGTCCATCCTAAAGGAAATCAGTCCTGGGTGTTCATTGGAAGGAATGGTGCTAAAGCTGAAACTCCAGTACTTTGGCCATCTCATGTGAAGAGTTGACTCATTGAAAAAGACCCTGATGCTGGGAGGGATTGGGGGCAGGTGGATAAGGGAATGACAGAGGATGAGATGGCTGGATGGCATCACTGACTCGATGGACGTGAGTTTGAGTGAACTCTGGGAGTTGGTGATGGACAGGGAGGCCTGGTGTGCTGCGATTCACGGGGTCGCAAAGAGTCGGACACGACTGAGCGACTGAACTGAACTGAAAGATCTTTTGTGTTATTGCTATTTGGTTTCCAAATTATATGATGCAACCTGCGTGCTTGCGTGCTCAGTCACTCAGTTGTGTCTGATTCTTTGGAACCCCGTGGACTGAAGCCTGCCAGGCTCTTATGTCCGTGGAATTACCCCAGCAGGAATATGCGAGTGGGATGCCATTCCCTTCTCCAGGGGATCTTTGTGACCCAGGGATTAAACCCAAGTCTCTTGTGTCTCCTGCATTGGCAGGCAGATTCTTTACCACTGCACCACCTGGGAAGTCCCACCTGATGCAGAACTTGATCTCCCCTAAACAGTTATCCATGTCTTCCTCTTGTCTTGGTTGTCCTGTTTGATTTTCCTCTCTTAGAACTGAGGGTCTCATTTTTCACTTTGTTATTTGTCTTTTTTATTTTTTTTCTCTCAGCTCAGTTCAACTTATGGGTTATGTCTGATGTCCAGGTACTTTAAGCAGAGACACTCTCTAGAATGGCTAGGAATTAATAGTCTCTGGCTGTCTGGGCTGTCAGTACCCTAGGTCACAAGTTGTCAGTTCCCCATAGAAGCACCAGATGGATGCCTCTCTGCCACCTATTCAGCTACAAAGAGTGAGGCTCTCTAAGTTCTGGAAGAGTGAGTACTCATACCACTTTCTCTGCTCTTCTGACATACTTTTCAGTGTTTGTGGAGACCAGTAGGTTCTTCAGAAACCCTCACAGAAGCCAGCATCACCATTCCACTTGTGTATATATTTATTCTGATGGCAACCAAGTGACTGTGGTATCCTGAATTTCCTCCTGAGGCTTCCTGCAGTCATTCACAGAACTTTGTCTTACCCAGACAAGAAGGGTTCTTTGCTAGCTCTTTGTCAGATCAGTTCCCAGCAGAACATAAGGCCAGTTCTTCACCCACTGGGTTCCACCACTCTTTGGGCTCCAGCAACTATTCTGTACATAAATGGTAGTTTGTACTTGGGTTGAAATTGAAAAAAAGGGCCACACAAACCTTCATCTTCCAAGTCCTACAATCCTTTGCATTTTCATTATTTACTTCCCTCTCCTAAAGTATTCACCACAATAAACTCCAAATATCTGATTACTTTCTAATTGCAAGATAACCAGGGCTCCATCAGGGCCAGGAGTATGAATATCTAATTCAATGTTTTATCCATGGTGTATAACACAACATCAACACATATTTGGTGCTAAATAAAAATTTCAGGAGTGAATGAAGTTATGAATGCATGATAAAGAACTAAAAAGAGGTTAACCAAAATCCATAGAATAATAGAAATTAGACAACCCATCAGGGCTTGGATAGCAAGAAAGGCAATATTAGGAGACCATGAAAATAAGCCAGGGCCAGAACGAAATATGTCCTCACAATCATAGTCATTGTTCATTGAAGAAATGCATAGTGAATGAGGCTGGGAGCATGGTGTGAACAGAAAAAAACTTGTCAGCTTTACCTATGAGCTACAGTCTTAATATTGTTAAGTATTTTGTTATTGCTGAGTATTTTGATATTGCTGAGTATTTTGATATTGCTGAGTATTTTGTTAATTAAATTGCTTAATATAATTCTGTGCCAACAGTGCTTCAAAATATGGTGCACAGGGAGAAAACTGCATTGTCTTGTTCAATGTAATTGGTACTCTCATGTGTAAGGCATATTATAACAAGAAGGATGCTTATGAAAGGCATGATTATATCCCTAATTATTCATTTATTTTCTTTATTTTTTTCTTACAAGTATATTAGATTCCATGTTAAACCTTGAAGATTCAATATTGAACAAGTTAGAATCAATATAAACTCCATGGAGTTGATAGGCTAGTGGGAGTATAGATAAATCAAGAGTATGCAGTATGTCATTATAGGGTCTGTGTTCTCTGTTTGTTAGGGTAACACTAGGTGTTAATGCAGATAAACCCTCAAATCTCAGTAGCCGAAAATGATAGAAGTTTCTTTCCTGCCTGTATAAGCCCAAGGGGCAGTGGGCTTAGAAAGGGATTGTTCTCCTCCAGGCAGTGATTTGGGGACCTAGACTGATGCGGGCTCTGATGTATTTAACACGTTCCTTCCAAGGCTGTCTGGAGTGTCTACATCCAATCAGATGTAGAAGGATGTTTCTAATGGGTTGCTCCTGGATGCCATGGATCTCTCTTTTGTCTGTGTTCTGAACTCAATCACATGGCAACATTCAACTTAGGAGGTCAGGGAAAGTTTCCTTTGAAAAAGTAATTTCAGATCAAAAATTTGAGTGACAAGTGATAGTCTGATAAGGCATGGATGAAACAGTTTACTAGGCTGAGAGAAGAGCAAGAGGAAAGGCAAAAGAATATATGTCACTTTCTAGAATATTGAAATATTGTATTATGGCAGTGATATGACTATTTTACATAGAAGTTAAAACAATGACAGAGAAATAACTTTCCTTAATGCCATGAAGTGTTACAAATATTTTAAATATTTGAAATTTTATTATGCAATTTGATTGAAGCAAAAACTTGTGAGTACAGATATTTTCACACATTTTGAATAATGTGTTCTAAGTGGTTGTTACATTCTTAGGTTCTTACATTTTGTTGTTTAAACCTTACTCTTTTAGGAATAAAGGAACATAGGCAAAAAGAATTTATGTGAATTACTCAAAGTCAACTGTAGTAAAGAAATTAGAACTGGATTAGAGGTATTTATTTAATTCTATTTTCTATATAATTTTAAAAATACAAGTTTGGTTTAATATATACTTTAAAATAATAACTTGATTATGTCAAAGCCAACGGATTCAAGATTTGCTTACTAAATTGGCCATTACATATTCCAGATTATGTACATAATATTAAGAATATTTTAGTTATTTTCAGTGAGTCAGTAGAGAGCCATCAGCTGATGTCTCTATCCCTCTAACTAAAAAGTCTGAAATGATTTTGGACCCAGATTTCATAAGGATAACAAACATTTTCATTGAGAAAGATTATATACATTTTCATATTATATGTATATAACATGGTAGATATAATATGTATAATGTATATATATAATATATATGATTCCATATTATAGCATTGTGTGTGTACATGTGTATATATGTATACATCACACACATATACCTGAAATTATTGTATATAAAATATGTATTACTTTATATTATATATATATGCAATAATATATTATTGTAGTATATATACAGTAATAACAACACCATGATGTATATTACTTTCAGGTATCTGCATGTATATATATGTGTATGTGTATATACACACATATATGAAATTATATCAATATATAGTATTTATTATAGATACAGTATATATATATTCAACTTCTGTATTTGTTTGTACTCAGATATTGCTTTTCTAGTTTTGCCTCTTAACAGAAATGATGGAACCCTCTGACTAGTACAACTAAAACACTACTATCTCTTTTGTAGGCCAGACTGAAATTTTTTTCTTCCTTGTCCTATTTGTCTTCTCCTACATCTATCTCCTCTACGTTACTGTCATCATTTTTTTAATTTCAGGGGTTTTATTTACAGAGATATTTAAGTGTTTCCCTATACACTTGCTCAAGTTTTCCTTTAACTGTTCTTCACCTGTGATTTTATTAAGGAAGCTTTATGTTCTGCTAGCAATTTGCTCCAAACTGCTTCCTGCCTGCTGTTTCCTACCAACCTTGTAATGCTTGAATTTTGTGCCGCTTGGTCACTCTCTCTGCAAGCACTTCATATCTTTGTCCTATGTTTTGCTCTGGGTTGTAAGGGTCATTTTAATCTCCTGTTGTCAGAAAGTATAGTCTCTTCCTGATTTGGGTCCAAGCTGAAAACAGATTCCCTTTTGAGTAGAAGCAAGGACACAAAGAAATATCCTGCAAGACACCATTAAATAGCTCCCCTCTTCAGCCTTTCCCTGGTAGATGAGGGATTTTTCAATTTAACTTTTTAATCCCACTACCATATGGATGATATATGTAGAAAGGTTGGCAAGATTCTGTTGAAATCAGAGTAGAATTCAGAAAGACAATATTTTATTGTCTGCTAACATAACCCTAAATGATTGATATATCACATTATATAAAATCTTAATTAGACTACAAAATAGCTATTTAAATTGAGATCTGATAACCTTTAAATTTATTCTGAGGTTGGATTTTTAAAGCATATAAATTTATGCCATAAATTCTGATTATATTTCACAGGTCACTGATCAGGATTTTTAACTGATAAAATAAGTCTCTCATTCTCTTATCACTACTAATAAATAGGTTCAGTAGTGGTTTGACTGGAGAAGGCAATGGCACCCGACTCCAGTCCTCTTGCCTGGAAAATCCCATGGACAGAGGAGCCTGGTGGGCTGTAGTCCATGGGGTCGCTAAGAGTCGGACACGACTGAGCGACTTCACTTTCACTTTTCACTTTCATGCTTTGGAGAAGGAAATGGCAACCCACTCCAGTATTCTTGCCTGGAGAATCCGAGGGATGGGGGAGCCTGGTGGGCTGCCATCTATGGGGTCGCACAGAGTCGGACAAGACTGACGCCACTTAGCAGGAGCAGCAGCAGCAGCAGCAGTGGTTTGACTATAACAGAACAGAAAGAAGGCTGAATGGAAGCTTCAGTCTAGATAAAACAAAGTTAGCACTGAAGAAGAAAATTCCTTTGGGGTGAGAAGTGCACCAGTCACATTTCAATTCATGGATATCATCAATTTAAGTGAATCAGGACATGGTAAAATCTTGAAAGTTGGCTTCAAGCCAAAAGGTCATTACATTTTCTAGGGAATTTAATATTTTCTTATTATGTGTCTTATTTCTTGAAAAGGTATGAAATATGTTAAGAGAGGGCTAAAGACGAACAAGAACTGTGAACTGCTTGATGCCTAGGCTTCTGAATTGGGGAATTATTTTGTTTCATTAACTTAAAGAGACTAAAATGTGGCATATTCAGAGGGAAAGCTACAAAGTGAAATCAAAGTTGGGGATAGTTGGGGTTTTTATTATTTTTTTGAACACACTCTCCTTTTTCTCCTTTCATTATAAAGGTACACACACATGCACACATGCACACGTAGAGAGAGAGAGCCTTATTTCAAAGATACAGATGTACCATGGAGCTAAATACAACAGTTTTGTTAAGGGGATTGAAACATTTTGACAACTTAGCACTTTGTAAAATCCTATTCTTTTCAGATAATGCTCTGATGTGAGACAGATGGGTAGTGCCAAATTTGACAAAAATATAATGGTCACATCACTCAGGCAAGCTGGGATGGCATTTGAAACTTCTCCCAGAGTGCACATTGCTCTGTATCTTCCAACAATCTCATAGACTGAATTTGAGCTTTTTGTTCTGACCTTCAAAGTTATATTCTACTTGGTTGCTGATCCCAACAAATCTCTTACCCCTTCAAATTCAGTGATAGAGTTTCTCTGATGCTAATAAAAATGAAATGTTTGGGGAAAAAATAGTGAGTCCAGTTATAATCTGATTTTCACTGTTAGCTATTTTGAAGTCATAATAATAATGATGGCTATGATATATTTAATAACTATTATATTGAGGTACTATAATACATTATAATTTTTAGATTGTTTAATCCATAACTCTAAAGCAATCCAGCTCTCTAAAGCAAATGTTAATATCTAATATTGCATATAAGGTAATTGGGGTATGGAAATTTTAATTGCCTTTTATCAATTGACTTCTATAAACTGGGAAATAAAAGAGTTATGTTTAAAATGCAAAAGCCTTTATGATACTCTTATCATTCTAATCTGTAAAGATTATTTAAAAAGAAGAAACATGTCCAGGACAGAAGGAGTAAAAGCCATATTAGACTAAAAAAGAGGGAAAAAAAAAAAAAAAGTCCTGTAATAAATCAGCCTAGGAGGATAGATGGAGGCAGTACCAGGTGCAAGGTTTATAGGAATCATGGCTTCTCCCAAGGTCACACATAAGCTGTAAAATGTTGTGAGAATTCCCTCTCTGAGTGATTCCTTATCAATGATGGCCCATATTCACTTTGTTATCACCATCTGTTACTGGGAATGCCCAATTGCTCAGGTGTTACTATTTAAGACAGTAGTAAATCCCTAGTTAATTCCCCCTTCTCCTAACCCTCTATCAGAAACAGTATCCAGTCCAGAACTGATCCCCTCATAATCCTTCAGCAGGAAGCCAATCATTAAAAATGATGCTTCCCATCCTTTGGAAGGACTTTCCTCTGGAGTGTCCTTCCTCACTGCATGTGTCAATAAATCTGGTTTTGTCTGACTACAGTCTTGTTCCTGGTGATCTTTGATCAAATTCTTAATTTATATTCTAGTGTCAGATAATTGTAAGGTTATTCCTTGAAGTAATAGAAAATCATGCTTATAATTTGACTGCAGAGTCACTGGCAAAAGAACATGAGAAGATGACTTGTTTTCTAAGATGCTGCTCAAAATTTTGTGTTGATGATATGGATATTCCCTGGGTTAGGAAGATCCCCTGGAGAAGGGCACAGCAATCCACTCCAGTCTTCTTGGCTGGAGAATCCCATGGACAGAGGAGCTTTGTGGGCTACAGTCCATAGGGTTGCAAAGAATCATACATTACTGAAGCAACTTAGCATACACGCACACACGCATGTGGCAATGTGGGCCATTTGGGAGCAAAAATAATGTTCATTAGTTTATGAATTAAGCTTTTACTGACTTTCCATTTGATGTCACATGGTGTGCCAGGGGTTATAAATACAAAACTCAATATTTACAGAAGAGTCTACTAAATTCCTTGATGGATATATACATAATGTATTGTGGAAGATTACAGAGAGAATAATGATAGAGGGAAGCAGAGTGGGGTCTGGAGGGGGCATCAAAGCAGGAATCCTAGATAAAATATCTTTTCACTAGAAAAATGAGGGGTGAATAGTTTAGATAAGAAAAAGTAAGAGGTTTGAAGGTGGAATTTCTCTACAGACACAATAGCATCTTTAAAGACATAAAATGATGAGATGAGAATTTCTGTTAAAGAGAGTGAAGGGACATGATACAAGTGAGGTAAACTAAGCCCCTGGAGAAGGGAATGGCTACTCACTCCGTACTATTGCCTGGAGATTTCCATGGACAGTGGAGCCTGATGGGCTACAGTCCATGGGGTTGCAAATTGTTTGGCACAAATGAGAGACTGAACACCACCACCATACTAAGCCTGCATCATGCCTTGTTTTCTGTACTAATATAAAGAGTTGAAGCATTATCATGAAGACTCTTGGGACTATTATAAATATTTCCACGTACCCTACATTAGGTCTATGCCAATATATACTCTGCCCACAGTGTATAAGGATGTGTTTTCACATAGCTAGTCTCATTAATAGAGTTTGGTATCAAAATTTGCTAAGTTGCTTCAGTCATGTCTGACTCTGTGCAACCCCATGGATGGAAGCTCACCAGGCTCCCCCGTCCCTGGGATTCTCCAGGCAAGAACACTGGAGTGGGTTGCCATTTCCTTCTCCAATGCATGAAAGTGAAAAGTGAAAGTGAAGTCGCTCAGTTGTGTCCGACTCTTAGCGACCCCATGGACTACAGCCCACCAGGCTCCTCTGTCCATGGGATTTTCCAGGCAAGAGTACTGGAGTGGGGTGCCATTGCCTTCTCCGGTATCAAAGTTTAGATTCTTGCAAATCTCTTCAGGTGAAAAAAGATATGTCAGTATTATTTTCATTTGTGCTTGTCCATTGTCTTTTGACTTTGCCTATAGTGGCTTGTATGCAGGTCAGGAAGCAACAGTTAGAACTGGACAAGGAACAACAGACTGGTTCCAAATAGGAAAGGGAGTACGTCAAGGCTGTATATTGTCACCCTGCTTAATTAACTTATATGCAGAGTACATCATGAGAAATGCTGGACTGGAAGAAACACAAGCTAGAATCAAGATTGCCGGGAGAAATATCAATAACCTCAGATATGCAGATGACACCACCCTTATGGCAGAAAGTGAAGGGGAACTAAAAAGCCTTTTGATGAAGGTGAAAGTGGAGAGTGAAAAAGTTGGCTTAAAGCTCAACATTCAGAAAACGAAGATCATGGCATCCGGTCCCATCACTTCATGGGAAATAGATAGGGAAACAGTGGAAACAGTGTCAGACTTTATTTTTCTAGGCTCCAAAATCACTACAGATGGTGACTGCAGCCATGAAATTAAAAGACGCTTACTCCTTGGAAGGAAAGTTATGATCAACTAGATAGCATATTCAAAAGCAGAGACATTACTTTGCCAACAAAGGTCCGTCTAGTCAAGGCTATGGTTTTTCCTGTAGTCATGTATGGATGTGAGAGTTGGACTACAGAGAAAGTTGAGTGCTGAAGAATTGATACTTTTGAACTGTGGTGTTGAAGAAGACTCTTGAGAGTCCCTTGGACTGCAAGGAGATCCAACCAGTCCATTCTGAAGGAGATCAGCCCTGGGATTTCTTTGAAAGGAATGATGCTAAAGCTGAAACTCCAGTACTTTGGCCACCTCATGCGAAGAGCTGACTCATTGGAAAAGACTCTGATGCTGGGAGGGATTGGGGGCAGGAGGAGAAGGGGACGACAGAGGATGAGATGGCTGGATGGCATCACTGACTCGATGGACATGAGTCTGAGTGAACTCCGGGAGTTGGTGATGGACAGGGAGGCCTGGTGTGCTGCGATTCATGGGGTCGCAAAGAGTCGGACACGACTGAGCGAATGATCTGATCTGATCTGATAGTGGCTTAGTGGCTGCTTGCTTCTCTTCTTTTCTCAGCTACTTGTAAGGCCACTTAAGACAACCATTTTGCCTTTTTTCATTCCTTCTTATTGGGGATGATATTGATCACCACCTCCTGTACAATGTTACGAACCTCCATCCATAGTTCTTCAGACATTCTGTCTATCACATCTAATCCCTTGAATCTGTCTGTCACTTCCACTGTATAATCACAATGGATTTGATTTATGTAATACCTGAATGGTCTAGTGGTTTTCCCTATTTTCTTCAATTTAAGTCAGAATTTCGCAATAAGGAATTCATGATCTGAGCCATTCAAAAAATGAGGATCATGGCATCCGGTCCTGTCGCTTCATGGCAAATAGCTGGGGAAACAATGGAAACAGTGACAGACTCTATTTTCTTGGGCTCCAAAATCACTGCAGATGGTGACTGCAGCCATGAAATTAAAAGGCACTTGCTCCTTGGAAGAAAAGCTATGACAAACCTAGACAGCATATTAAAAAGCAGAGACATTACTTTGCTGACAAAGGTCCATCTAGTCAAATCTATGGTTTTTTACAGTAGTCATGTACGGATGTGAGAGCTGGATCACAAAGAAGGCTGAGCACAAAGAATTGATGCTTCTGAACTGTGGTATTGGAGAACACTCTTGAGAATCCCTAGGACTGCAAGGAGATCAAACCAGTCCATCCTAAAGGAAATCAGTCCTGAATATTCATTGGAGGGACTGATGCTGAAGCTGAAGCTGAAATCCTTTGGCCACCTGATGTGAAGAGCTGACTCATTTGAAAAGACCCTGATGCTGGGAAAGATTGAAGGTGGGAGCAGAAGGGGATGACAGAGGATGAGATAGTTGGATGGCATCACCGACTTGATGGATATGAGTTTGAGCAAGCTCTGGGAGTTGGTGATGGACATGGAAGCCTGGCGTGCTACAGTCCATGGGGTCACAGTCAGACATGAATGAGTGACTGAACTGAAAACTGAACTGATTGTGGCTGTATGGTGTTTATGTTTTAAAATGCTTTTTCCTTCAATTATCAATCTTTCCTTTGAAACAGCATTTATTTAAAACATTTCCTTTAAAGTATGGTCATAGCTGTTGTTCAGTCATTCAGTCATATCTGATTCTTTGCAACTCCATGGACTGCAGCACATCAGGCTTCCCAGTCCTTCACTATAGTCCAGAGTTTGCTCAAATACACATTCGCTGAGTCAGCGATTCCAGCCCACATCTCATCCTCTTTTGCCTCCTTCTCCTCCTGCCCTCAATCTTTCCCAGCATCAGGGTCTTTTTCTAATGAGTTGGCTCTTCGCATCAGGTGGCCAAAGCATTGGCGCTTCAGCTTCAGCATCAGTCCTTCCAGTGAATATTCAGGGTTGATTTCCTTTAGGATTGGCTGGTTTGATCTCCTTGCTGTCCAAGGGACTCTCAAGAGTCTTCTCCAGCACCACAGTTAGAAAGCATCAATTCTTCAGTGCTCAGCCTTCTTTATGGTCATAATTAGGAAAACCTTCCCAATTCCAACACTGTACATAGATTCTCCAGTGATTATTATTGTATGACTTAGCTTTATTCCTTATATTTAGGCTTTTGATCCATTTGAAAATAATTCTTATACATGATATTAATTATGAACATTTTTTCATATATGGATCAAGTTGTATCATTTTCGTTTACTGAATTGTCAATGATTTTGTCAGTGATAAAAAATTCAAGCTTTATCATATATTAAATGAAATTGTCTGGGCCTGTACCACACCAGTGTCATTATTTAGTTGTTTTATTTTACCCCCTCATGGCTTTTACTTTTTATATTTTTTTCTGGCTATATAAAAATTTACTGTAAATAAATTAACTTTAAGATCAAGTTTTCAACAAAAACCTTTTATTATGTTTCATTTGGATTATGGGAAAGTTTTAACTTACCTGGAGACAGATTGATACCTTTTTATATATATTTTATTATCTAAGAACATAGGCTTTCTTTTGTTCAGGGCTTATTTTGTTCTTCAGTAGTGTTTTTTTATTTTATTATATTTTTAATGTCTTGCATTTGTTGTCATTGTATTTGGTGCTTACTCTTCCATTGTATCTCCCAACTGTTTATTGTCAATGTATGAAAATTTATTGGTGTCTTCTTATAAATATTAATATATTACTCAACCATATTAATTAATTTACCTTTTGTAGTACTTTTCAGTTGATTGTTTTGTATATTTTAAATATACAGTGATACCATCTACATACAGTAATGATTTCACATTAGGGAAATATTGAGGAATTCCATGTAAGACAGTAGCAGTAGCAAAAAGATGTTCGATATAGAGAAAAGAGACAAAGATGACTCCACTTTCATTTAGCTGAGTATCTAGTGATGACATTCTCTGAGATAATTAAGATGAACAAAATAAAGAACAGGCTTGTGGGAGGACAAGGTGAAAAATGATGGATTTGATTGTGGGTTCATTTGGTTTGACGTATCCATAGGATATCCAATAGGCAATTGAACTTTACAGTGTGAAAAAAAGTGAAAGTAAAAGTTGCTAAGTTGTGTCCGACTCTTTGCAACCTCATGGACTATAGCCCGCCAGGCTCCTCTGTCCATGGAATTCTCCCCGCAAGAGTGCTGCAGTGGGTTGCCATACCCTCCTCCAGTAGATCTTCCTTATCCAGGGATCAACCCCAAGTCTCTTGCATCGCAAGCAGGTTCTTTACCATCTGAGCCACCAAGGAAGTGTGAGGTTGGCTATAAAAAGTGAAGGTCAAAACAAAGTCTTGGGGAACAGGAGATCATTGAAGAAGTACACTATGGTAGACAATCTTAATGTGGCTCCCACAGTCTCTGCCTTATGATATTCATGTCCCTCTGTACTTCTTTCCTCTTGAGTATAGGAGGGGGCAAGACCTATGTCTGGCTTCTAGCCAAAAGTGATTGAATTTATGTGATTACATTACATAAGACTGTTACATAGAATTGGAATGCCTCATTTGCTAACAGACTCTCTCCCTGCCTGGTTTTGAACAAGGAGGACCATGTGGCCAAATGTTGAAGGCAACCACCAACCAGCAAAAAACAGGTCATTGATTCTATATACTGTAAGGAACTGAATTATACCAACTAAATTCAGTTCAGTTCAGTTCAGTTCAGTTGCTCAGTTGTGTCCGACTCTTTGTGACCCCATGGACTGCAGCACACCAGGCCTCCCTGTCCATCACCAACTCCCGGAGTTTACTCAAACTCATGCCCATTGAGTCGGTGATACCATCTAACCATCTCTTCCTTTGTCAACCCCTTCTCCTCCTGCCTTCAATCTTTCCCAGCATCAGGGTCTTCAATCTTTCCCATCATCAGTGAGTTGGTTCTTCCCATCAGGTGGCCAAAGTATTTGAGTTTCAGCTTCAACATCAGTCCCTCCAATGAATATTCAGGACTGATTCCTGTTAGGATGGACTGGTTGGATCTCCTTGCCATCCAAGGGACTCAGAGGAGTCTTCTGCAACACCACCGTTCAAAAGCATGAGTCATTCGGTGCTGTTTTCTTTATAGTCCAAATCTCACATCTGTTATGACCACTGGAAAAACCATAGCCTTGACTAGATGGACCTTTGTTGACAAAGTAATGTCTCTGCTTTTTAATATGCTATCTAGGTTGGTCATAACTTTTCTTCCAAGGAATAAGCATCTTTTAATTTCATGGCTTCAGTCACCATCTGCAGTGATTTTGGAGCCCCCCAAAATAAACTCTGACATTGTTTTCACTGTTTCTCCATCTATTTGCCATGAAGTGATGGGGCTGGATGCCATAATCTTAGTTTTCTGAATGTTGAACTTTAAGCCAACTTTTTCACTCTCCTCTTTTACTTTCATCAAGAGGCTCTTTAGTTCTACTTCACTTTCTCCCATAAGGGTCGTGTCATCTGCATATCTGAGGAGATTGATATTTCTCCCAGCAATCCTGATTCCAGCTTGTGCTTCCTCCAGCCCAGTGTTTCTCATGATGTACTCTGCATAGAGGTTAAATAAGCACGGTGACAATATATAGCCTTGATATACTCCTTTTCCTATTTGGAACCAGTCTATTGTTCCATGTCCAGTTCTAACTGTTGCTTCCTGACCTACATATAGGTTTCTCAAGAGGCAGGTCAGGTGGTCTGGTATTCCCATCTCTTTCAAATTTTCCACAGTTTATTGTGATCCACACAGCCAAAGGCTTTGACGTAGTCAATAAAGCCGAAGTTGATGTTTTTATGGAACTCTCTTGTTTTTTCAATGATCCAACAGATGTTGGCAATTTGATCTCTGGTTCCTCTGCCTTTTCTAAGTCCAGCTTGAACATTTTGAAGTTCATGGTTCATGTACTGTTAAGCCTGGCTTGGAGAATTTTGAGCATTACTTTGCTAGTGTGTGAGATGAGTGCAACTGTGCGGTAGTTTGAACATTCTTTGGCACTGCCTTTCTTTGGGATTGGAATTAAAACTGATCTTTTCCAGTCCTGTGGCCACTGCTGAGTTTTCCAAATTTGCTGGCGTATTGAGTGCAGCACTTTCACAGAACCCTCTTTTAGGATTTGAAATAGCTCAACTGGAATTCCATCACCTCCACTAGCTTTGTTTGTAGTAATGCTTCCTAAGGCCCACTTGACTTCACATTCCAGGATGTCTGGCTCTAGGTGAGTATCACACCATCGTGGTGATCTGGGTCATGAAGATCTTTTCTGTGTAGTTGTTTTGTGTATTTTTGTCACCTCTTCTTATTATCTTCTGCTTCTGTTAGGTCCATACCATTGCTGTCCTTTATTGAGCCCATCTTTGCATGAAATATTCCCTTGGTATCTCTAATTTTCTTGAAGAGATCTCTAGTTGTTCCCATTGTACTGTTTTCCTCTATTTCTTTGCACTGATCACTGAGGAAGGCTTTCTAATCTCTCCTAGCTTTTCTTTGGAACTCTGCATTCAAATGGGTATATCTTTCCTTTTCCTTTGCTTTTTTGCTTCTCCTCTTTTCACAGCTATTTGTAAGGCCTCCTCAGACAGCCAATTTTCTTTTTTTCATTTCTTTTTCTTGGAGATGGTCTTGCTCCCTGTCTTCTGTGCAGTGTCACAAACTTCCATCCATAGTTCATCAGGCACTCTGTCTCTCAGATCTAGTCCCTTAAATCAATTTCCCACTTCCACTGTATAATTGTTAGGGATTTGATTTAGGTCATACCTGAATGGTCTAGTGGTTTTCCCTACTTTCTTCAATTTAAGTCTAAATTTGGCAATAAGGAGTTCATGATCTGAGACACAGTCAGCTCCCAGTCTTGTTTTTGCTGACTGTATATAGTTTCTCCATCTTTGGCTGCAAAGAATATAATCAATATGATTTCGGTGTTGACCATCTGGTGATGTTCATGTGTAGAGTCTTCTCTTGTGTTGTTGGAAGAGGGTGTTGGCTATGACCAGTGCATTCTCTTTGCAAAACTCTGTTAGCCTTTGCCCTGCTTCATTTTGTATTCCAATGCCAAATTTGCCTGTTATTCCAGGTATCTCTTGAGTTCCTACTTTTGCATTCTAGTCCCTGTAATGAAAAGAACATCCTTTTTTGGGTGTTAGTTGTAGAAGGTCCTTTAGGTCTTGTTAGAACCATTCAACTTCAGCTTTTTCAGCATTACTCGCTGGGGCATAGACTTGGATTACTGTGATATTAAGTGGTTTGCCTTGGAAATGAACAAAGTTCAATCTGTCGTTTTTGAGATTGCACCCAAGTACTGCATTTTGGACAAGTAATAGAGTTTGGATACTGAAACGGAGTGGTCTGAAGTGGAAGGAAAATTAATTTGGTGTTCAGATGTCAAGGGAGGTGAGGATCTCAAGGATGGGAAAAACTAGTGCGTGAAAGCTCAGTTGCTAAGTCATGCTCAACCCCTGTGACCCCATGTTGTAACCTGCCAGGCTCCTCTGTCCATGGAATTTTCCAAGCAAGAATACTGGAGTGTGTAGCCATTTCCTCTCCTAGGGAATCTTCCCAACCCTAGGATCGAACTCCCATCTCCTGCATCTCCTTCATTGGCAGGTATATTCTTTACCACTGAGCCACCTAAGTAGCCTGGGAAAAACTAGTACAGAGTCAAAAATCACAGACTGAGTCCAAGTATCATAAGCATATATGCTATGAAGAAGGGATACAAAGTACCAATGAAAAATATGAACATTAGCAAGAAAAGGTGTCATGAACGTGCTCTGGATCAAGCCTCATGAGGATATGTTGGAAGTCAAAAAGAATAAATAGGTATAAAGACCAAGTTAAATTAGATTTTTTATGATGCTTCTTTCTGTACTTGGACCTATTTACAGCTAAAATTGCTGGTGATTAATTTCAGGCTGGTTGCATTCAAATAATGTCATTCCAGCTAATTTCAGGTCATTATTCAAAACCATTTCAAAAGTTGTATTTTTTATTACATTCAAATATTATGCAGTTTTAAAGGATTATTCGTGTGAGATAAATGAGGTAATAGTGATTATTACAGCAAAATATTATCAAGCTGATAATGTATTCAAAGTAAAATCTCTAGCTGTGTTTACATATATCTAAAACAACTGGATTAAACTGAACATATCAGAATAGCTGATTATGCAGTATTATGTAAGAAGAGAGATAATGACCATTTTATTGAATTAAACAACTGATATTGACCACATCATTTAGTTGAGAATTGCATTATACCATAGCAGCATGATAGCAGCACACTGTGATCCACAATTCTAGATGCTTATCTAACTAGTTTTTTTCATAGTGATCAATAGTGTGATTCACTTAAATAACTTTGAAGTTGGAAAGATGTAATTGTATAGGATATAATGAGATAAAAATCATAAAATCACAACATTTCCAATGTATATTGGTCCAGAATTGATAGAGTCTCAATGGGACTAAATGTAATATAGTATGCTTATGAGGTAGTAACATGAACAACTGGTTGTGAGGGAATTCTAAAAATTATTTGCCATTTGAAAAGTATCAACGGTTTTGACTAAATGTATATCATATATTTGACATCTATATTTCATAATAGCACACTTAACGTTTTCAGTGAATTTTTGGTTGACAATTGGAGATATCTGGGCTTAAGATAAATATTTGTTCTGCTCATATTATCAAAAAGAAGAAAAACCTAGGTATTTTAACAGTTCTTTCTGAATATATTTGACTTATTTCATCTAGAAAGCCATTCCTTTATACTAAAATTTATTGCAGACACAAAAAGATTTAAGATTAAGGAATCCACATAGATGGAGAGAAATAAGAATTTTCAAACAAGCGTCTTCTAAAAAGTTAAATGACCTTTTGACATGGTATTTGCCAGCAGTTTTTCCACAGTAATATGGGAAGCTGAGAAATAGCAATAGCTTTGAAAACTTTCATCCTGCTTTTTAAAGCCTTTTCTGATGTTCAAGCAAATTAAATTTCTCTTTGGTGGTTTCACTGCTGTCATTTTTCTTCATTGATAAAATATGTAAGAACTGCACAGTGGACATTAAACAGCATCCATTTATACAGTGCTGTTCTCATTATTCTTTGAGATTTGTGGGCATGCCTTAAGGGGAGGGGGCTTTTTATTTCTTGCACAAAATTAAACTGTTTCTTAATATAGTAACTTGTCTGATGTCTCAGGTGTTATGTTAAGCCAGGCCTGTATCTCAGTCAGTTATACCGTCACAGAATATGAGATTTCAAGGAGAAATATGTTATCATGTGATGGCTTTGAAGGTCAGACCACAATAAGAAGAAACAAAGATAAGGCTGGAAGCAACAGGATGCTGTAAAGGGAATTTCCTACAATTTGAGCTGAGGTAAATAAAACTCACCTATATATTAGTAGCGTGCTCCACAGAGCCTGGTTAGGTGGGCCTGATTGAAATGCATCAAGCGTGGTGGTGAGTTCCTTGAGGTCTCCAGGTTAAAGTCAAGAGTCTGGCTTGAAAGAATCTTGTTTGGATAGCCACAGACAAGGTCAAGATTAACTGGACTTGTTTTGAAGTTATTTATGATTCAGAGTAACACATGTAAGTGGAGCTAGTGGTTTCCTCACATGGGATCCAAACTAATGGTCCAAGAGAGGAGAGTAATCAGAATTGGTAGAAGTTCTTCATGTTTATACCTCTCTATGAACTTCAGGGGCTGTAGGCAACAGGACTATTTATTCCTCAGTTTCTGAGACATGTAATTAAGATGAAAGACCCAGTAGCATGTGGGTGAGTATCACTTGCTGAATTTCAGTTACCATCTGAAGGCCCCAGACCTCATGAATCATAAAGCTTAAGACCTACTACCAGTAATATTTCTTTCAATAATAGGACGCGTTTCTTCTTAGATCAGGGCATGCACTTCATTAAAATACCAACCAGGAATATCACTATCTTCCCAGAGGGACTATGGCTTTGACTCTTAGGTTTTTGTTTGCGTGGAGGTAAAGCACATTGAGAAACATAGATACTTGTATAAGTTTTATAAGTAGTGCCTTAATTCTGTGAGTCAGTCCAATGACTTATTCAAAATTGTTTGAAACTAGAAGCTTTTCAAGCCTTTCATCTTTGCCCCTTTGTTGGAAACAGCAAAAATTAACAGTTAAGAACAGGAAGGAGGGTGTTCCCCATTTGGTCAAAATCAATGATATACAGTTTACCTAGGATTGGCTTGAATAACTGGGAAAAATACTATCTCTTAATATTTACTCATTTAATCCAAACAGTAGGAAAGTTTGGCTGTACTGTTCTTCCTCATCTCATCACACATGCATGGACTCATTCATGGAAATATGGACTATTTCTCTCTCTCTCTCTCTCTCACACACACAGACACACATCCTAGAATTATTCTCAAATTAGAATAGATCATACTTTGCATAAATTCAACTCAACTTTACAACCAATATAAGGTTTGTATAGTGTAAAATTTGTGTAAAGAACTGGAAAGAATATCAGCACTTCAGATTAAAAAATGAGTTTAGTGACTATTTTCAGTGATTTATGCCATCTCCACCCTAGTATGAAAAAAGAGAAGGAGAATGAAATACAGAGAACGAAATATCCAACTGCATACAGAGTTCCAAAAAAGAGTAAGAGGAGAAAAGAAAGCCTTCTGAAGTGAACAATGCAAACATATAGAGGAAAACAATAGAATGGGAAAGACTGAGGAGCTCTTCAAGAAAATTAGAGATAGCAAGGGAACATTTCATGCAAAGAGGGGCTCAATAAAAGACAGAAATGGTATGGACCTAACAAAAGCAGAAGATATTAAGAAGAGGTGGCAAGAATACACAGAATTATACAAAAAAGATCTTCACAACCCAGATAATCACGACGGTGTGATCACTCACCTAGAGCCAGACATCCTGGAATGTGAAGTCAGGTGGGCCTTAGGAAGCATCACTGTGAACAAAGCTAGTAGAGGTGATGGCATTCCAGTGGAGCTATTTCAAATCCTAAAAGATGATGCTGTGAAAGTGCTGCACTCATTATGCCAGCAAATTTGGAAAACTCAGCAGTGGCCACAGGACTGGAAAAGGTCAGTTTTCATTCCAATCCCAAAGAAAGGCAATGTCAAAGAATGCTTGGAGCTTTCTTAGGAATATGGAGGGAAAATGGAGGCTGCATAGGCATCCATTTATTGGTTAGAAACAATAGCTTTTACTTCTACATATTCTTTTTTTTCCTACATAATGAGATTTGTTTATTATTTTTTTTTTTTTTACTTTACAATATTGTATTGGTTTGGCCATACATCAACATGCATGTACTTCTACATATTCTTGTACCAAATGCTAACATGATGAAAATCTGTACAAAATAAAACTCATTATGTATTTGTAGCCCTCATTCTAAGTTCTAGGGGGGTAAGTTTAGGTAATTTACTGTCATTTTGTGAAGTAGCACGTGTATGTATGAGTGTACGCTAGAGAAAGGCTTTTCCTTTTTGGCCATATGGAAAAGTGAAAATGGACTGAAAATTACTATCTTTCCCTTGACAAGTTAATTAAGTCTCATAATCAGTCACAGTCATTTGAACAGCATGGTTGCTGGCATGAGAATAAGTAGGGTACCTCAATGGACAAATGGGACACATTTTGTAGAAAGAAATCTCTTTGATGAATACATAAATATTGTGAAAATAATGATGAAATGAAAATCGTGTTTTAAAAGAGAAAAGACAATTTAGTTATTAGACAATGAAGCAGATGTTAAGGAAACTTACTTAAAAATCCAAGGAATGGAATTGTGCATTTTAGTAATTGCTCTTATTTGGCCCAATATAATTATGTTAAAGTATTTTATACCTGTTTTTCCCTACTTGACTATGCATTTCTTGAGTATAAATATGATATTTTATCATCTATAAATATGATGCTTTATCTTTTCCCCTAGTTCCAAGCACGTTGTTGTGTTAAATTGCATGAAATAATTTAATTTTATAAACCATACTAAATCACATTATAGATTCCACACTGCTTTCAATTTTTCCTCAAAAAATTTATCTATTAGTAATGGCTAACATTGGTATTTTTCTAATAATTCTTGCTTCTTATCCTCAAAAAATTGATACTCCAAAATGTTTTCTGAGTGGTGAAATTGTGAAAGCTAGAGAATTTGGTATTTCCCCAACTTAGATCTTCTTTTATATGTATATATAAATATCAGTTCACTTATATGTTTATTTCATTTCTTATTATTTTAGTATTATTGGTAGAAATGACCAATTTTATAGCTATTTCTAGACATTCCATAAACAAAAACTAAATAGTTAGCAAAAGATCTGATTCCTTTCATTGTTGTCTATAAAAAAATAAATTTTACTAGGTTGCAATGCCTTTAATAAACAGTTTTTTTTGTTTGTTTTATGAACTAAACATTTTAGCTCAGAAATCAATATTGTTACATGGTTTTGTAACAGTCATTTTCAATGCCTGTGTAAAGTATAATGGGATTCCTGTTATATAATTTAAATAACCATTCTGCTGTTGTACATTGAGTGTTTTCCCCCATTTTTTGTTACCATACCAACATTCCAATGAACATGTTTCACTTAGAATTTTCTCCAGTATAAATTTCTTGACATGAATTCATTTTGTAGGAGGGAGAACATGGGTGCACATATATATATATATATATATATATATATATATATATATATATATATTTTTAGGATAACCTTATTTCCCTGATTAGGTATCTGAGGAGTGGCTAAACTTCTCAGACATATGATTTGGGGCAAAAGTCACTCATAAGGTCTCTTGGCCTCAGCTTCTTCATGTATTGAGAGAGAATGATAGAATTTGAATTTTCTTATGATAGGATTGTTTGGTTAAAAAAAAAAAAAAACACGTGTTAAAATGAAGGCAACAATAAAAGGGGTTTAAAGAAAACCAAAGCAGCAAAAAAAAAAAAAAAAAAAAAAAAAAAACCCTTATCTACAACTCAAACAAGAATGTGAGAAGTCTTCTGTGACCACCGTTCCTCCATCTCACCATTGCCCTGTGTGCTTTCTTTATGGCCGTTCTTTTTTTTTTTTTCTATTTGTGTTTTGTTCCTTTCTCTTTGAACCCTGCCTTCCTTTACTTCTCTTGCCCACAATCGATCATGGTGAGATGCAGATGAGTCACTTTCAGCCCCTGAGGTTGCATGACCTTCTATGCCTAATACTCACATATAACTTATAAGCAGGACTTCCCAGGTGGCGCTAGTGGTAAAGAACCTGCATGCCAATGCATGAGATATGAGATGCGGGTTCAATACCTGGATTGGGAAGATCCCCTGGAGGAGCGCATGGCAGCCCACATCAGTATTCATGCCTGGAGAATCCCATGGACAGAGGAGCCTGGTGGGCTACAGTCTATGGGGTTGCAGAGAGTTGGACACAACTGAAGCAACTTAGCGCACACATGCATACAACTTATAAGCGATTCTGTCTGCAAATCCCAGAGGGCAGAAACTATGTGTGACAGCTTGGATCAGATGAGTGTTTAGCCACAACCAGAGAAGGAAGTTACGTGATATTTAAGTATTTCAGTTTCCCATTCTTTTTAGTGTGCTAAAACTGTAAGTGATCTAAATAAGCTATTAAGTGTTGCAGCATCCCCAAACTGTATTTATTTATATCTCTAGAAAACATTTCATATCTGGTAAAGTGATAAGTAGAATTTTTTATTCACCAGTAGTATTCATCAGTAATATTATCAGTTTTATGCATCAGTAATCTTTTACTAGCTCTCATTTGCTGGGCGTACTGCTATATATTATGAAAACAAAGGATGCTAAGTCACAACCCCCTACCTCTTCATCTGTTTAACTTGACAGCTTGTTGGAAATGTAGTATCTACTGAGAAAGAATCTGCATTTTGTCAGGTTCCCTAGTAACTGCTCTAAGTACTATGCCTACATTATGCATCATTGCACTGAAAGGCAGGACACATGAGGTATTTAATTTCTGAATTTGTTTCTAACCCATTTCATTCAGTTCTTTTTGTCAATATCAGACTGGTTGCTCTCAATATTGCTAGACCATGGAACAATTTTCTCCTGTGTAATTACTTAATGCTTAAAGTATAGGCTTATGTCTTGATTACATGAAATTCTTCAGTTACGTTTTGCATATATCTTCCTATTGAAATTTCTCATTCTTAATTGCTCTGGTAAAAATCCATATAGTACAATTATATCTAGAAATCTAGTTCATCTGTGCACCTCCTTTAAGTAACTCTTTCCCATAAGAAGTATTATAAAAATTCCATGTTTTTAGGTGGAGGGAAAATATATTTCAAACTAACTGTTTCCTAGACATCTTTTCCTCATAATTCAGTTCTATTTTTCTTCATGGCATTTTCATGATTTTCACTGTAAGTGAAATATATATATCTGTGTTTCTCTGTTGGCTTGCTAAACATATAAATTTGTTGTTTAACTCTTCCTTAGCTATTATATGTATATTGCATATATATAACTTAGTGTGGATTTTAAAGAAAAATGGGACATTTCTAGAACTTGATATTTAATATGTTTAAATATTGTGATTCTTGAGTGTGTTTGTTTTTCTCATGGTTACTTGATGCAACCAAATATATTTCTTTAGATTTTCTTGTAATAAAGGTGTGGGATTAAATAATATATTGAGTTACTTTCAACTCTGATATTCATTTATTTATTTCTTTTTTTGGACAACATTTATTGAACACCATCAGTAGGATATAATGCTATTAGTTCTGGGAATGCATAAAGAATGCATAGTCTGAAAGTAACTGCAGCTGATAAGGTAAAATTGTTATGCTGGGATGACATTGACAGGAATAGCAAGCAAATAATAAGAACATCTCTTCTTCCTTCCTCCCACCTTTTATCCTTGTCTGGTTTTTTTGCTGGCAAAAGACAAGTGCTTTGTGCACAATCCTATCTCCAACATCATGTAGAACATTATTAGTGGGCTGATTTGGATTGAGAATGGCAACCCACTCCAGTATTCTTGCCTGGAAAATCCCATGGATGGAGGAGCCTGGTGGGCTGCCGTCTATGGGGTCGCACAGAGTTGGACACGACTGAAGCGACTTAGCAGCAGCAGCAGCATGCTATATATAAAGGGCTTCCCTTGTGGCTCAGCTGGTAAAGAATGTGCCTGCAATGTGGGAGACCTGGGTTTGATCCCTGGGTTGGGAAGACCCCCTGGAGAAGGGAAAGGCTACCCACTCCAGTATCCTGGCCTGGAGAATTCCATGGACTGTATAGTCCGTGGGGTCACAAAGAGTTAGACACAACTGAGCGACTTTCACTTTCACACTATGCTATATATAACTAGCACAGTCCTCCCCTTTTGCTATGGAGCATTTATTTACAGATCACATTGAATATTTGAATTTCCATACAACAATAATAGTAACTTCTTCAAGGATTGACTAACAAGATGCCAATCCTTTGTACAAAGACTTTTACATCCTCTTTCCTAAAGGGGAGGATACTAAGTCCTAACAGATAATGTACCTATCCCTAGGCAGTGTTAAACCCTTTGCCAGTTCAGTCACAATCTCTTTTGAGTGTGTTGTAACTTAAAGACTAAAATTTAAAATTAACTACCTCCATATCTTCTATAAAGTAGTAATTTAAAAGGAGAGGGAATTAAAAAATAAATAATATGTACATATATACACACATCTAACAATCAAAGGGCTTCCCTGGTGGCTCAGATGGTAAAGAATTTGCCTGCAATGCAGGAGACCTGGGTTCGATCCCTGGGTTGGGAGGATCCCCTGGAGGAGGGCTGGCAACCCACTCCAGTATTCTTGCCTGAAGAATCCCCATGGACAGAGGATTCTGGTGGGCTACAGTCCATGGGGTCACAAAGAGCTGGACACGACTGAGCTACTGAGCATAGCACACAACAATTAAAAAAGAAAATGTGTATATCTGATGTAGTTCTTATTTTTATAAATGATTACAACGCCAGAGTTGATAATTGTAATTTCTTTCTTTTATGTCACTAAATATTATCTTTGTTCTTAACAAGCATTTTAATTAATCTGAATTCTTTAACTGGTCAAGAAGACCCCAAATATCATAACTAAAAGATCTGGAACCTTATTTATTCTGCAACTTAAAAGATCATAGCAACAACAACTACCAAAAAATTTTGTAGACATAGCCTTTCCTTCTCCATCATGTAGTAGCAACCTTGTTTCTTTTGCTTGGAACAACCATCTCAGCCAATGGAGTAACAAACTCCCTTATGTGCTCATTGGGTCAGATCAGACCAGATGAGATGCTCAGTCGTGTCCGACTATTTGCAACCCCATGAATCGCAGCATGCCAGGCCTCCCTGTCCATCACCAACTCACGGAGTTCACTGAGACTCACGTCCATCAAGTCAGTGATGCCATCCAGCCATCTCATCCTCTGTCGTCCCCTTCTCCTCCTGCCCCCAATCCCTCCCAGCATCAGAGTCTTCTCCAATGAGTCAACTCTTTGCATGAGGTGGCCAAAGTACTGGAGTTTCAGCTTTAGCATCATTCCTTTCAAAGAAATCCCAGGGCTGATCTCCTTCAGAATGGACTGGTTGGATCTCCTTGCAGTCCAAGGGACTCTCAAGAGTCTTCTCCAACACCACAGTTCAAAAGCATCAATTCTTTGGCGCTCAGCCTTCTTCCCAGTCCAACTCACATCCATACATGACCACAGGAAAAACCATAGCCTTGACTAGACGGACCTTTGTTGGCAAAGTACTGTCTCTGCTTTTGAATATGCTATCTAGGTTGGTCATAACTTTCCTTCCAAGGAGTAAGCATCTTTTAATTTCATGGCTGCAGTCACCATCTGTAGTGATTTTGGAGCCCAGAAAAATAAAGTCTGACACTGTTTCCCCTGTTTCCCCATCTATTTCCCATGAAGTGATGGAACCGGATGCCATGATCTTCGTTTTCTGAATGTTGAGCTTTAAGCCAACTTTTTCACTCTCCACTTTCACTATCATCAAGAGGCTTTTTAGGTCCTCTTCACTTTCTGCCATAAGGGTGGTGTCATCTGCATATCTGAGGTTATTGATATTTCTCCCGGCAATCTTGATTCCAGTTTGTGTTTCTTCCAGTCCAGTGTTTCTCATGATGTACTCTGCATATAAGTTAAATAAACAGGGTGACAATATACAGCCTTGACGAACTCCTTTTCCTATTTGGAACCAGTCTGTTGTTCCATGTCCAGTTCTAACTGTTGCTTCCTGACCTGAATACAAATTTCTCAAGAGGCAGATCAGGTGGTCTGGTATTCCCATCTCTTTCAGAATTTTCCACAGTTTGTTCCAAATGTCCAGGTTCTTTACCATAAAGTATTTTGCTAATTTCTGTTCATCAGGTCCAATCTTCCTGCTCTTATCAATAAAGAAGACTACTTTGATTTTCTGAAGTATAATGTTATAAACAGCTCTGTCAACCTTCCTATGGCAGAGACTATGCATATTGACATAGCCTTGAGACAATGCAGTGAAAATCAACCTTTGCTGCTGCTCCTTGCAAATTGGCATAGAGATAAAAGCATTTGCTAGATCAATAGTTATGTACCCTTGCCAGGGCTGTGTTGATTTGTTCCAGTAAAGATACCATAGCTGTAACAGCAGCTGTAATTAAATAACCATCTGATTAACTTTACAATAATTCATAATCAATCTTCAAGATATGCACAGGCCAAACAATTGAATTAAGCTGAATGTGCATTTTTCAAATCTTTGATGGTAAGACTCTTCTCAGTAGTTTCCTTTGGGAATCAATATTGCTTTTGGTTTATTTTCCCATTTAGGAAAAAATTAACTACAGGATGAGTTTTTGCTCCACTAATCCTATGGGAGACCGATTTAGACCTATTCTACTTTAATCACTTGACTGCTGTGTTTGCCCTTTGACTAATAGACAACAATGACATTTTTTTTTGTCTCCAAAAATTGTTGTCAATTGAGACCATTATCTAATAATTCATGAAAGATATGGATATTTCCTTTTTCCTAGTATAAAATAACCTTTGTAAATGACTCTAGATCACTTTGGGGAAGGTTTGAAGAAAAGATTCACAAGCTTGCAGGACTCTTCCTCAAGGAAGCCTGGCTCTCCCTCAGTCAAAGGGCCTTAGTGTTGTGAATTGGCTTGTCTACAAGCTGACACTTTGGCTGTTTGTGTCAGGCTTCTGGCTACATGACTTAAGTATCTTTCTGTTATAAAAATGTTTTTTATAGACTACATATCTATAAAATGTCTTTGGTTAATAAACTACTGCCAAAAATCCCATACGTCAAAATATTATGATTATGATTTTGTTCCTGCTGACTGTGAACTGCATCCACCATGTCTCTGATGGTTACACATTCAGTCTGTATCATCCTGGAATGCAATCACCCCTACTGAAACTCATTCAGTGGTGGCATCTTCTACTCTCTGCACTGTTATACAGAAGAAAGCTACTCTCTAAGATATTTCTGGAAAGTCAGTGCTCCCATCTGAAGGTATTTCACAATGTCTTAGGGAAAGGCAGGCCTCCCTGGTGGCTCAGCGGTTAAAAATCTGCCTGCAATGCAGGAGTTGCAGGTTCGATCCCTGGGTGGGGAAGATTCCATGGAGTAGAGCATGGCAACCCATTCCAGTATTCTTGTCTGGAGAATCCCATGGATTCAGGAGCCTAGAGGGCTACAGTGCATATGGTGCAAAAAGTTGGACATGACTAAAGTGACTGAGCATGCACACACAGTTAGGGAAAGGCATGTGTTCTCAGCCCTCTCAAAGGTTATAGTGTTTGGGGTGGTTATTCAGGATGCACATAAGTACACTACAACATCCCTAAACACTTGTATTTCTTCCTCTGCAGAGTGCCATGTAAATTCTAGTATCTGAGTCTTTGAACATAAGCCATTGCAAGTTCAAGTTTCAATTAACCAATCAAATAAAGCCGCTTAAATTTCACCTTCGGAGAAGGCAATGGCAACCCACTCCAGTACTCTTGCCTGGAAAATCCCATGGACGAAGGAGCCTGGTAGGCTGCAGTCCATGGGGTCGCTAAGAGTCGGACACGACTGAGCGACTTCACTTTCACTTTTCACTTTCATGCATTGGAGAAGGAAATGGCAACCCACTCCAGTGTTCTTGCCTGGAGAATCCCAGAGACAGAGGAGCCTAGTGGGCTGCCGCCTATGGGGTCGCACAGAGTCGGACACGACTGAAGCGACTTAGCAGCAGCAGCAAAGTTCACCTTACCATATTTAACCCCAAAACTTTGGTAGGTGTATCCATATCAATGAATTCAGCCTTGTTCAATAATCTATAATGTCGTACTTGACTTGGACCAAAGATTCCCTTAGAATCTATTCTTGCATGTATTTTCCTCACATTTCTGAAATACGTTTCAAGTGCAAATTATTTCTTCCTGGGCCTGATTTAGCACTTGTTCCCCAGAGTAAGTCAATGTCTAAATCTGTTTATAGTTCTAGAATTAATAATTGTTGATTGTGATGGAGCTTGAGCAAAATATGCATCTGCTTACAAGACAATTGCCTGAGTTGATGTTATTTTACTACCATAAATGAAGCCTAGTTTCTTCAGACACAGAAGTAGGGACCGCTTCCTACCAAAAGGGAACATCAGAGAGTCTTGGAAGTTTGTTTCATATCTTGTTATTTCTCCAGAGATTCACATTACAATTCTTAGAGTCCCACTCTTTTTCAAATTGAAGTTATAAATTTCACATTAGACACTTGACAATCTGTGAATTAAACTCTCATTTTAATCCTACAAATAATGCAGTTAATTTTGGGTCTCATTTTCAGAGATATTTGATGTTATAAGAAGTAAGAAATTGTTTACAAGGCTTCCAGATAAGCTCTCCATTCATCTGACTGTGACTTGAAGTGTGTTTAAACCCCTGAATTTTCATTTTCTTTTTATAAGCTCTCTAGAGTAATCAGAAGTAGTTATTCCACCTCTCAACTCTTGTAATCACTAATGCTAACATAATGGTCAAGTACATCTGTGCTATTCAGTGGTAGCCACTACTCACATGTCTATTTAAATATAAATTTAACTTTAATGAAATGAAATAAAATTAAAATTTAGTCTTCCATTTTCACCAGCCACATTTAAAATGCTCAATAGCCACATGTGGCTACTGGCTACTCTATTGGACAGTGCAAATAGAACAGTTCAATCAATGTAGAGTTATATTAGACAATTAGTCACCTAAGTGGATATATATATACTAGGTATACATACTCAGAATATCCATAACACTGAATTTAATAAACCCAAACTGGAAATATCCCAAGCACTCTTTGGCAGTACAATGGAAGAAAACATTGGATAAACAGTGAAAACATAGTATGTTAATCAGTGAAAGTGAATAAACTATAGATATATACCATTTGATAAATTGTAGCAGGAAATTTTTGAGAGCCAAAGACACAAAACACATACATTGAATTTTATTACCATAGAAATAAAGTATCATTCAGTGATGCACCATTGGTGGCAAAATGATAATGATAAGGGAATTATTGCTAAAATATCAGGATTAGTTGAGGAAGTTGTTCACATCAGAAAGGGATAAACGGGGATTTTCTGGCTGGTTGGTAATATTATTTTGACTTGAATAGTGGTTCCAATAGGTGTTTGCTTAATAACTATTAATATTTGTTAAGCTATGTTATAAAATATGGGTGTTATATTTTTAAATAATATGTGCTGACTGTTTATAATAGCCAGGACATGGAAGCAACCTAGATGCCCATCAGCAGATGAATGGATAAGAAAGCTGTGGTACATATACACAATGGAGTATTACTCAGCCATTAAAAAGAATACATTTGAATCAGTTCTAATGAGGTGGATGAAACTGGAGCCTATTATACAGAGTGAAGTAAGCCAGAAGGAAAAACATAAATACAGTATACTAACGGATATATATGGAATTTAGAAAGATGGTAACAATAACCCGGTGTATGAGACAGCAAAAGAGACACTGATGTATAGAACAGTCTTATGGACTCTGTGGGAGAGGGAGAGGGTGGGAAGATTTGGGAGAATGACATTGAAACATGTAAAATATCATGTAAGAAACGAGTTGCCAGTCCAGGTTCGATGCACGATACTGGATGCTTGGGGCTAGTGCACTGGGACGACCCAGAGGGATGGTATGGGGAGGGAGGAGGGAGGAGGGTTCAGGATGGGGAACACATGTATACCTGTATGGATTCATTTCGATATTTGGCAAAACTAATACAATTATGTAAAGTTTAAAAAATAAAATAAAATTTAAAAATAAATAAATAAATAAATAAAAAGTATTTTCTGGGAATAATGAAAAAAAATATATGCTGAAATAAAAGCAAAACAGAAAAACAATTCAAGTACAGTTAAGGAATTATTGGCTCCATTACAGTCTTGGAAAAAAAGTGCTTTTCTCTTAAACTGCTCTCCACTTGTTAGAATCTCAGTCCTTGCAGGCTTATATGTTTCTCATTATGGAGGAACATAAGATTCCACTATGATTAAAGAGCTTAGAATGTATCTTAGAATGTATCTTAGAATGTATCATTCTTAAGAAATTTGACACTCATGATCATATGTTAAGATCATCATTGGATCTTGCAACTCAACACAGTGTATTGCAGGTATGGATTTCACATAATTATTTTAGAAATATTTAATTATTTCAGTGTGTATGTGTTTATTTATATATACGTTGAAGATATTTTAAATTTGAGTATTTCATAAAACCTTTAGTAAACTAAGGCTGAAATTTCAGTTCACACATTTGTGGATTTTAATGAAAGAAATATTTAAAGAAAATAACACATTTGTATTTTAATTTACATTTTGATCTGTCCTGAAAACTACATGTAGGTTGCATATTTTTATTTCTGTTTTCATGTCAGTTGGAAGACAATACATTAGAAAACCTACCAGATTAAAACAGATACATTCACATTGCTCAGTATCTATCTCAGTACTCAAGAGCATACTCTCAGAGATCTTTCCTGTGGGAAAATTTGAAATACAGCTTCTATTTTTTTCTGTGCTGTGCATTCTTCTCTAGGTTTTGTTATGTCAATTCAGAGATAATAAAGAGCCAAAAATGAACACTAATTCTAAGAGATCAAGATCACTGGGGCAGGAATTTAGATATGGATAGAAGCTTCTCTAAGACAAATCAGAGATGAGAAAGTCTGTTGAAATTGTTTTTGTCAGAAGACTGATACAAGAAGGGGTTTTTATGGCTTAAAGAAACCAGCAAAAGAGCTGGGAACTTCACTTCTTTCAGTCTAGTCAGAGTGGCATAGGTAGTTTACCCATTGAAAACCTTGGCCAGACTGTTAATCTATACTTTCTCCCTTGTTCCGTATGTTGAACTGTTTGTGAATTTAGAGATATCACTTCATATGTATATGTGATGGCTTCTTGTCCTTTATCACTTATGTTGGATTGTTGGTGCTGAATGCTGAGGTATAAGATGGAAGGTTGGTGGAGTCTTATGGATAGGAGTTGCTGGAAGAAATTAAAGAAACTGATACGGTTGATTACTTCTATGAATGTGAATGATCTAATAAATTATTGTTCAGCCTTTGGAAGGGATGGATGGTGTAAATATCTTATAGGATAAGAACTTCTCCTTGTGACCAGGATGTATTAGAACAGTATTTCTTGGTCCTTTGAATATTGAAAGATGTCTTACAGAAATTAACAGGTATCCAGCATGTCCTCCAGTTTCTGATTGGTTCATAAAGAGAGTCTAAATTTTCATGTTGTGTAATATAGAAAGTGTAAAAGCTATAAATCGAGGAAATTTTGAATAGAGACAAGGAGCATTTTTTAATAAATTAATTCTACAGGTATAATATGATATGGGTGAGTCGTATTGTCTTCAACAGCTGTCTTTATGTAGTTTGGTCACTGGTATGACATAATACAGGCTTTCCTGGTAGCTTAGGTGGTAAAGAATCTGCCTGCAATGCAGGAGACCCCGGTTTGATTCCTGGGTCAGGAAGATCCCCTAAATAAGGGATAGGCTACCCACTCCAATATGCTTGGGCTTCCCTGGTGGCTCAGATGGTAAAGAAATGTTGGAGACCTGGGTTCGATCCCTGGGTTGGGAAGATCTCCTGGAGGAGGACATGGCAATCCACTGCAGTATTCTTGCCTGGAGAATCTGCATGGACAGAGGAGCCTGCCAGGCTACAGTCCATGGGGTTGCAAAGAGTTGGACATGACTGAGTCACTAAGCACAGCACACAGTGTGCCATAATATAAGGGGGGTATATTGGTGGATCTAGATACCATGAGATTGGTAAATGTGTTTTCTAAAATGAGCATACAAAGTTACTGTGGACTGCAGCATGCAAGAGGGGCTTTAGGTGAGAAATGTTTTGGCACTAAATTTAAAGATTACCCTTAGTGTGACTCTGTTTTTCTACTTAGACACTGTTATGGAAAAGCAACTGCTTGATGTAAATGCTTAATTAACATGGTGAGTTCTAATTGCTGGTTAATGGCTGTTAAGTTTTGTGTCTAGGGAATCCTCATAATGAGGTGTTCTACTTTTCTTTGATGATTTGACAATCATGATATGCCAGGTAGTCAGCAATTTTCATTGCATGAAGCACATGCATGTGAAAATTATTTATCTCCCCAAATCCATAACTTCAGTCTATGATAGCTGGGTTTTGTTATTAAAATACCTGGTACACATTAAAATCAGGGTTTTCACATCTCAAAGTCAGCTTTGTTTACCAGTAGTCCTTTTTCAAAAATAGGATCAAAACCAGCTTTCTTGTAAAGTAAAAACAAAAAGGAAATCAATTGCATAGAATCTTTTTGTCTTTAAGTAGCACACCCTTAAGAGTAGTGTTTGAGACATCTGTTTGAAATTGGAGAAATTTGTTTGGAGGTGAACCCATGTTTTAGTTCCTGGAATGCTGTTGCAGTTCTGGCATGCATACAAATGAAGATTTCCATTTCTAAAAGTGATTGTTTATTAGAGAATGAGGATGAAAAACTTCAAGATTAAGAATTCTGGGCTTCCATAAGAGATTAGAGCACAGGAGGACAGAGAGTTTGTGGTTTGTCAAGAGGATATTCTGGCAAAACTAAATACGATCCAATAATTGTTCCCAAAGTTTTTTTTTTCCTCCTCACTTTGTAATGATAAATCTAAAGTTTTATTTTACATACTTTGAAAATATAATGCTTTTTATATGATACATAAGGTATAGAATGGAGACTCATTTTCACAGTTGGCCCCCTTTTTCCATTCTCCATCTCTACCACACTATGGGTGATTATATTTATTGGCCTGTGAGCTTATTTATTCATCTGGTATTTGTTTTGGCAAGTACATGCAACATGCACAAACACATAGGAATCTTTATACCCACCCTCACTCACGCAAATATATCATACTGATTATACTCTCTATATCTTTCTTTATTAACTTGAAAATATATCCTGGAGATTCTCAATGATATTAATAGTATGCAGATAATTTCCTCATTCTGTTTTTTTATAGCTGTGCAGTACTGAATTGCTTATACAACAGTTTAATAGTTCTTACTGGTGAACAGTTAGGTTGTTCCAATATTGTGTTATTGCAAATGATCCTGAAATAGATACACTTAGAGAGTTTTCAATTTAAAAGTGTGCATGTGTAACTGTTGGACAGGTACCTGGAAATAAGACTGCTCAGTCAAAAGGTAAATTCTCTATTGTGTCACATACCGATTTTCTTCCTCCACAGAGATTGTACCATGATACATTTCCACCAGAAAAGTAGACTGTTTCTCTACAGCCTCACCAGTAGACAGTTTTGACAATCTTTTGGATTTTTGCCTATTTGGCTTTTAAGGAATTATACATCTGTGTAGTTTTAATTTAGATTTATATTACTATAAGGAATGTTATACATCTTTTCATTTGGTTAAGAAGCATTTGGATTTCTATTTATATAAAATTTAAGTTTATGTTTTCTAAATTTTTAATACAGTTTGGGTCTTTTTTGTCTCATTTTCTAGGATCTATTTATATTCTGTATATATCTTTTTTTGTGCTTTCAAAAAGAAATTAAAGCTTGCCTAAAGATGTTTTATGCCAAGTAACAATTCTGACATTTTCTTAGAGTCATTTTCACTTTTTTTTCATTTTTGTTTGCAGATAGTGGGTCATAGTTAAAAACATTTCCCATTCTAATTTTAAAAATCACTTATGTTTCTTCTAATATTTACATGATTTTTTTACATTTAGATCTTTGATGCATTTGAAATTTATCCTGTTTATTATATGAAATATGGGTCCAACTTTATCTCTTTTTTTTTTTCCAAATGGCTACTTTGTTTCCTAATTTCATTTATGAAATTACTATATTTATATATCCCCCATATTCAACCTTTTTTATGCACCTTCATCATAATATGAATATCAAGTGTATATAGGTCAGTTTTGGAACTCTCTATAAAATCTAATTTGCCTGTCTACAGCTAGTGCACTCAATAGTCATGGTGGGCAGAATAATAGCCTCCCAAAGTTGTCTGTGATTAAATCACTGGAAACTGTGAATATGTCACATGGAAAATGGAAATGATTTTTGCATATGGAATTAAAGATGTTAATCAGCAGACCTTCAATTAGGTATATTGTTATGGATTATCTAGGAAGACCTAGTGTAGTCATGCTGCTGCTGCTGCTGCTAAGTCACTTCAGTCGTGTCCGACTCTGCGACCCCAGAGATGGCAGCCTACCAGGCTCCCCTGTCCTTGGGATTCTCCAGGCAAGAACACTGGAGTGGGTTGCCATTTCCTTCTCCAATGCATGAGAGTGAAAAGTGAAAATGAAGTCGCTCAGTCGGTCCGACTCTTCGTGATCACATGGACTGCAGCCCACCAGGCTCCTCCATCCATGAGATTTTCCAAGCAAGAGTACTGGAGTGGGGTGCCATTGCCTTCTCCGAGTGTAGTCATAAGTGCTCTTAAATGTGGAAGAGAGAGGCAGAAGAGTGTGTTAGTGTCAGAGTGATACAATGAGAAATTGCTTGACTGACCATTTCTTACTTTGAAGATGGAAAGAATCTGGGTGACCTCTAAAACCTGGGGGAGACAAGGAAACAAATTCTCACCTAGAGCCTCCATAAAGAAATGCAGCTCTGCTAAAACCTTGTTTAACCTAATGATAGCCATATTGGACTTCTCATCTCCAGAAATATAAGGCAATAAACTTGTGTTATTTTAAGCCACTAAGTTTGGGTACGTTGTTATAGCAGCAATAGGAAATCAATACAGATTTTGATATCTGGAAGCTGGATGTTGATGTACAAATTACCTAAAATTGTTGATGTGGCTTTGCAATTGGGCAGTGGGCAGAGGATAGAAAATTTTGAGACTTATGACGGAAAATGCCTATAATGTCTCAAACAGATTGTTAGTAGAAACATGGATGTTAATACCTTTGCTATTGAGGGCTTAGAAGGAAATGAGGAATCTGGTAGAGAAAACATTTTAGAGAATATTAAGTAATCACAAACAGATTAGAAATACATGCATTAAATTTCTGTTGTTGAAGGCATTGAAGGGAATGAGAAACATGTTATTGAAAAATGGAAGAAAACCTTATTAGATAGTGGTGAAAATTAGGCAGAATTGTGCCCTTCAGTTCTGTGGAAAGCAGATTTTAAGCGCTGAACTTGGTTACTTAGCTGAGATGTTATAGCAATGTTTTGAGAGTACAGTCTAGTACCTTCCTGCTGCAAATAGTAAAATGTGATAGGAAAGATATAAATTGTTAAGCAAAAAGGAACCAAAACTTTATAACTTGGGAAGCTCTTAGCTTATCCAGATTGTAAAAGATATTAAAATTAAGAGATTTATTTTCATAAAAGAGTGATCTAGTGAAAAACAGGGTGTGGATGGATAGCTTTTGCTAATCAAAATGTCAGAGTATTCAGTTCTCTTTTAAGAGACTAAATTTGTGACTCATACAGTTCTTTGACCATCTTAGCCAAAAATAGAGATGAAAATATTTAGGAAACTCTATGGAGGAGTCTTTTGTCAAATGCAGTGAATTGCTGTGACATATATGGGAAACTCATAAGGTTATTGAGAATTTTATATTAGCAGAAGTACTATTATCTAGTATTAAAAGTGTGAGAGACAGCCAGAATAAAAGATGGCTGTTGTACTCACAAAATTTTACAGGTGATAAATAGGCTGATAAAACTACTCACTTGCAAACACAGCTACCTTTTATGAAAAGGAAGAATGATTTAGAGCACACTTGATGACAGCTTGCAGAACCAAAAATCACAGAGGAATATTCCCAGGAGAATAGACTTTCCCTCCTTGGATATTCAATTTGTTGAGGCTGGTGACTCCTTTATACCTTTCATTTTCTCCCTTTTTGAATGGAAATTTCTATAACTATTATTCTGTGCCTGACCCAACAGGGTATTTTGTGAGCACATAACTTGTTTTTGAGTTTCACAAATTCACATATGGAGAATTGTGCCTCAAGATGGATCATACTCATAGTCTTACCCGTACCTGATTTAGATGGTTTATATTATTAGATTTGAGACTTTAACCTTAGAAAATTTAGATGAGATTTTGGACTTTGCATTCATACTGCAATGTATTGATATTTAAGGAGATGACAGATAAGGTGAATATATTTTGCATGTGGGCCAGGCATGAATCTTTGAAGGCCAGAAGACTGACTATAGACTGACTATTTAGAAGAATGGCCTCCTAAAGATGCCAACATCCTCATTGCCAGAACCTGTTACATTACATAAGAAGAATTAAGTTTCCAGATGGAATCAGGGTTGCTAATCAGCTGCTTTATAATAGGGAGATATCCTAGAATATGTCCATGGGCTCCATGTAATCATAGGGTCTTTATATATGGAGGAGGAAGGCAGAAAATCTGTGCCAGAGGTATGTAATGTGAGAAACACTTGACTGGCCATTGCTGGCTTTGAAGACAGAAGAGAGTATGGACCACGTGATGACAGGAAACTCTAGAATCTGGAAAAGAAAAGAAAATTGATTTTCACCCAGAGCTTCCTGAAAGGAATGCAGGTCTGCAGCGTCTTTATTTCAGCCCTGCTGCTGCTGCTGCTAAGTCGTTTCAGTCGTGTCCGACTCTGTGCGACCCCATAGACGGCAGCCCACTAGGCTCCTCTGTCCCTGGGATTCTCCAGGCAAGAATACTGGAGTGGGTTGCCATTTCCTTCTCCAATGCATGAAAGTGAAAAGGGAAAGTGAAGTCACTCAGTCGTGCCCGACTCTTAGCGACCCCATGGACTGGCACCTACCAGGCTCCTCAGTCCATAGGATATTCCAGGCAAGAGTACTGGAGCGTGGTGCCATTGCCTTCTCCACATTATTTCAGCCCAGTGAGACCCATTTGAGACATCTGACCTCTAGGATATTAAGGTAATAAATTTCTATTGTTTTAAGCCACTGGATTTGTTGTTGTTTGTTAGAATATACAGTGGTGAAGTTTTAAATGTTTTTCTCCTAAAATTAGCAGCAAAACAAGGATATGCCTCATTCTCACCACTTGTATTAACATTGCAGGGAAATTAGGTAAGAAAGAATAGACATCCAGATTAGAAAAGAAGAATTGAAAAAGTTTCTAATTGTAGATGATTTGATCTTGTGTATCATAGCTCAGTTGGTAAAGAATCTGCCTGCAATGCAGGAGACCTGGGTATGATTCCTGAGTGGGAAATATCCCCTGGAGAAGGAAATAGGAACCTTCTCCAGTATTCTTGCCTGGAGAATAGTATGGACAGAGAAGCCTGGCTGGCTACAGTCCACAGGGTCTCAAGAGTTGGACACGACTTAGCGACTAAACCACCACCATAGAAAATCCTAAGGAATACACTTAAAAACTACAGGAACTAATACACTAATTCAGAGCTGTTGCAGGATACAGGATAAATATATGAAAACCAATTGTATTTCTAAACATTAACAATGAACAGTAAAAAACAAATTTAAGAAAACAATTCCACTTGACATAGCATTAAAAATAAAATACTTAGGAAAAAGCTTAACAAAGAAAGTACAAAATTTATCCTCTAAAAACTACAAAAAATTTTTGAAAGGTATAAAAATTTCCCAATAAACAGAAAGATATTCCATGTTAATTAATCAGAAGATTTAACAGTGTTCAAATGGCAGTACTCCCTGAAATTGATCCATATATTCAACAGTCCCAATTGAAATCCCAAAGGCTTCTTTGCAGGAATTAACAAGCTGATTAAAAAAATCATTAAAAAAATTCAAGGGACTCAGAGTATCCAAAGATTGGAGTTGGAAGACTCACACTTTCACATCTCAAATTGAAGTACAAAGCTACTGTAATCAAGACAGTGTGGTACTGTCATCAAGATGGACATATAGATCAAGGGAATTGAACTGAGATTGCAGAATAAGCCATCACACTAATAGTCAATGGTTTTCATTAAGAGTTCCAAGACAATTCAAAGGAACAAAGAATAGTTCTTTCAGCAATTTGTACTAGGACAATTGGATATAAACATGTCAAACAATGAAGTTGGATTTCTCCCTCATACTATATACAAAAATTAACTCAAAATGGATTATATATCTATATGTAAGAGTTAAAGCTGTATAATTCTTAGAAGAAAGTAGAGAAATACATTTTTTGGCCTTGGGTCAGGCAAAACTTTCTTACATAAGACACTAAAAACATGAGTGATAAAAGAAAAAAATGAGCAAATTTGACTTCATGAAAGTTAAAGACTTTTCTGTTTCAAAAGGTACCATCAGTAAAGTGAAAAGAACCTCACAAAATGGGAGAAAATATTTACAAATCATGTCTGATAATGGGTTTATATCTAGAATAAAGAAGTCCTGCTGCTGCTGTTAAGTAGCTTCAGTCGTGTCTGACTCTGTGCGACCCCACAGACAGCAGCCCACCAGGCTCCCCCATCCCTGGGATTTTCCAGGCAAGAACGCTGGAATGGGTTGCCATTTCCTTCTCCAATGCATGAAAGTGAAAAGTGAATGTGAAGTCACTCAGTTGTGTCCAACTCTTTGTGACCCCATGGACTGCAGCCCACCAGGCTCCTCCATCCATGGGAGTTTCCAGGCAAGAGTACTGGAGTGGGTTGCCATTGCCTTCTATGAAAGAAGTCCTATGACAAAATAATAAAAAAGATAAATAACCCACTTTTGAAAAATAAGCTAAAAGGACTTGAATAGATGTTTCTCCAGAGAAGATACAAATGTCCATTACAACATAAAAATATGATGAATAACATTAGCCATTAGGGAAATACAATCAAAGCCACAGTGAGATACCACCTTATATTCACTAAGACAGATATAATCTAAAAGACAAATAACAAGTGTTGGCAAGGATGCAGAGAAATTGGAGCCTTTATACGCTGTAAGTAAGAAAGTAAAATGATGCAACCACTTTGGAAAACAGACTAGCAATACCTTAAAAGTTTAAGCATAAAGTTACCATATGACCTAGCAATTCCATTCTTAGGCATATACCCAAGAGAGTTGAAACCATAGGTTTGCACAAAAAATTGTACACAAATGTTCATAGCAGCACTACTTTCAATATCCCAAAAGTACAGACAACCCAAATGTGTATCAACTGATGAATGGATAAACAAATTATAATTTATTCATACAATGGAATCTTATTTGGCAATATAATCAGTGAAGTACTTATACATGCTACAATGTGGATGAACCTTGAAAACATGCTGAGTGAAACAACACAGTCACAAAAGACTATATGTTGTTTAATAACACTTACAGTCATCCCTCAGTATCCACGGGGTTTGGTTCCACGACTGCCCTGTGGATACCAAAGTCTGTGGATGCTCAAATCGCTTATGCACAATGATGTAGCCCCCTGTGTCCACAGGTTCCATATTTGTAGATATGGAAGGCCAACTGAATATGAAATGTACAGAATAGATAAACCTACAGAGACAAAAGGTGGATTACTGGTTTCCTAGGAATGGAAGTTAGAAGAAAAGGAGGAGTCACTGCTGATGGGTGTGGGATTTCTTTTTGAGGTGATGAAAAATGTTCTAAAATTGATTGTGGTGATGGTTACACAGCTCTGTGAATATACTTAAAATCATAGAATTGTACTCTTAAAATAGATGAAAGGTATGTGAATTATATATCAAGAAGACTGTTACATTAAATAATACGTATGTCCATTTGTCTATATGTGCCCTATTGTGTGTGCTTGCATTAAAGAGTTAGGGTAGAACCCCTACCCATTCAAAGTTTGTGGATATTAACACTAATGGTGCCACCTAGGTCCCTAAAGATATGAAAAAGTTTATTGCTTGCATATTGAAGCCTTCTGAAAGGGAGGGGTGAGTAGGGCGATGGTTCTTTTGTGACTAGCAGGGAGTGCCAGGATACTCATCCTGAGGTTTACATACTTTGAACTTGTTTCAGGATGGGAGCAGGTGGACTTAAAAAAAATCAGCTTAAATGTGCAGCAAAAGGTGAAAGGGGAGGTGTGGGGTCTGAAAGCTATCAATACTCAAATATTAAAAATAGAGCTGATTCTTTAGTGTCCACACCAAATTCTTATGAGTATAATTATAGGATGTTATAGTTTGGTTTGGGCTTTGGCAAGTTTAGTCCTCTCCTCCTTATTATAATATTCTTGCAGAATGTTTTGTTATTCTGAATTATTCATTTTTCCATACATAATTTCACAGAAACCTGTTTAGCTCCATAAAAATGTTATTTTTGTTGGAACTGGGAATACTTTATAACTTAGGGCATTCTGATGACTATATTATGCTAAATATTTCTATCCAAGAATGTGTTAGGTATTTCAATTTCTTCCAGTCTAAATTTTATGTCCTTCAAGAGTGTTTTAAAGATTTCTTCATATAACTTTAAAACATTTCATGTTAATTCCAAAGAATTTTACTATTATTATTTTTATTTTTACTCTCAAGTTATATACATATTCCATTAATATTATAATTTATAACTGGCTATTCCATTATATTGATATTCTAATGTCTACTAATTTTTGTTGTTTGGAGTGATTTTCATTCTACTGTTTTGTATTTTCACATATCTGATAATATGTGCAATGAAGAACATTTCAAATATTTCTTTCTAATTCTGATCATTTTAATTTACTTTCCTTATTTAATTGCATTAGAAAACACCTATGGGAAAACCACTAGACCATTCAGGCATGACCTAAATCAAATCCATTATGATTATACAGTAGAAGTGAGAAATAGATTTAAGGGACTAGATCTGATAGATAGAGTGCCTGATGAACTATGGATGGAGGTTCATGACATTGTACAAGAGACAGGGATCAAGACCATCTCGATGGAAAAGAAATGCAAAAAAGCAAAATGGCTGTCGGGGATGGCTTACAAATAGCTGTGAAAAGAAGAAAAGTGAAAAGCAAAGGAGAAAAGGAAAGATATAAGCATCTGAATGCAAAGCTCCAAAGAATAGCAAGGACAGATAAGAAAGCCTTCCTCAGCGATCAATGCAAAGAAATAGAGGAAAAGAACAAAATGGGAAAGACTAGAGATCTCTTCAAGAAAATTGGAGATACAAAGGGAACATTTCATGCAAAGATGGGATTGATAAAGGACAGAAATGGTAAGGACCTAAGAGAAGGAGAAGATATTAAGAAGAGGTGGCGAGAATACACAGAAGAACTGTACTAAAAAGAGCTTAATGACACAAATAATCACGATGGTGTGATCACTCACCTAGAGCCAGACATCCTGGAATGTGAAGTCAAGTGGGCCTTAGAAACCATCACTAGGAACAAACCTAGTGGAGGTGATGGAATTCCAGTTGAGCTATTCCAAATCCTGAAAGATGATGCTGTGAAAGTGCTGCACTCAATATGCCAGCAAATTTGGAAAACTCAGCAGTGGCCACAGGACTGGAAAAGGTCAGTTTTCATTCCAATCCCAAAGAAAGGCAATGCCAAAGAATGCTCAAACTACCACACAATTGCACTCATCTCACACGCTGGTAAAGTAATGCTCAAAATTCTCCAAGCCAGGCTTCAGCAATATGTGAACCGTGAATTTCCTGATGTTCAAGCTGGTTTTAGAAAAGGCAGAGGAACCAGAGATCAATTTGCCAACATCTGTTGGATCATGGAAAAAGCAAGACAGTTCCAGAAAACCATCTATTTCTGCTTTATTGACTATGCCAAAGCCTTTGACTGTGTGGATCACAATAAACTGTGGAAAATTCTGAAAGACATGGGAATACCAGACCACCTGACTGCCTCTTGAGATATCTGTATGCAGGTCAGGAAGCAACAGTTAGAACTGGACGTGGAACAACAGACTGGTTCCAAATAGGAAAAGGAGTAGGTCAAGGCTGTATATTGTCACCCTGCTTATTTAACTTATATGCAGAATACATCATGAGAAATGCTGGGCTGGAAGAAGCACAAGCTGGAATCAAGATTGCTGGGAGAAATATCAATAACCTCAGATATGCAGATGACACTGCCCTTATGGCAGAAAGTGAAGAGGAACTAAAAAGCCTCTTGATGAAAGTGGAAGAGGAAAGTGAAAAAGTTGGCTTAAAGCTCAAAATTCAGAAAACGAAGATCATGGCATCTGGTCCCATCACTTCATGGGAAATAGATGGGGAAACAGGGGAAACAGTGTCAGACTTTATTTTTCTGGGCTCCAAAATCACTGCATATGGTGACTGCAGCCATGAAATTAAAAGACGCTTACTCCTTGGAGGAAAGTTATGACCAACCTAGATAGCATATTCAAAAGCAGAGACAGTACTTTGCCAACAAAAGTCCATCTAGTCAAGGCTATGGTTTTTCCAGTAGTCATGTATGGATGTGAGAGTTGGACTGTGAAGAAGGCTGAGCGCCAAAGAATTGATGCTTTTGAACTGTGGTGTTGGAGAAGACTCTTGAGAATCCCTTGGACTGCAAGGAGGTCCAACCAGTCCAACTTAAAGGAGATCAGTCCTGGGTGTTCATTGGAAGGACTGATGTTGAAGCTGAAACTCAAATACTTTGGCCACCTCATGCGAAGAGCTGACCTATTGGAAAAGACCCTGATGCTGGGAAGGATTGGAGTGAGGAGGAATAGGGGAGGACAGAGGATGAGATGGCTGGATGGCATCACCAACTCAATGGCCGTGAGTTTGAGTAGACTCCGGGAGTTGGTGATGGACAGGGAGGCCTGGTGTGCAGCGATTCATGGGGTCACAAAGAGTCGGACATGACTGAGTGACTGAATTGAACTGAGCTGATGCAAATTAGTCCATACTGATCTTGAAAATTCCTTGTTTTCATGTTTATTTCCTCCCGTCATTTTTTAATTTGTATAATAATGTTCCCCAATTTTTGAGTAGCTTAGTGATATATCTATTCTGTCTTTTCAAATGACTAGATTTAAAAACTATCACAAGTAGCCCCATTTGCAGCAGGTACACCTACACCCCGAGTTTCGTTTCTAACACCATTTCCATTGTAAAGAACCAGGTCTTCACAGAGAAATTTCTGACTCTAGGAATCAGGGAAGGAAATATAGAGGATGAGCCTGGAACATTCTTTAGTATGAGAAAGTAAGGAGATTCTCAAAAACAAAACAAATCCACGTAAATGAGTATATTTCAGAGGGACAGAGGAGTTGAAACAGCTCCCAGTGCTTAAAGCCAGAAAAATTTGAGATACAATATAGATAAATTAGTACTGGATTATAGCTCAAAGCTTTCAGTAAATATTAATGAGTCCATCCTTATATAAAGAAGTTCAGTTCAGTTCAGTCGTTCAGTCATGTCCAATTCTTTGTGACCACATGAACTGCAGCACGCCAGGCCTCCCTATCCATCAACAACTGCTGGAGTCTACCCAAACCCATGTCCATTGAGTCGGTGATGCCTTCCAACCATCTCATCCTCTGTCGTCCCTTTCTACTCCTGCCCTCAGTCTTTCCCAGCATCAGGGTCTTTTCCAATGAGTCAGCTCTTCGCATGAGGTGGCCAAAGTACTGGAGTTTCAGCTTCAGCATCAGTCCTTCCAATGAACAACTAGGACTGATCTCCTTGAGGATGGACTGGTTGGATCTCCTTGCAGGCCAAGGGACTCTTAAGAGTCTTCTCCAACACCACAGTTCAAAAGCATCAGTTCTTCTGCACTCAGCTTTCTTTATACTCCAACTCTCACATCCATACATGACCACTGGAGAAACCATAGCCTTGACTAGACGGACCTTTGTTGGCAAAGTAATGTCTCTGCTTTTGAATATGCTATCTAAGTTGGTCATAACTTTTCTTCCAAGGAGTAAGCATCTTTTAATTTCATGGCTGCAATCACCATCTGCAGTGATTTTGGAATCCCAAAAAATAAAGTCAGCCAGTGTTTCCCATGTTTCCCAGTCCATTTGCTGTGAAGTGATGGGACCGGATGCCATGATCTTAGTTTTTTGAATGGTGAGCTTTGAGCCAACATTCTCACTTTCCTCTTTCACTTTCATCAAGAGGCTCTTTTGTTCTTCTTCACTTTCTGCCATAAGGGTGGTTTCATCTGCATATCTGAGGTTATTGATATAAAGAAGTAATTCAATAAATAAATGGGGGAGAACAGGCAAATCTCCCATTCAGAAGAATTCCTAATAAATTACTGATTTATCTTGGGCATATTCTAGGTTCAGTTTCAGACCACTGTAGTATAACGAATATTGCAAGAAAGTGAGTCACACAATTTTTTTGGTTTATCAGGACATTTAAAGATATGTTTACTTACACTGTAGTCTTTTTAGTGTCTAAAGAACATTACATCAAAAAAAAGAAATATACATATTTTAATTGAAAATAAATTGTTTTTGGGAATTCACTGGTGTTCCAGTGCTCAGAACTTGGTGATTCCATTGCAAGGGCTACAGGTTCAATCCCTGGATGGGAAACTAAGATCCCACAAGCCACACAGCACGTCTGAACAGAAAAATAACTACAGGACTTCTGTACTGGAGGTTCAATGGTTAAGATTTCATTCTCCAAATGCAAGGGGCATAAATTCCATCTCTGGTTGGGGAAGATCCCTCAGGCTACAAGGTGCACCAAAAAAAGAAATAGTTTATTGCTAAAAAATGAATGGTTCTATGAATACCTACAATACCTTCTAGAACTAACACCAAAAAAAGGTGCCCTTTTCTTCATAGGGGATTGGGATGAAAAAGTAGGAAGTCAGGAGATACCTGTAATAACAGACAAGTTTGACCTTGGAGTACAAAATGAAGCAGGGCAAAAGCTAACAGAGTTTTGCCAAGAGAACACACTGGTCATAGCAAACACCCTCTTCTAACAATACAAGAGACAGCCCTATAGATGGGCATCACCAGATGATCAATACTGAAATCAGATTGATTATATTCTTTACAGCTGAACATGGAGAGTCTATACAGTTAGCAAAAACAAAACCTGAAGCTGACTGTGGCTCATATCATGAGCTCCTTATTGTAAAATTTAGGCTTAAATTGAAGAAATTAGGGAAAACTAGTAGACCATTCTCCCGCAATGCAGGAGACCCCGGTTTGATTCCTGGGTCAGGGAGATCAGCTGGAGAAAGGATAGGCTATGCACTCCAGTATTCTTGGGCTTCCTTTGTGGCTTAGCTGGTAAAGAATCCACCTGCAATGCAGGAGACCTGGATTTGATCCCTGGGTTGGGAAGGTCCCCTGGAAGAGGGAAAGGCTCCCCACTCCAGTATTCTGGCCTGGAGAATTTCATGGACTGTATAGTCCATGGGGTCACAAAGAGTTTGACATGACTGAACAATTTTCACTAGACAATTCAGGTATGACCTAAATTAAGAGCGTCAATTTCTAGGTATGTTGATAAGAGGTATCCCTAAGGAGGAGAGAGGGATCTGGGGCTCTCAAAAAGGAGATAGGTGTCTGGAATTTTCAAGGAGGAGGAAAGGACAAACTTTTTTTTTCCTCCACATTCCTTAGTCTTAGTCATATAAAATGTTTATTTCTTTAAGCCCTGAGCTGATGATTACACAACAATCAACTCAGCTTAGTCATGTCTGACTCTTTGTGACCACATGGACTGTAGCCTACAAGGCTCCTCTGTTCATGGAATTTTCCAGGCAAGAGTACTGGAGTGGGTTGCCATTTCCTTCTCCAAAAGTCTGTACTAAGCATTATAGAATGACAATGTACCCAGCCTGGGGACAGTTTCTCCTTCTTGAAAACCTTCTGACTAATCCTGTTATCTTAAAATGCAAGTTGTGGGAGTGGGTCTAGTAAGATCTTTATAACTTTGAGACATTCTTTTGATTTATTGTAATCAATTTTAAAATGTATATAATTCCCTTGCTAAGACTAGTGAGGGGGGCACTCTCCATCCCCCTTCTGATGTCTATGTCAGAAGATTTCTCTGTCCCTTTTTATACTTTAATAAAATTCTGCTACACAAAAGCTCTTGAGTGATCAAGACCTGGCCCCTTTCTTGAAGCAAACCCAACATCCTTCAGTGTAAGCTATCAAAATCAAATCCCTTACAATTATTCAGTGAAAGTGACAAATAGATTCAAGGGATTAATTCTGATAGACAGAGTGCCTGAAGGACTATGGACTGAGGTTCCTAACATTGTATGGGAGGCTGTAACAAAAACCATCTCAAAGAGGGGAAAAAAAATGTAAGAAGGGAAAATGGTTGTCTGAGGAGGCCTTACAAATAGTGAGAAAAGAAGAGAAGTGAAAGCAAAAGAGAAAAGGAAAGATATATCCAACTGAATGCAGACTTCCAGAGAATAGCAAGGAGAGATAGGAAAGCCTTAATGAACAATGCAAAGAAATAGAGGAAAACTATAAAATGGGAAAGACTAGAGATCTCTTTAATAAAACTGGAGATACCAAGGGAACATTTCAGGCAGGAACGGGCACAATAAAGGACAGAAACGTCAAGGACCTAAGAGAAGCAGAAGAGATTAAAAAGAGGTGGCAAGAATACACAGAAGAACTATACAAAAAAGGTCTTAATGACCCAGATAACCATGATGGTGTGGCCAGTCACCTAGAGCCAGATAGATATCCAGAGAGTAAAGTAAAGTGGGCCTTAGGAAGCATTACTTCAAACAAAGTTAGTGGAGATGATGGAATTCTAGCTGAGTTATTTGAAATCCTAAAAGATGATGCTGTTAAAGTGCTATACTCAATATGCCAGCAAACCTGAAAATCCCAAAGCCCTAATAAGCATTACTCAAAACTGCCTATTCCAGCTTCTACAGGCCCTCTTCCTCCATGTTTAAATCTAGTAATATTGGACCAGCTCCTCTCGCTGGCATCTGTCTCCCTCTGCTTTATCTGCCTTCATTTATGAGGACCTTATTGATTATATTAAGGACTTCCCTGGTGGCTCAGATGGTAAAGTGTCTGTCTACAACGTGGGAGACCTGGGTTTGGTCCCTGGGTCAGGGAGATCCACTGGAGAAGGAAATGGCAATCCACTCTAGTACTATTGCCTGGAAAATCCCATGGACAGAGGAGCCTGGTAGGCTACAGTCCATGGGGTCACAAAGAGTCAAACACGACTTAGCGACTTCACTTTCCTTTTATTTTATTGATTATATTATACCCGCCTGGATAATCCAGAATAATCTCAGTATCTCAAGGTCAGCTGATTAGCAAACCAAATTTCACCTGAAACTTTAATTTTTTTTTTTTTGTCATGTTACCTAACATATTCACAGATTCTGGAGATTAGAATGTGATTATATCTATAGGCCTATAATTCTATCATACTAGCCATCTGACTCTCTTATTTTTGTGCGTACGTGTGTGCATGCATTAAAACACTATTTAAGTCACTGTAGTGAGGTCTCTGTTACATATTTAACAATTCAAAGCTGACACATATATTACTATCTTCTTTATTTTTAGAATTAATTTTTATTGGAGTATACTTGTTTTACAATGCTGTGTGAGTTTCTGCTATACAGCACAGTGACTCAACTATGTGTATATGTGTATCCCCTTTGTTTTTGGATTTACTTTCCATTTAGGTCACCACAAAGCACTGAGTAGAGTTCCCTCTGCTATACATGTGAAATGAGTGCAACTGTATGGCAGCTCGAACAGTCCCAATCTCCCAATTTATTTCCTCCTCTTTCTGCCTTGGTGTCCATATGTCCATTCTCTACATCAGTGTCTCTATTTCTGCTTTGTGAATAAGCTCATTATTCTAGATTGCAAATATAAGTGATATTATATGATATTTGCTTTTTTTCTGACTTACTTCACTCTGTGTATTTTCATTCTTTTTAATCTTTTTTTAGATCTATTATGTTGAGGATGTTTAGGTTGCTTCCATGTGCTGGCTATTGTAAACAGTGCTGCTGTAAGCATTGGGGTGCATGCATATTTTTGAATTATGGTTTTCTCCAGGTATATGCCCAGGAGTGGGATTTCTGGGTCATAAGGTAGTTCTATTTTTAGTTTTTTAAGGAACCTCCATACTGTTCTCCATAGTGGCTGTATCAATTTATATTCCCACCAATAGTGTAAAACAGCATTTTTATTTGTAGACATTTTAATTATGGCCATTCTGACTCATGTGAGGTGATACCTCAGTGTAGTTTTGATTTTCATTTCTCTAATAATTAGCAGAATTGAGCATCTTTTTTGTGCCTATTGACCATCTGTATGTCTTCTTTGGAGAAATATCTATTTAGGTCTTCTGATCATTTTTTGATTGAACTGTTTGTTTTTTGACATGAAACTGTATGAGCTGTTTGTATATTTTGGGAATTAATCCCTTGTCAGTAGCATCATTTGCAAATATTTTCTATCAATCTGTAGGTTGCCTTTTTGTTTTGTTTATGACATTATCTTTCTAATGTGTTCTTAAATTTGATGTGGAAGGAGGAACAACTTGCACAGCTATGAAGCTTTGTTTCCACTTTCATTTGTTTAGATATTTTTGTATTTGTCTTTTGATTTTTTTTCTGACCCATTTGTTATTCAGAAATTTGATCTTTAATTTCCACATATTTGTGAATATTCCAGCTTTCCTTTTATTATTGATTTCTAATTTTATACCATAATGATGTAAAAGATACTTCATTTGCTTCAACATTCTTAAATCTACTAAGACTTGTTCTGTGCCCTATCATATGATTGATTCATCCTGGAGAATGTTTTTTGTGCACTTGGGAAGAGTGTGTATTCTGCTTCTGTTGGATGAAATGTTCTGTATATATCTGTTGTAAATGTTAATATTCAATCTTGTTAGCACCAACATATACTTTAGTTCACATAGAAATGTTTTAATAGTTTACTTTACAGCTTTTAATGTATTACTATACTGCTATATATATAAGTATATATAATAAATATGTCATTTAAATATTAAATTATTAAATTTATTATAAATATATTATTATATATATATATTCTTTCATTTGACATATACAGAAGCTTTAAAATAAAAAGGAGAGAGACATGTCCAAACTTGTCAGGTTGTGTACATTATGTATCGCTTTTTGTATATCAAGAAAGGTTTTAAAGAGGAAGAGGAGAATTTTTAAATTGAATTTTAGTCACTATAGATATGTTAAAAGTTCACATTCTGTCTTTTTTTTTTTTTTCAAGGATGTGCTAAAAACTTCCAGTAAGTGGCTGAAATATAAGTCTTTTATGAAGACTTGTATCTTGGTAAAACAAATGTCTGAATAAGAATATCTGCTGAGATGATGTGCCAGAGTATTGCCTTGCATTTAATTAAACATTGTGAGTACATGCTGAGGTAGTGTGGTTTCTTTCATAGTTTCATGTGAACAGATAGGCATTTTGAAGACTGAGCAAAAAAAAGGAGATACTTTGGTAATTAACTTATGGAGCTGAAATATTCCCATACTCCTGAACACCATAGATCTAGATAAATGATGAGGTCCCATTTCAGAAGATTATATGTATTTCAATCTAGCTGCTATAGGGAAATAGTTGACTCTAGCAGTTTAGCAGGCTTTCTCAACTACATAGGTACTCTGAGGAATATATTTTTAAGCTATTTTCAATTTTTTTATCCTCCTGCAGTTAAGGATATTTTGAACCCCAAGATGTCCTTTTGTGAGACTACTTGGGCTTCTCATAATTGACATAAGGGGGCTGAAAATTTGAGGGACTTTTGATGGTAATCACAGAGCTGGAAATTGAAGGCAAAGAACTGTTACATGGAAAGTCTCTGTAGACATATTCTTTATTAGATTTTAGAGCTCTGCTCTTTAAAATCTGATTAGTATGCTCATTTCAATGTAGATTTTGTAAGTGGGAAATCAGATATTCTGTGCATTGTCACATTTAGTGGGCAGACTCTTATCTCCTAATGTGAGATCACAACAAAGTTGGAAATTTTCTTCTTTTGGAATTCAGGGAATATATAGATGAAGTAGATGAATGGGGAACCTGTAGGCAAAGCTAGTGTTAGAATTCTAAATTTCTAAAGAGGATAGTATGTTTCCAGTTATTTGATTGGGGAGACTGTGGACAATGTTATATGATCTCCCCATGTATTCAGTTTAGTTCAGTTCAGTTCAGTTGCTCAGTCATGTCCAACTTTTTACAACCCCATGAACCGCAGCACACCAGGCCTCCCTGTTCATCACCAAGTCCCAGAGTCCACCCAAACCCATGTCCATTGAGTCGGTGATGCCATCCAACCATCCCATCCTCTGTCATCCCCTTCTCATCCTGCCTTCAATCTCTCCCAGCATCAGGGTCTTTTCCAATGAGTCAGCTCTTTGTATCAGGTGGCCTAAGTATTGGAGTTTCAGCTTCAACATCAGTCCTTCCAATGAACACCCAGGACTGATCTCGTGGGAATGTCCCCATGCATCAGTAGGTTGTTGCCATCAGAAGGTTGTTGCCATCAGATTTGTTGACCTTTATGTATGTTTTATGCAAGAGGAACTACTTTATAGTAGTTAAGGGCATAGCTTCTAGTGTCTAGACCTCTAGATTCAAATTCCAAACCTGTTTTTTTTTATAGTGCTATGACCTTGGGCAAATTACACTGTTGCTTCATCTCTATTTTGGGGACGGAAAAAAAAGTAACATACAGCATATATCATAGTTGTATTTGTGGAGACTGGATAATTTAAAAATTGCTTGGACTCCTGCATGGTTCAATGTGGGTGTGTGTTAGCCACTCAGTTTTGACTCACTCTTTGTGACCCCATGGACTATAGCCCACCAGGCTTCTCTGTCCATGGAATTCTCCAGGCAAGAGGACTGGAGTGGATTGCCATTCACTTATCCAGGATGTATTCCTGAGCCAGGCATTGAACCCAGGTCTCCTAAATTGCAGGGAGAATGCTTGCCATCTGAGTTACCAGCATGGTTCAATAACTGTGAGGTATTATTTTTATGTGGCTGTGCTTGATCATACAAGGCATCCAAGGAATATCATCAGTATCCTGTATGTACAGTTCAGTTGCTCAGTCATGTCTGACTCTTTGTGACCCAATGGACTGCAGCACGCCAGGCCTCCCTGTTCATCACCAACTCCCAGAGTTCACTCAAACTCATGTCCATTGAGTCGGTGATGCCATCCAGCCATCTCATCCTCTGTCGTCCCCTTTTCCTCCTGCCCACAATCCCTCCCAGCATCAGAGTCTTTTCCAATGGGTCAACTCTTTGCATGAGGTGGCCAAAGTATTGGAGTTTCAGCTTTAGCATCAGTCCTTCCAAAGAACACCTGGGACTGATCTCCTTTAGAATGGCCTGGTTGGATCTCCTTGCAGTCCAAGTGATGCTCAAGTCTTCTCCAGCACCATAGTTCAAAATCATCAATTCTTTGGTGCTCAGCTCTCTTTATAGTCCAACTCTCACATCCATACATGACTACTGGAAAAACCATAGCCATAACTAGACAGATCCTTGTTGGCAAAGTTAGGTCTCTGCTTTTTAATATGCTATCTCGTTTGGTCATAACTTTTCTTCCAAGGAGTAAGCGTCTTTTAATTTCATGGCTGCAGTCACCATCTGCAGTGATTTTGGAACCCCAAAAAATAAAATCTGCCACAGTTTCCACTGTTTCCCCATCTAATTTGCCATGAAGTGATGGGATCAGATGCCATAATCTTAGTTTTCTGAATGTTGAGCTTTAAGCCAACTTTTTCACTCTCCTCTTTCACTTTCAACAAGAGGCTCTTTAGTTCTTTTTGCTTTCTGGCATAAGGGTGGTGTCTTCTGCATATATGAGGTTATTGATATTTCTCCTGGCAATCTTGATTCCAGCTTGTGCTTCATCCAGTCCAGCATTTCGCATGATGTACTCTGCATAGAAGTTAAATAAGCAGGGTGACAATATACAGCCTTGATGTACTCCTTTTCCTATTTGGAACCAGTCTGTTGTTCCATGTCCAGTTCTAACTGTTGCTTCCTGACCTGCATACAGATTTCTCAAGAGGCAGGTCAGGTGGTCTGGTATTCCCATTTCTTTCAGAATTTTCCACAGTTTATTGTGATCCACACGGTCAAAGTCTTTGGCATAGTCAATAAAGCAGAAGTAGGTGTTTTTCTGGAACTCCCTTGCTTTTCAATGATCCAACAGATGTTGGCAAATTGATCTCTGGTTCCTCTGCCTTTTCTAAAACCAGCTTGAACATCTGGAATTTCATGGTTCATGTATGCCTGAAGCCTGGCTTAGAGAATTTTGAGCATTACTTTCCTAGTGTGTGACATGAGTGCAATTGTGCAGTAGTTTGAGCATTCTTTGGCATTGCCTTTCTTTGGCATTGAAATGAAAACTGACCTTTTCCAGTCTGTGGCCACTGCTGAGTTTTCCAAATTTGCTGGCATATTGAGTGCAGCACTTTCACAGCATCATCTTTCAGCATTTGAAATACCTCAACTGGAATTCCATCATCTCCACTAGCTTTGTTCATAGTGATGCTTCCTAAGGCCCACTTGACTTCACATTCTAGGATGTCTGGCTCTAGGTGAGTGATCACACCATCGTCGTTATCTGGGTCATGAAGATTATTTTTGTACAATTCTTCTGTGTATTCTCGCCACCTCTTCTTAATATCTTCTGCTTCTGTTAGGTCCATACCATTGCTGTCCTTTATTGAGCCCATCTTTGCATGAAATATTCCCTTGGTATCTCTAATTTTCTTGAAGAGATCTCTAGTCTTTCCTATTCTATTGTTTTCCTCTAATTCTTTGTGCTGATCGCTGAGGAAGGCTTTCATAACTCTCTTTTCTCTTTGGAACTCTGCATTCAAATGGGTATATTTCCTTTTCTCCTTTGCTTTTTGCTTCTTTTCACAGCTATTTGTAAGCCCTCCTCAGACAGCCATTTTGCTTTTTTGCATTTCTTTTTCTTGGGGATCTTTTGAGGGAGGTCACCATTATTTTCATTACCTCCGCCATAAAATAGCCCTGTATGTAAGGTGAAGTAACAGTGCTGTGCTGCAAGTGAAAGTTTGTCGGTGATTCTGCTTCTTCTGAATAAAGGAATGAGTGAAAAGCTATTCATTGAGGATACTTCATAGATCTCTAAACTCTTCCAATTTAAGTTTGAATTCTTCAACCCTATCCATGATGGTACGTATTTTTCTCCTAGAATACCACATTACTCAGACCCAGGGAATAAGCAGTTGATATCTGTATGCATGATGCTCAGGTGGTAGTCAGGACCTTCTGGAAATATGAGATGAAAGCCTGATTGCCAGATACTGTCTCTATCTTTGCTGTAGTAAGACTGGCAGCTATTATTCAAAATTGCAATATTAGGTGGCTTGACAAAATAAAAGTTTATTTTTCATGGCAAGTTTGGATGCAGGCAGGATAATAATCCCCCAAATAGTGATTCAGTGATATTACTGGAATAGAATTGCTCTACATAAATATAATATGCTACTATTTTTATCCATAAATTTTAACATGTCTATCTAATAGAAGAAATTCAGACCGGGATTAATGTTGGAGCATACAAAAGATCTTTTAATTAATTAATGGAGAGTTTTGAGGAATATTAAATCTACCCTGTTTCCCTTTCTCTCATCAAGCTAAATATTGACTCTGTGCAACTGAAAATCTCTTCTTTCCTGATTTTTCCTCTAGCTGTTAATACTAACATTGATGTATGTAAAATATTTGAAGATTATGAGAAGGATAGACTCGTAAAGTATGACTTAGTTTTACAACTGAAGTTTTAAAGGGCAAAAATCAAACTCTGAACTGAAAAACTAAATAAATGTTTTTACTTTACAAGCTGCAGATGGTGAATGCAGCCATGAAATTAAAAGACGCTTACTCCTTGGAAGGAAAGTTATGACCAACCTAGATAGCATATTCAAAAGCAGAGACATTATTTTGCCAAAAAAGTCCGTCTAGTCAAGGCTATGGTTTTTCCAGTAGTCATGTATGGATGTGAGAGTTGGACTGTGAAGAAGGCTGAGCGCCAAAGAATTGATGCTTTTGAACTGTGGTGTTGGAGAAGACTCTTGAGAGGCCCTTGGACTGCAAGGAGATCCAACCAGTCCATTCTGAAGGAGATCAGCCCTGGGATTTCTTTGGAAGGAATGATGCTAAAGCTGAAACTCCAGTACTTTGGCCACCTCATGGGAAGAATTGACTCATTGGAAAAGTCTCTGATGCTGGGAGGGATTGGGGCAGGAGGAGAAGGGGACGAGAGAGGATGAGATGGCTGGATGGCATCACTGACTCAATGGATGTGAGTTTGAGGGAACTCCGGGAGTTGGTGATGGACAGGGAGGCCTGGCCTGCTGCGATTCGTGGGGTTGCAAAGAGTCGGACGTGACTGAGCGACTGAACTGAACTGAACTTTACAAACCACATACATGTAAGTCTTTTATTTCATTGAATAGCTTGGTATTCAATAGCTTTTTGCTACCTTAGGCAACTTTCAGTGCCTTTGATGACAAGTTTCTAATTTGCCCTAATTGGTATAGCATTTTGTTTATAATCTGCATTGAACTATATTATATAATTTTGGGGTCTCCTTTGATTAAATATGCATATATAGTCCAAATTGTAGTGTTTCAGACTACTTGGTTAACCATATTCATTAAAAACATTAATTCTAGTGCCAAAACTTCACATATATATTTATTGTGAATTTTCATGCAACTTCATAAATTCAATCAATTCGACTGAGTTATTTCTCCACATGAATATTCACTGACCTCTGACTGAAAATGTGTTATTTCAATTGACAGAAAGAATAAGCAGACTTTGTCAAGTGTTTCAAAGATGTGTAAGGTTTGTTTATGTACAGAGAGAAAGTAATTTCAGAAGGAAGGTGAAAATGAAAGAATGGTATCTTATCAGGATTTCTTAGGAGACAAGTTAGCAGACAGCAAACATCTCTGAAGATTATAATGGGAGATGAATCTGGTAAACTAGATTAAGGCCGGGGGAGGGGGTTGGCTTTTGAACTTAAGGTTAAGGATTTTCAGCTATGTTTTGTATGTGTTTCAGGAGGATTATTTTTAAATCAATGTGCAAGATGAAGTGGCTGGGAGGAGGCTGGAGGCAGGGAAAACAGTTGGGAGATTGTGTTAACATTGGCTAAAATGTTATGTACCCATATTTGGTTAGAGACAGAAATTTTCACATATAAGGGAAGCCAAAAGGCAGCTTGTGAGTTTCAATCCCAAGTAAACATAGCAATGATGGAGTTAATAATAGAATCTATATCTGTCAGTCGATCATTTACTGGAACAAAAGCTTGTTTTTGTTAATGGATAGCTTTTGGATAATGTGAATTTGAGTGATAGTGAGACAATCAAGTTGAGCAATTTTTGTCTCTGTTAGAGACATGTAGGACTGCAGGAAAGGGTAGCAGAGTTGGAATGATAACTTCCTGAATAACATGTAGTAAGGTGGGAGTTGATTACAGTGATTTCTGCTTCAATCAAACAGTATGCAAGTAGTTTGGTGGATCCTCTGTTTCTGTGATTTCCACATTTATACAGCTATCTGTATACTGTAACTTAGTTGATTACTTTCGTTTGAGAGAGTTTGGATGATAGAAAAATTACCTCCTCTGACTGAGACTACAATGTATTTAACTACAAAGTACAGATTTCTAAGCTCACAAGATAACCACTATTCATGCCCAAATCTTAAAACTAAAATGAATCGTTTATTTAAGGAAGAAGCGTTCATTATGGAAACTTCATTATATTTTAAGGTTTACCATTAATTTTATTGAAAGATTATAAAGTTTATCATTGTCTGAGCTACCTTTTCATTTTTCAGAATATGAAGGTAAGCTTAAATAATGGACCAGTAAGATTTCTGGCTTTTTTTTGTATTTTGATTATCTCATGCCCTCCTGTTACTAATTTCTCAGGGCTTGTTGTGCAGCAAAGGCATGAGTTTTATGAGAACCCACCAGTTTGCTCTTCCTCTTTCTAGTAGAGTCTAATTTAAATTATAATTGATAATTTAGCATTCACATAATACAGCACGTGTTACAGTCATGTTGATGCATATCTCACAATTATTTCCCTAGTTATGACATTCACATTATTCCTATTGCCCTATTAAATACAGAGGTTTGAAATATATGTGTGCATATTTATTATGCAAATATGAGACAGTTGAAAAATTGCAACAAAGCTCAAATTCATTCATCAATGACTGTCTGCAAAATGCTGTCCAATGTTGATTCTTTGAACGGACTTGTTTATGTTACCTCAAATAATATTAAGAAATAATTTCCTTTTCCATATGCTAAGGCAAAGCAGTGTTATATAAAGACATGCTACAGCACCCATCTGGAGTCTTTGCTTTTATTTGCTCCAATTTATATCTAATACTTAATGCGTCAGTGCTATCTTTCCCCTTTCAGAAACCTCTTTAATTTCATTCACCATCACAGTGATTCATTATCCTTGTCCTCTTGTCTCTTCTGATCTGATGCTTTATTGCATATTCCTATAATAGTTTTCTTCAAGCTCCACTTTTAATTTCTGACCATTAATGACTGTCTCAATTTCACATATTGAAATCTGCCTTTCCTCATCAATTCTGAGTTTCTAGTTACCTTCCATTGCTAATTTAAAGTCGATGAGTTTCTATGTTCCTCTTTATATTTGCCTTCTGACTGTGGATCAACAATTATAAACAATTGCTAGGAAAGACCCACTGAACACTAAGGTAATCCATAGTAAGAGAAGTTTAGACTCCAAAGTCAGTATATAGCAGGTTTTTTTTTTAACCTCAGGACTATTGATATTTTTCAACTGGCTAATTTTTGTGTGTGGGGCTGTCCTAGACACCGGGCTTCCCTGGTGGCTCAGTGGTAAAGAATGTGCCTGCAATGCAGGAACTACAGGAGACACAGGTTCAATTACTGGGCTGGGAAGGTCCCCTGGAGGAGGGCATGGCAACCCACTCCAGTATTCTTGCCTGAAGAATCCTATGGACAGAGGAGCCTGGCAGAGTACAGTCCACAGGGTCGCAAAGAGTCGGACAGGACTGAAGTGACTTAGTGCACACACATGTCCTATACTTTGTAGAATGTTTAGCAGCATTCCTGATCTCTACTACTAAATGCCAGTAGCAGCCACACCACCTGTTCTGAACTTTGACAACCAAAAATGTCTCCAGATAATGCCAGCATACCATGGGAGCCAAAATCACTTGCTGTTGGGAACTATGGATTTATACGACCATTTGAGAGGTCTATTTGCTTTTAATCTAGACCATTTTTTGAACTCACAACTACATTTTTAAGTCTTTAAATATTTAATGCTGGCATTGGCACTTTATCCTTCTCCTGAATGTAGCTCATGATGATTTTTCAATACCCTTTCATCTCTAGTTCCTTAAGTAACTGTTGTCCTATTCAAGCCTTCCGATTGAGATCCAATGCAAAATAAGATTTAGCCTGTATATAAAGTTTAGGAAACTCTATGATATCAAGGAAACTTCAAATTCAACATGATTAGATATCCTGTTGCATATGGTAGCAATATTAGAAGAGGAATTTGGGATTTGTACAGACCTGGAAAGCCAAGGGTGAACGTAGACAAAAGGGACCCATCACTTAGTAACAATCCCAGGGTGGTTGAACCAAAGTAAAAGAAAGATATCTGCATCTGTCATTCTGGTTAGGGTACAAATTTATGTTACATTTCTGGAAAGAAACTATATTAATACACACATTAATTGATAACTTCTTAACAGATAAAATTACCTTATCATCTATATATAGCTAATCACTCATTTTTCCTGATTTCTAGTCACATATATCCAACTGAGTACTTCATATTTCTAATTCAATATTTCAATGCATCTGAACTTGGCAATTGCTACTACCTGGCTTTTTGCCTCCCTGGTCTTAGAGCACTCTCCCCCTTGCTCACTGTGGTGGTTTAAAAAATGGCCCAAACTTCTTTGATACTTTTCTCACTGTAAGAAGGATCTGGGTTCAGTTCCTTTGAATTTGGGTCTGCTTGTGATTTCTTTAATCAATAAGGCAGAGCGAAAATAATATTATGTGACCTTTAAGGCTAGAATAGAAAAGGTTATGAAGCTTGGAAATTTTGTTCACTCTGCAGGCTTTCTCAGGACTTATGCTCTCAGAAGTCATTTGCCATGCCTTTTTACAAAACTCAAGCCACATAGAGAGACCACATGTTGATGCTTTGATTGACACTTTGAGCTGAGCACAGTCTTCAAATTATTCAGTCCAGTCATCAGATGAGTAAGTAAAGAAGGCTACAGATAATTCTAGCTCCCAGACCAAGCACATTTGCTTCTTCCAGCTAAGGCCCACATAAATCATCTCTGCTATACTCATTCTGAATCCCTTACCCATAGAATTCCTGAGAATAAGAATACAACAGTGGTGGTTTTACTCCACTAAATTTTGCCTGGTTTGTTATAAACCGATAGTAGCTACAACATCTGCTAGCATCACTTTAGTTCCTGAAGGGCCCTAAACTCTCTCTTACCTTAGAGCCTATAGTATATGAGGTTGCCTGGGCATCCATTCCTCAGCTGCTCACAGCCACCTCCAGTTTTTGGAAAATCAACCTTGGCCGACAGGAGCTATCTTACTTGGGATATTACATTTCTCCCACCCCTGCAATGCAGCCACCAGCCAAACACCTCTATTACATAGGAACACATGGTCAGCATGTTACCTTGTAGAGTGGAGAGTTCTTCAGTGTAGTTTATTACAGAGCCCTTCTACTATGTATCAGGCCAATGCTAGACTTTACCTGAAAACACATCCACACTCAGCTTTTGGCCATTCTCTGTTCTGCTTTCCTCCCTCTCTTAGAGGTTTTCCTAAAGAGATAATCCCATGTTAAGGTCTGTTTCTCAGGAGCCTGACCTAAGATGGATCCTCTCTACATGTGAGCTCTATCAGTTAGAATGTCCTGTCCCAGAATCAAAATGAGCTGCCTCTTTCCCATGCTTCCATCTCAGTGTAATTGCCATGTCCTAAAACAGGAAAAATTTCCTATCCTGGTGGTGGTGGTTTAGTCGCTAAGTCGTGTCCAACTTTTGTGACCCCATGGACTGTAGCTTGCCAGGCTCCTCCATCCATGGGATTCTCCAGGCAAGAATACTGTAGTGGGTTGCCATTTCCTTCTCCAGGGGATATTCCCGACCCAGGAATCGAACCTGGGTCTCCTGCACTGCAGGCAGATTCTTTACCAACTGAGCTACAGAAAAGCCCTATCCTGGATGGTTTACCAATTTCCCCACTCATGTAATTTTCTGTCATAGGACTCTGTTGATTTCTTCATAGAATTTTTCTCAACATGAAAGCCTATATTCACTAATTTAATGCCCACTCACGGTTTATACCTCTTTCACTTCCACTGAGTATGAGGATCATGGCTTTTTTTTCATTCACTGTTGCATTCCTAGTACCTATACCACAATGCCTGATATATAGAAGACTCTCAATAAAGATATCTTGAAACTTAAATGATTAGAAAGCTAAATTCCCTAAGGAAATAATCAAAGCTGCCTCTATGTGTGCGCTCAGTTTTGTCCAACTCTTTGCAATCCTATGGACTGTAGCCTAGCAGGCTCTTCTGTCCCTGGGATTCTTTGGTCAAGACTGCTGGAATGGGTTGTCATTTTCATCTCCAGAGGATCTTCCTGACCCAGGGATTGAACCCATGTCTCCTGAATTGCAAGAACATTCTTTACCACTGAGCCATGGAAAAAGCCCTACTCAATGTTGCATATCAAGATAAATTTTAAGTAATATATAAATACAACTTAAGTGGTACATATACACAATGGAGTATTACTCAGCCATTAAAAAGAATACATTTGAATCAGTTCTAATGAGGTGGATGAAACTGGAGCCTATTATACAGAGTGAAGTGAGCCAGAAAGAAAAACACCAATACAGTATACTAACGTATATATATGGAATTTAAAAAGATGGTAACAATAACCTTGTGTACGAGACAGCAAAAGAGACACTGATGTATAGAACAGTCTTTTGGACTCTGTGGGAGAGGGAGAGGGTGGGATGATTTGGGATAATGGCATTGAAATATGTATAATATCATATAAGAAACGAGTCGCCAGTCCAGGTTCGATGCATGATACTGGATGCTTGGGGCTGGTGCACTGGGATGACCCAGGGGGATGGTACGGGGAGGGAGGAGGGAGGAGGGTTCAGGATGGGGAACACATGTATGCCTGTGGCGGATTCATTTCGATATATGGCAAAACCAATACAATATTGTAAAGTTTAAAAAATATAATAAAATTTTAAAAAATGGCAAAAGCCAAGTCCTCATACAGTAGTATGTTATTGAAAAAAACTACATTAATCAACCATTAAAAATAATATTTGATAATACTGGATAATATATATAAGAAATATATATGTATAATATATATATATATATATATATATATAATTTTTCACAGAAATGCCATTAGGCATAGCCAATTAAGTATTAGGTTTAGAGAGGATATTAGTTCTCAGCATCCTCTGGCCTTGGCCATCACTTAGTCATTCATGGCATCATGAAAACAGGGTTTAATACCAATTTTATTATTATTCTGCAATTTAATTTCATAGGGTTTCAGACAATGGAATTTTAGGAACAAAGGGCTAATAATCTATCCAGCTATGGTGACCTTCCTTGGTAATTGTCATTTTTGTGTGTTTGCACTGCATGTGCACTCTGTTGCTTGTCTAGGCTGCATAAGTGTATTTCCAAAGACTGTTGTAACTTCTTCAAATTTGAAAATAGAAATTATGCCAAAACAACAATCTCCATTTGGGGACCAACACATCTACCACAGTCAGTGACAGTGTCTTACTGATTTCTTATGTATGCAAAACCAGTGAATCTTTCATGCATGCATATTATAAACATATGACACATTTTCATTTTTTCTGGTCAAGTGTTTGTTCTCCCAAAACCTGTTTTTAGATTAAAGTTATAGTTTATTTTAAACATATCTTTCAACTTTCTGTGTTATGCCACCTTACCTTTCCCTTTCATGCCTTTTTCCATGCTTGGAGAGTTTATTATTTTTATAGGAATTCTTTTCCCTGTTGATTTTTATGAACATATCTTGTATGTGTGAAGATGATTAAACATGTAGTTAGCACTGCCTGATTTTTAGGCTCTATAAAAGCCTTTCCCCTTGTCTCTGACAGCTATTTACATGATTCTTTTACTAACTTCATCTATACCCCACACTGATTATTTTGGTTTTCTGGCCTCCTATGCTTCCATAACTTCCATTTACTCCTTAAGGATCCCCAGAGACCCACTGCATTTAAGCCCTTCAAAATTTTTTGTTTTGCTTTTTTAAGATGTCTTGGCTTGTTCACAGATACACATTAGAAAAAAGCTCACATTCAGAATTAGGACTTAGGGTATGTGATGACAGTCTTGCTACTTGATTTATCCCTGGTTCTGGCCGAGGTCTGTTTAATATTTCCCTGGAAGATAAAAAGATTGTCTACCTGATTTGTATATTTTTAAAGCAGTTAATCTTTTAATCATCTATGTTTACTTAAGTTTTAACGGTAGTTAGCAAGTAAACATGTTGTATTGTTTTATAAATAATATATATTCATGTGACTATTAAGAAAATTCATATAAATAACATATAGAACACAGTCTGCATATCAACTTCATATATGTAAACAACCACAGATAATATTAGACCTATAATATTGATAATTTAGCCTTTTGGTAGTAAGTCATATACATTTCTGGATCTTTGTGTTTTCTAAAGGAGATTTTCAGTGTCACACTGATACCTGTCCTACTCCTTTCAATAATTAAAAAAAAAGACAGACAGAAGGCTAACAAACACATGAAAAGATGCTCAACATCACTCATTATCAGAGAAATGCAAATCAAAACCACAGTGAAGTACCATCTCATGCCAGTCAGAATGGCTGCTATCAAAAAGTCTACAAACAATAAATGCTGGAGAGGATGCGGAGAAAAGGTAACCCTCTTACACTGTTGGTGGGAATGCAAACTACTACAGCCACTATGGAGAACAGCCTGGAGATTCCTTAAAAAACTGGAAATAGAACTGCCATACGACCCAGCAATCCCACTGTTGGGCATACACACCAAGGAAATCAGAATTGAAAGAGACACATGTACCCCAGTGTTCATCGCAGCACTGTTTACAATAGCCAGGACATGGAAGCAACCTAGATGTCCATTGGCAGATGAATGGATAAGAAAGCTGTGGTATATATACACAATGGAATATTACTCAGCTCTTAAAAAGAATGCATTTGAATCAGTTTCAATGAGGTGGGATGAAACTGCAGCCTATTATACAGAGTGAAGTAAGTCAGAAAGAAAAACACCAATACAGTATATTAACACACATATATATATATATATGGAATTTAGAAAGATGGTAATGATGATCCTATATGCGAGACAGCAAAAGAGACACAGATGTAAAGAACAGACTTTTGGACTCTGTTGGAGAAGGCAAGGGTAAGATGATTCGAGAGAATAGCACTGAAACATGTATATTAATATGTGAAATAGATTGCCAGTCCAGGTTCAATGCATGAGATAGGGTTCTCAGGGCTGGTGCACTGGGATGACCCTGAGGGATGGGATGGGGAGGGAGGTGGGACGGGGTTCAGGATGGGTAACACATGTACACCCATGGCTGATTCGTGTCAATGTATGCAAAAACCACTACAATAAAGTAATTGTAAAGTAATTAGCCTCCAATTAAAATAAATAAATTAATTTTTAAAAATCTGTGTAATTTAGTTTGTTAGTATTCATTGCTTTCTAATCTTTTGCTCAGATCATAATTAATTTTTAAAAATCTGTGTAATTTAGTTTGTTAGTATTCATTGCTTTCTAATCTTTTGCTCAGATCATGTTTTTACTAAAGTATCATTATTTTGCATACAATTTTGTACTTGACATGTAGTTGAATGGGACTAAATGGTAGGACATAACTTATTCAACAGAAATTCATTATTCTGAGACAACATCTTGCTCTGCACTGTCACATACCATAAAAATCATTTTTCCCCCCAAAGAAATGAGAATGGAAACTCTGTTTTAATACATTTACTGAACTTCCAGCTAAACAAAGCTAGGCAGTGTTTGGAATATCGGGATAGGTAGGACTCAGTTTTTGCTCTCAAATATTTTTGGGGAAAGATCCTTGTAAGCAAGGTTGTTTTTGTCCAAACTAAGGAATATGGTCTTTATTCTGTAGTTTTCAGGGAGCCATTACTTGTTTGTGAGAAGGGAATTAGCCATAGAATCTAAATTTGTCAGCAGTATGTAGGATACACTAGAATGCAGAAAGACTTAAAGAACAAAACCATAGCAGGAGACTTATCAACCTCAGAAGACGAGATCAGATATAAGACTTTGACGATAGGAATGCAGAGAAGGGAATGGATTAAAGGGATTTTGTGAAGACAGAATTAACAGGAATCAGGAATTATTTAAACAAAGGGATGTTGTCAATTTCCCCAGAAGCAGGACCCTTTAAAAATGGCACCAGATTTAAGTCTGTAAAAATGTACCATGAGCACTACTGGACCCTGATATTCATGTATACTCTTTTTCTCCCTGCTTGTCTGAATAATTGTTTGGCTTTATTCCTGGGTTTATGATCCCTAATAGTCTTATCCCCAATTTTCCACAGCCATGTTGAGTACTCCATTTTAATTACCTATCAGACCTAATTCACTGGCTTATGGACATTAACCTTCACCTGGTTTCTCTATGACACTACTTCACATCTCAGTTCTACTAGGCATATAGTAATAGTATAGATGAATAATTCTAAAACATGGGTGGAGGAACACATGTTGGAGTATAAATAATGAGCTTATTGTTTAGAAATTTTAAGATGTAACATGACAAGTATGTAGTAGAAAATATTTATGGGATTGGCAATAGGAGTTATCCAATCCAAAGAAAGATCTTATCTTTTGATTTGTAGCTTACATTTATATTTTCATAAACTGCATATATTGATGCAAATATAAATAATCTGTAAAAATGATGACAAGAAGCAAGCTCTAATGTGTTCTGTTTGTGATTGTTTTGTGCAAATATATTTGATTAGTATAATTTTTCTTTGCTGTACAGAAATCTCTTATATACTCAAGTATTGTAATCATGCATATTCATTCATGTTTAATCAGTGATCTGTTTTCATTTAAAGCACACTCAGTGGTAGAATTTCCCCATTATAATTTTTATATACACATTTACTTAATAATAGTTTATATTTCACATGGCTATCTTTAATACTGAAAACAGACATTTCAGTATAGTTAAAGGGAGAAAATTAAGGTAAAGAATTCATTTTTTTACTGCTTAACATGTGAATATATATTCTTTATTACTTCTTCACAATTTCCCCATTATTTGGCTCGATGACTGAACTATTATTAATTGACTTGTGGCATATATTTATATATAGAAAAGTAGTGACAATGAATATGCAAGAGAGGACGCTGTTGCCTTCTCAACTCGAATTCCTTGAGTATTGCTGAAACTGAAGTCTAGCAGACAATAGCAATTTTTATGCTGGAAACTCTGATCCATGATTTAATAAGGGTACATTTAGCTATGTAATTTTCTTTGCATCTAGACAAGGTTCCTAATGCCGATGTCTCCCCTCAAAATTGCATAATTCTTTTAAATTTCAAAAAATCCCACTAAAATATTTACCTCATTTATAATTTTGAAAATTCAAATTACCAGGCTTAAGAATTTAACCCCAAGAGGCTGGAATTGTGAGTGTGTACTACTAAAGTACTGCTGTCTTCAGCACTATTGATATTTGTATGTGACCTCTTTACCTATATAAATCTATTGTGCATATGCAAAGGCACAAGAAGAAGTATATATGAAATTCAGTATTTATATCAGGTCACAGACCAAGAATCACAGGATATGCTATTACTCATTATTTTAGCAAAGTTTCCTAAACTTGAAAACATATCAAAAAAGGATAATAAATGAATTTTGGAGGGCAATTTTTCCATTTACCAGTGAGACATACTCCTAATTGGGATGTTAGGAAGATTGACAGGAATGGTTTCAAAGAGAAATCACAAAGTTCACTTAATAATATCAAAAACTATTGAAACATTATAAATAAATTCACTCTATAATATCTAGTTTTCCATATGCTTATGTGGGTAGAGTAAACCATGTCTCACCATGTTTCTTCCAACCTAGTGAAGGAAAATAACAGGGGCGACCCATGAGCATCACTGTAGAAATACATTTTTCAAAGACACTGAAGCAGAAAGTTGCTTTCTAAACTACTCAAACTTAGGAGTGCATGGTTAAAGTCAAGGTGTAGTTATGTCCCAGTCTAAGTGTTTGGGCGCTCTGGATTTTTGGCTTAGGCAGAACAAACTGGGTGTTTAGGGGAGTCTCCTTAAGAGCATTCTCTGGATAACCACATGTGTGCTATGGTGAAGAGTGGTTTTTATTATGAGATCCATAAATTGACTATTCTTTTTATTAGTCCATGGAGAGACAGATCATCATTTTAATTTCTATGAGACATTGTTATTTGAGTCAAATAAGAGATACTGGGCTTCAACCCTAACTGGAATTCATAGGAGGTTTCCTGTCTTCAGGTGATATTGCAGGCTGATTTCAGAATAATTTCTTATTCATATTGGTTGATGTGAAAACTGAAATGGTAATGTGTGGAAGAGCAAGTGGCACAACTTTATTTATCCATTCATTCACTCATTTATCCAAATCTATTTTTGCCAAGCTCTGTTCCAAGCAGAGGGCATTTAACAGTGAACAAAACAGATAAATATCTATTGTCTGAGTGCTTTCATACAAGTGGAGAAGAGAAACAACAAGATTAACGAGTGAATTAGGTTGGAAGGTATGTAATGAAAAGTGCTAAGGATAAAAATATAGGAAGAAGGTCGGGTAAGAAGTGTTCATGGTGAAGGATTGCAATCTAAACTCTGCAGAAAGAGAGTAAATGCTAATCAAATTGAAAAGAACAAGAATCAATGTGTAATTTTACATTTAGTTATTAACAAGTTCCCTAAGTCTGTAAACCTATTCCTAATAGATCTCAGACATAAAGTAAATTATAAGTTACTTTGAAAAAATCTAAAAATGTATAAAGATTCTAAATCATCATTTGCAGCCAGTTAACTCAAGTATCTTTCTATTAAGGTCCTGAAATAATTTATTAGGGAAGGTGAAAATCTATTAAACATATACTTAATAGGAGTTTTGTTTTGGCTATGAAGGAGAGAGTGGTATTTTACCTATTCTCCAACTGAACAAAATATATCAGATAACATCTTTTAGATGTTGGACAAGAGACAGAGAATGTGATCCCTGAGAGAAGAGAAACAACAAAATGATCTCTGCCATCCGTACAACTTTTAGACAGGAGAAACTGTAACACAAAGAAATGGAGCTTAAACAAATTAAGATGGGCTAGTTGACCAGAACAGAAAGAAACCATCATTCAGGGCTATTGACATAACTCTAACTTGAGGGACTGGATACCAATAAGAAAGGAAACTGTTCAGAGAAGGAGCTCCAGAAAGCTACATGAGGGTCTCTATGAATATGTATCCAAAAACTAAGTACACATGTACAGTGTGAAAATGCAGAAAGCCAACCAAAGAATACCATTAGGGAAATAAAAGAAAAAAAATACTGAGGAACTATATGCTTTTGAACTGTATTGTTGGAGAAGATTCTTGAGAGTCCCTTGGACTGCAAGGAGATCCAACAAGTCCATCCTAAAGGAAATCAGTCATGAATATTCACTGGAAGGACTGATGCCGAAGCTGAAACTCCAATTCTTTGGCCACCTGATGTGAAGAACTGACTCATTGGAAAAGATCCTGATGCTGGGAAAGATCGAAGGTGGGAGGAGAAGGGGATGGCAGAGGATGAGATGGTTGGATGGCATCACCGACTCGATGGACATGAGTTTGAGTAAACTCTGGGATTTGGTGATGGACAGGGAAGCCTGGTGTGCTGCAGTCCATGGGGTCACAAAGAGTTGGGCACGACTGAGTGACTGAAATGAACTGAACTCATAAGCTTAAAACTACTAGAGATTTCATGGCACTTGGAAATGACTGAGTTCTGAATAGTTATAGTGAACAGACCTTGTTGAAAACCTATTACATTCAGTAAAAATCTGAAAAAGGCAAAACAAAAAAAAAAGAGTCTAATCTAGCCCTTGGCGGAAGGCTAGCTTGGATTTCCATAATAAAGGTTGATAATAAGCCTCAAGATAGTCGGCCCAAGCCACAAATAAATTAACTGTCTGCCTAAATAATATTCAACATTTTCCCCCAAGGTGATCTATTGGTTCAATGCAATTCCAATAAAAAGTCCAGCAAGATTTTTTTTTTTCTTCAGATCTGGTTCTAGATGCCCCAAAGGAACAAAAATGGCAATCTCGTCTTTTGGAAAATTTCACAGTTTAAGAGTTAACTTTCCAGGAGTTAGAACAAAGGTCAGGTGCCTTTTTGGGTGAGGCCAAGTTTCTTAAAATTCAAAATTGGGAAAGCAGTATGTCAAGGCTGTATATTGTCACCCTGCTTAATTAACTTGTACAGAGTACATCATGTAAAATGCTGGGCGGAATGAATCACAAGCTGGAATCAAGCTTGCCAGGAGAAATACCAACAGCCTCAGATATGCAGATGCTGCTGCTGCTGCTGCTAAGTCGCTTCAGTCGTGTCCGACTCTGTGCGACCCCGTGGACGGCAGCCCACCAGGCTCCCCCAACCCTGGGATTCTCCAGGCAAGAACACTGGAGTGGGTTGCCATTACCTTCTCCAATGCATGAAAGTGAAAAGTGAAAGTGAAGTTGCTCAGTCATGTCCGACTCTTCGAGACCCCAGGGACTGCAGCCTACCAGGCTCTTCCATCCATGAGATTTTCCAGGCAAGAGTACTGGAGTGGGGTGCCATCGCCTTCTCCAGATATGCAGATGGTACCACTCTAATGATAGAAAGTGAAGAGGAACTAAAGAACCTTGTGATGGGGGTGAAAGAAGAGAGTGAAAAAGATAGCTTAAAACTCAGCATTCAAAAGACTAAGATCATGGCATCTGGTCCAATCATTTCATAGCAAATATAAAGGGAAACGTGGAAACAGTGACAGATTTTATTTCCTTAGGGTCCAAAATCACTGTGGACAGTAACTGCCACCATGAAATTAAAAGATACTTGCTCCTTGGAAGGAAAACTATGGTAAACTTAGTGTATTCAAAGGCAGAAACATCACTTTGCCAACAAAGGTCCATATAGTCAAAGCTTTGGGTTTTCCAGTAGTGATGTACAAATGTGAGAGTTGGGTCATAAAGAAGGTTGAGTGCCAAATAATTTATGCTTTTGAATTGTGGTGCTGGAGAAGACTATTGAGAGTCCCTTGGACTCCAAGTAAATCGAACCAGTCAATCCTAAAGGAAATCAACTGTGATTATTAATTGGAAGGACAGATGCTGAAGCTGAAGCTCCAATACTTTGGCCACCTGAAGTGAAGATCCAACTCATTGGAAAAGACCCTGATGTTGGGAAAGATTGAGGGCAGGAGGAAAAGGGGGTGACAGAGAATGAGATAGTTGGATAGCATCACCTACTTGAGGGACATGAGTTTGAGCAAACTCCTGGAGAAAGTGAAAGACAAGGAAGTCTGGCACACTGCAGTCCATGGAGTCACAAAGAGTCAAACACAACTTTGCAACTGAACAACAAAGTTTCTTAATACATAGACAGTAAGACAAGAGTGCTTAGGAAAACATCCATTTCAAAATTAACAATAACGTCAACAATAATGACAACAGCAAACAACTAGGAGCATAAGTCTAGTCTAAACCTGTCAATGACGAGTCATTCCTCAAAACACATAAACATACAAAACAATGTTTTCTAAGTCCTAAGCATTATATCACATCATAATTGTGCTTTCAAAATAAAATGGTAATAGCAGTTATACACAGGCTAATATCAAAGTCATTTTCTAATTTTTTTTAAGAAAAGAAATGAAAAATTTTGGAGTAGTTTTAGGTTCACAGCAAAACAGCAGAAAGGAGGCAGAACTCCCACATACCCCACCCCGATACATGCATGATGTACTCTACTATCAACTTCTCACACCACAGTGGCACATTTGTTGCAATCAATGCACCAACATTCACACATGATAATCATCCAAAGTCTTTATTTTATGTTAGGACTCACTTTTGATATTGTATATTTTATGGATTTGGATAAATATATCATGATGTGTATCCACCACTGTCATATTATAGAGAATAGTTTGTCATAAAATTTTTCTTTGCCTATTAAAAAAAAGAGGCCAACTTAGGCTAAAATTTACATGGAAGTTCAAAGGTCTTTGAATAGAAACACTGAACATGGAAAAGACGAATGTAATTGAAGGGCTTCGACTACTTTGTTTCAATACTTACTATAGAACTACTGAAATCAAGAAGATGAGGTATTTGCATAAAACAGAAAATAGAACAATATAGAATTCAACAAAAGACTCACAATTGTAAGATCAATTGATTAAAAACCAGGCAGCAAACCATTTGAATGGAAAAGGATATTTTCAACAAATGATAATGGGACAATTAACTTTTACATATGTAAAACATAAACCTGAACTTATACACACAAAATTATTTGATATGGATCATAGATCTTACAATATAAAATTTCTGGAAAAAAATTAGATAATATTCTCCAAAACCTCAGAGGAGGCAAAGCACCTCCAGAAAGCACTAACCAGAAAAAAAATCATGAAATGTATTGCATAAAAAATCAAAGCTTTTACTCAATAAAAATACTCTGAATAAAAAGATGATAATGTGTTGGCCAAAATGTTTGTTTGGATTTTTCCATTACATCTTGTGCAAAGCCCGAATGAATGTATTGGCCAACCCAATACATGCTGCAGGCTGTGAGAACATATTTGCAAAATACTTATTTCACATATTTAAGGCGACTCGCTGGAAAAGAACCTGATGCTGGGAAAAATTGAAGGCAAGAGAGGAAGAGGATGAGATGGGTCGATAACATCACCAACTCAATGGACATGAATTTGAGCAAACTCCAGGAGATTATGAAGCACATTGGGAGTCTGGCATGCTGCAGTCCATGTGGTCACAAATAGTTGGACATGAGTTAATGAATGAACAATAACACTATTTCACATAACACAGAAATGACTTCTAGAACTTATTAATATCAGGCTAATAATGCCAGTTATTAAAGATCAAAATGTTGAAAGACTTGAGAACGCACTTCAAAAAAGAGGATGGATGAATAACCAATAGGTGTAAGAAAATGTACTCAACATTAATTAGTCTTCATGAAAATATAAATATATTATAACATACACTGTAGAATGACTAATAAGAAAACTGGCCACCACAGATGTTGACGAGGATGTGAAAAACTGAATTTATCATATCAAATTATATTTATCAAGATACTTTAAATTCATATCAAAGGGGTAGTACAAAATGGTACAACCCCTTTGGAAAATGGTCTGACAGTTTCTCATAAATTTCAGCATGACCTACTTCTCAGTATTTGCACAGAAAAGTGAAAACATATGCACAAAAAAGACTTTTTGAAGTATTGTCATAGCAGCTTTTTTCAAAATAGCCAAAATCTAGAAATGACATAAATATCTATCAGAAGGAGAAGAAATTTTTAAAAATATATGATTTATCCATCAAATGAACAGCTACTCATGACTAAAAAAGAATGAATTACTGGTAGAAAAAACATCATGGGCAAATCTTAAACCATTGTCTTCAGTTCAGTTCAGTTCAGTCGCTCAGTCGTGTCCGACTCTTTGCGACCCCGTGAATCGCAGCACGCCAGGCCTCCCTGTCCATCACCAACTCCTGGAGTTCACTCAGACTCATGTCCATCGAGTCAGTGATGCCATCCAGCCATCTCATCCTCTGTCGTCCCCTTCTCCTCCTGGCCCCAATCCCTCCTGGCATCAGAGTCTTTTCCAATGAGTCAACACTGTCAATTTGAGACAATTGTGCTCTGTCCACCCTGGGAGCATTAGTAATAAATACTTGGAGACATTTCTGATTACTCCAGTGGGGGCAGTGACATTATTGTAGGTAGTGATCAGGCATGTTGCTAAAAGCATCCTACAATGTATATATGGCTCTCTTCCTTATTCTACCTTTACAGCTTTGCTTTGGTTATGGGTTTTTTTTTTTTTGGAAGACAGGACAAGAGTACCACTTCTAGGTAAGGAGTGAAGCTTACCCACTAATGTTAACAGAAGAGTTTAATTTTTTCCTATGATGGGTAATCCTGTGAAGGTCATAAAATAAATTTTGAGCAAGAGACTGAGAAGACTTAAAGTGATCTTCTGGGTATCTGAGAATCTCATCTAAGTGGATCAAATAGCCCCACCTTTTTTTCTAATTGGCCTTTTCTTCCCCAGGAGCCTTATAAGAAGAGATTTTTATTTCCTTGATTAGATCAGATGATTAGGAATAAATAATACCTTGTCTGATTGCAATCACATTGGGACAGATTTATAAACTGTCAACTTACATAGTATAAGCTACTGAGTTTTTCTTACCTAAGTGTTTTATTGCCTATATAATTATTTATTTTGAATATATAGCTATCTCTTGTGGTAATAATAAGGTCTTTGGAAGGTCGATCATGTATTTCCCATTTCAGTTCAGCTCAGTAGCTCAGTCCTGTCTGACTCTTTGCAACCTCATGGACTGCGGCACACCAGGCTTCCCTGTCCATCACCAACTCCCAGAGTTTACTCAAACTCATGTCCATCAAGTCTGTGATGCCATCCAACCATCTCATCCTCTGTCGTCCCCTTCTTTTCTCCCTTTGATGTTTCTTAGCATCAGGGTCTTTTCAAATGAGTCAGTTCTTCGCATCAGGTGGCTAAAGTATTGGAGTTTCAGCTTCAACATGAGTCCTTCCAATGAATATTCAGGACTGATTTCCTTTATGATGGACTGGTTTGATCTCTTTGCAGTCCAAGGGACTCTCAAGAATCTTCTCCAACACCATAGTTCAAAAGCATCAATTCTTTGGTGCTCAGCTTTCTTTACAGTCCAACTCTCACATCCATACATGACTACTGGAAAAACCATAACTTTGACTAGATGGACCTTTGTTGGCAAAGTAATGTCTCTGATTTTTAATATACTATCTAGGTTCTTCATAACTTTTCTTCCAAGTAGTAAGCATCTTTTAATTTCATGGCTGCAGTCACCATCTGCAGTGATTTTGGAGCCCCCCAAAATTAAGTCTGCCACTGTTTCTACTGTTTCCCATCTATTTGCCATGAAGTGATGTTGGACTAATGGCGTATATAAAATATTCAGTATACAACCTAGCATATCAACTGTGCTGTGAGCACAGATCTGTAATGAGGCTGAAGTCTCCAAAGTGCCTCTGGTTCCTATTATGTTTCTGAGGTCCCTAAAGTATGTTCTTCTCTCTCATGAATAAATAGAGAAAAGGCAAGGGATTTGGGAGCCCCAAATTACGAGCAGAGGATTCAAACACTACTCAGAGGTTGAGACCTCTGTTTACATTCAGACACTGCTTCTGTAGTCATGTAAAGGAGATGCTATAGTAGAGAAATTAGGAATAAACATCCTACAATAGGCAGTCAATCCCAGAAAGTCCAGAAAATGTGTCTGTTCAATTCAAATAAAGGTTACTTGAGAATGGCTTTGATACAGTCTGGGGACAAAGTTGTTCCCTCAGGGAAGATATCTTGTCCTAGCTTATGAGCCTGAGGACTACAGTGTTGTATTTTATTTCTCAAAACCTTAAGTCCCTTTCAAGCCAGAGCTTTTATAAAGTATTGGCTATCTGTCAGTGAATTATCAATTCTACTGGAGAAAAGAGCGAGGTTCTCTACATATTGAATGCATATTGTATTACTTGGATAAAGCAAAGCCTTCAAAATTGCATTTAATGTCTGAGGGAAAAGAGGGGTTTCCATAATCCTGTGAGACAAAATAGTCCAAGCACATTGTTGATTTTCCAAGGTGAAGATAAGTCTTGGGAATCATGGTGGAGGCATATTCTGAAGAAGCTGGAAAAATGAAATCAACAAGTGTAGTAATGGCATTAAGGAATAAAATGTGAGAAGGCTTTCAAATTTGGGAGTCAGGGAATCTAAGTTTTACTATTATATTCATGACCCACAGGTTTGCAATGAATTCATGTCCTTTTTTGTTAGGCTTTTTCATGGGGAGAATAGGGATGTTGCAGAAATTAAAGTAGGGACCATAGTCCTTTCTTAAGAGTTCCTTAAATAATAGATCTTAAGCCTTCAATTGCTTTACATTTTAAGTGATGCTGGGGTAGTTTATGGAGGGACTTAGTGGTTTCTATTTCTACTTTTAAGCGTTCTGCCTTTTAAATATATCTTGTGTCACTTGATCCTATATTTGAAAGGAACTCAAGAATATGAATGAACATATTCTGATCACAAGGACTGTGAAGGGATTGGGGAAGTATGAGGAGAACAGAGAAGATGGGTGACATATCAAAGTTCTTAGAGGACAGAGGTGAGTAGGGAAGGATTCCAAGTCTCCAGAAGTTAGTCTTTCAGGAGAACATAAATATTAACATTTCAATTAGAAAGTAAATATCTATCTGACAGATTAATAACAGTTATGAAATCAACAAAATTCTATGTTGAATATCATGTGATAAGTTATCTAACCCCACCACTAAGATGGTTTATGTACTCCAAGGGATTATGGTGGGGAATTGTGAAGAGTAAAGATGGAATGGGTGGCTCCAGTGTCTACTAGAAAGGCAGTTGGGTACCCACTGATTGGGGTTATTATTTCTTCCAGTGTGTTTAAGGGTGTTTGGGGGAGACTTGGATGCGTTTTCTTTTTGGTTAATCTATAGTTCAATGTCCATTTTTCTTACAGTATCTACAATTTTTTGATCCATGGAAAATTGAATGGAAGCTGGGGATGGATTTGAAGTCCTTCACATGACTGCTTCAAGTGGTTCTTCTCAGTTAGACAGCTGTGAGTAAATATTGTGTAGATTTAGTTTTACACTATCTTCATGGTATTTTGTTAAAGCATGAATATTAAAGAGAAGGACATTTTGCCAATTAATGCAATATTCTTGAATATATTCTCAGTTCAGCATGGGGCCCATTAACAAAAATGATAACTAAAGTGAATGTCTCATGATCATTTAGGATCAGACTTCAATAATCCTTTCAGATGTTTTCCAAGTGGTGTCTATTGTCAGAGACTGATCCATTTCCTTGCTGTCTGCACTCCTGAATCTTTGGCCAGTCATTTTTAGGTGCAAATGGAATCTAAATATTTTTTCTTCAATTTCTTTATCTCTGTGATAGGTTTTAGGTATATTTTGGTTTAATTGCAAGTCTTTGTTAATTTGGGCTTCCCTGGTGGCTCAGGCAGTAAAGAATCTGCTTGCAGTACAGGAGACCTTGGTTCAATCCCTAGGTCAGGGAGATCCCCTGGAGAAGGAATGACTACCCACTCCAGTATTCTTGCTGGAGAATTCCATGGACAGAGGAGACTGGCGAGCTATAGTTCATGGGGTCGCAGAGTCAGACATGACTGAGTGGCTAACACTTTTCACTTCACTTTATTGATTTTGACACATTTGGCCTTAAGGCCATAGGACCATATAGGGGTATTTTCATGTCCTCTGAGAAGTTGGACTTATTGGCACAGATCAGGAATCCATGGAAAATATACCACTGACACTAACTTAAATTTCAGAGAAAATCCATCCCTATTATTCCTTGGACAAGGGATATCCTTTGTGATAGCATACAAGTCAGCTTAAGATCAAAGTTTAAAGTTGACCCTTTTTGGGAGAGAGTGACAATTGAGAATCTGCTACTTATTGTTCTTGGGAACCCAGCACTTGGGAAGCAAGATCAAGGTCTTGAATAATTATAGGAAATGAGAACACTGACAAAGTAGGGTTAGGTTTAGAGAAAGGCAAATAAACGCAAGGAGAGTTGGGACCTGAAAATAAAGGAGACAGAAATAGGTTTGGAGGAGCTAAAGAAGAAGGAGAGGGAATTGAAGAGCATGAGTTTGGAGTGAGCCTTTGAGTTTGGAGTGAGTAACAGAGCAACAGTTGAAGTTGACAGATGATCCTTCAGAGGTTTAACAGTATCAGATAAGATAGACTAAATTGGCTTATTAAATATAAACTGAAAAAGTAATTATCCAGCTTCCTTATAGCATGAAAAATAAGGAATTTGTTTTGAAGGAGTTTTGGATTTCCAGGATTCAAAGCTCCCCTCAGAGATGAAAAAATTTGGGGAGATCTTTGGATCCAGAGCATCATTTCATTTCCAGTTAACCTTAGTGAAATAATGCTATAGAAATATTTAATGGAACTAGTTCTGTAATGGCAAAGCATATCGCCAATTAGAGGGAAGGTGGTTGGGTAATAGATAAGAGTTATCATGATTAGAAATACAATCAGAGGTTAGATATTAAATGAGACAGTATACAGCCATTCTACTCCAATATTTTTGTCTGGAGAATTCCATGGACAGAGGTGCCTGGAGGGCTACAGTCGCATGGTGACTGTGGGGTCACAAAGAGTCGGACGTGACTGAGCAACTAACACTATCACTTTCAAACAGTAAATAGTACTGCTTGATTGATTTTATTGCACAATTCCCTAGATAGAGAAAATCTGCACTCCAGCTTCCACAAGGAAATTCCCTCACACAATTCCCAAACTGGAGAGCAGAGGAAAAAGCAGAATGGGCCACATAGAAGGGCCAAAGAAAAAGTTTCTTTGCCTAAAGGAATCAGAGTAACTCCTTACAGCAGAAAGGACGGCCAGAACACAGGTTTGAGGGTGGAGCTCATCATAGGATAGCTGAAGTGCCAAACAGGAGAGTAATTCAAATGACTTATAGGTGCAATTTTTTGGGAGAGATGATAAAGAGTCCCTAAAAAAAAAAAAAAGAGTCCCTAAGTGAGGCCCAACCAGCATAGGAGACATGGTGCTAATAACTGTCAAGTTTATTTGAAAGGATTTATTGCAATGAGGAGAAGGGGATGATTGCAGTATGGGGAGTCTTTAGACTCTAAAATATGCAATCATCTCAAAGGTTAGATGTAAAGAAATCTATAGGGAGGAGTAAACAAAGGTAAACAAGACCGGGAGCTGAGTGTGGCTCAGATCATGAACTCCTTATTGCCAAATTCAGACTTAAATTGAAGAAAGTGGGGGAAACCACTAGACCATTAAGGTATGACCTAAATCAAATCCCTTAAAATTATACAGTGGAAGTGACAAATAGATTCAAGGGATTGGACCTGATAGACAGAGTGCCTGAAGAACTATGGACATTGTACAGGAGGCAGTGATCAAGACCATGCCCAAGAAAAAGGAAAGCAAAAAGGAAAAGTGATTGTCTGAGGAGGCCTTATAAATAGCTGTGAAAAGAAGAGAAGCTAAAGGCAAAGAAGAAAAGGAAAGATTTACCCATTTGAATGCAGAGTTCCAAAGAAGAGAAAGGAGAGTAAGAAAGCCTTCCTCAGCGATCAGTCCAAAGAAATAGAGGAAAACAACAGAGTGGAAAAGACTAGAGATCTCTTCAAGAAATTTAGAAATACCAAGGGAACATTTCATGCAAAGATGGGCTCAATAAAGTACAGAAATGGTATGGACCTAACAGAAGCAGAAGATATTAAGAGGTGGCAGGAATACGAATACACAGAAGAACTGTTCAAAAAATATCTTCATGACCCAGATAACCACGATGGTGGGATAACTCACCTAGAGCCAGACATCCTAGAATGTGAAGTCAAGTGGGTCTTGGGAAGCATCACTACAAACAAAGCTAGTGGAGGTGACGGAATTCCAGTTGAGCTTTCCAAATGCTAAAAGATGATGCTGTGAAAGTGCTGCACTTAATATGCCAGCAAATCTGGAAGACTCAGCAGTGGCCACAGGACTGGAAAAGGTCAGTTTTCATTCCAATCCCAAAGAAAGGCAATGCCAAAGAATGTGCAAACTACTGCACAATTGCACTCATCTCACATTCTAGTAAAATAATGCTCAAAATTCTCCAAGCCAGGCTTCAACAGTACATGAACTGCAAACTTCCAGATGTTCAAGCAGGATTTAGAAAAGGCAGCGGAGCCAGAGATCAAATTGCCAACATCTGCTGGATAATCAAAAAAAGCAAGAGGGTTTCAGTAAAACATCTACTTTTGCTTTAGCTACGCCAAAGCCTTTGACTGTGTGGATCACAATAAACTGTGGAAAATTCTTCAAGAGATAAGATTACCAGACCACCTGAACTTCCTCCTGAGAAATCTGTATGCAGGTCAAGAAGCAACAGTTAGAACCGGACATGGAACAACAGACTGGTTCCAAATCAGGAAAGGAGTACGTCAAGGTTATATATTGTCACCCTGCTTATTTAACTTATATGCAGAGTACATCATCAAAAACACCAGGCTGGAGGAAGCAAAAGTTGGAATCAGCATTGCTAGGAGAAATATCAGTAACCTCAGATATGCAGATGACACCACCCTTATGGCAGAAAGCAAAGAACTAAAGAGCCTCTTGAAGGTCAAAGAGTAGAGTGAAAAAGTTGGCTTAAAACTCAACATTCAGAAAACAAAGATCATGGCATCTGGTCTTATCACTTCATGGCAAATAGATGGGAAAGCAATGGGAACTTTGAGAGACTTTATTTTGGGGGGCTCCAAAATCACTGCAGATGGTGACTGCAGCCATGAAATAAAAAGACTCTTGCTCCTTGGAAGAAAGGCTATGACCAACCTAGACAGCATATTAAAAAGCAGAGACATTACTTTACCAACAAAGGTCCATCTAATCAAAGTGATGGTTTTTCCAGTAGTCATGCATGGATGTGAGAGGTGGACTATGATTGATGCTTTTGAACTGTGGTATTGGAGAAGACTCTTGAGAGTCCCTTGGACTGCAAGGAGATCCAACCAGTCCATCCTAAAGGAAATCAGTCCTGAATATTCATTGGAAGGACTGATGCTGAAGTTGAAATTCCAATACTTTGGCTACCTGATGCAGAGAACCAGCTCTTTGGAAAAGACCCTGATGCTGGGAAGGATTTAAGGTGGGAGGAGAAGCAGACGACAGAGGATGAGATGAGTGGATAAGATCACTGATGTGTTGGACATGAGTTTGAGTCAGCTCTGGGAGTTGTTGATGGACAGGGAAGCCTGGCATGCTGCACTCCATTGGGTTGCAAAGAGTCAGACATGACTGCAAAGAGTCAGAGTGACTGGACTGAACTGAAATAAAGCTCATGCTAGAAAGAACCAGGAAGGGGAAAGTGGGATGAGAGAAAGTGGTGTGACTGGTCAACAGATCAGAAAAAGATTTATCCTGATATCAGCTTGGTCTCAGAGGGTCATTAAGGGGTCGGTCCTGTATGCTGGTTCAAGGTGAGACTGTGTCAAAGTAAAGGGACCTAGGGAAGGAGAGAAACTTAACAAAAGTTCAGTTATCAATACTTGATTCAGACTGATCAATGGGGACAAAATCTTTTAGCTAATCATTTATGGGACAAAGAATGGAAATTGGGCAGGGGGGGTTCTGTGTTTGGCTTTGCAATCATTAAAGAAAGGACTCATTCATGAGTCTTGGTCAAGTCATAAAGATAAGTTCATTTCTTTGCAATATGCCATTTCCTGGAAAACAAATGCATAGAATTTTTTAAATTGTGTCTGTTCACAGGATCACAGGTCTTAAGTAAAAATCAACATAGTCAATATCTTGATAGCTATATGGATTACACCCATATATGCTGTTTTCAAAGCTCATTGATCTGTTCACTTAAGATCTGTGTATTTTATTGTATGAAAAATTTACCTTGGGGAAAAAAATGAACTGATTTTCACAGATTCAACAAAGAAAAAATTCATTTTGGTAAATATGGTTGCCCAGCAGAAATGGTATTTTTAAAAGCAGTCCTGAAATATCAGATTTCCTAAAATACATGAATATTTTATAGATTTGAATAATAATATTTGAATTGCTTCTGGCTCTGCATCTAGTTTTCTTCTCTAGGACAGCACCAAAGGGTAGGAATAGTTTGGGTATACATGTATGTGGTATGTGTGTATGTGTTATACTGAAAAAATGAAAACAGAATACTTTCCACTCCAATGATTTAAAAGAAAAATCAAATAACCAATCACGATAAAAGATGTTTTGCTTACGACAGTCAGTTTTTCTGGAAACTTCCAAGTCGTCCCTGTGTAAAAATTCTTTTAGAAGATCAATATACATTGATAAAACTGGGTTAGCTGGAACTTTTGTGAAAAGTCATAATCTGTATTCTATGCCTGTATTCAGGCCTGAATTATCCATGCTGATAATCTGCTTTGATCTACATTACCAGGTAATTTCTTTCATTGTGGCCAACTTCTTTTCATTCTGATCATATTCACATAAGCAAACTGAATGGGCCACCCTCCTGATCCATATGATTATTTTGGCTGTCTTTATGATCTGTGCAGTTTATTGCATGATTAGTCCAGCTGTGACCAACAGTGCAGATTTTTAAGATGGAATTATTGAGTCAACTGTGTCACAGTCTGTACACAGACTGACCCAGTCTATGTGTGCTATTCATTTTGCTCCCTTTGGATTTCATATTATTTGTTTTTCTATTTGTATTGATGAAAGAAACAGGCAGTTAATTCCCAAGTTCACTGTATGACTTGAGGATACGATAAGTATTTTAAGTTAAATGTTTTATTTGGTGTTTTATTTTATAAATAATAATGACCCAATTACATATTTTTGCATTAGTAGAATCTTGCATCTGTATAATTTATATGCAGTTCATTTTTGACTATCACAACATTTCAATCTCAGTTTCTCATTTTCATTAACACTAGCACAATTTCCTTTGTGAAAGTTTAAAAGATAAATATAATCATAGGTTTTATAACTTGAATAATGAATCTTAGATTTTCTAAGCAATAGCTCTACTTTTAAAGGAGCACTTCTTATGCTAATCCAAGATTTAAGATGTCTTTCCAAGTTTTTTTGAGCACTGGATAAATAAATGTTTTGCAGTTGCTCTTAAGCCAACATAAATATATTTGAAGGAGCTAGGAAGATAATACCTCTTTGTCTTTAGAGACTGCTATTCTTAATATTATCTCCATGTTCATGTCTTTATACTCTTTAAGGTTTTATTTAATAATAAATTACTTAAAGAAAGAGAATACCTGTAAAAGGTAAATATGTTTTAGCATTTTCCATTATTTCATTGTGTTTTTCTATTACTGTTATGCAGCCATATTTATGGCCAGAGTGAAGATTGATGTGGGTTCAGGTGTACTGATGGTTATAATTGCACAAAATGAAGAGCTTCCAATTCACAGGAGATTTCATCCATCCTGTTAGCTGTTCCTTCCTATGAGTATACTTACTGTCTAACTTTAAAGTTTTGGGCTTCTAACCATAGATGAGTAACATTCCAAACTATAATGTTATGATTAATCCATACCTTTTTATGAGTTTGCAGAATGATACAGATCTCAACTTCATAGTCAGGTTTCTTAACACCTGGAATCACAGTGGTCATGAGTCACCCTAGAGAGTTTCCTTAAGAGAAAAGGAAAAATGTTACCTGGTTTTATGTTGATTGTTGGTTTGTATTTGCGGGCCCCTGGATAAGGACAATCTCTTTAGGAATGACAGAAGCTCTTTTAATTCTAGAAATCATTAAAGTCATAACAAAAGAATTAGTTAATAAGTACTTATTTTACTCTATGGAATGAATCATTTATGAATACCCAGCAGCTTAAACTTTAAGGTATTCTACAGGTATATAGCAGGGTAAAAAAATCAAACTGCATAGTTGCTCATTCTGATTTCTAACAATCATGGTATAATCTATATCTCTAGGAAGTAAAACTCTATACTGCTCTTTTCAAATTACAGAGACTGGTTGGGGAGAGAGATAACTATAAGGAATTTTGAAGTTTCTTCAAATGTCTTTCTCATGCTGAAATTTGAAACTCAGATATTATGGCCTTTTAAAAAAAAGGTTCACAATAATGTCTTTGCATGCACAAAGGGGACTAAGGGTAATTCCATAAAATGGAGGAACTGGGAGAGATGAGCTATCTTTAAGGGAAAGAAAAAAAAAATTGCAAATTGTTTTGTAGCCTGTTAAAGTTTATGTTTTAAAAGAGTTCTCATAAACATAAAATGAACATATGTCAAAGATATTATTTAACTTGTTAATAAGGGAAATAGTAAGATGTTACAACTAGATCAAAAGAAAATTCAAATAACCCCACACATATAAGCAGTACATATGTTGAATGATAATTTATGACATATAAAAGTGATTTACAGTGGGGAGTTTCTTTTAAAATTTATTTATTTTAAATGGAAAATAATTACTTTACAATATTGTAATAGTTTTTGCCATACATCGGTATGAATCGGCTGTAGGTACACATGTGTACCCTCCATCTTGAAATCCCTCCCACCCCCCTCCCCACCCCACCCCTTCAGGTTGTTACAGAGCACTGGCTTTGGCTGCGCTGCTTCATATGGAACTCATACTGGTCATCTATTGTACATATGGTATTGGGCGTGCTTCAACACTATTCTCTCAAATCATCCCACCCTCTGCTTCTCAGTGGGAGGTGTCAATTGCATTTCTAAGGAAATTTGTATATCTATGGATATGAATCATGTATATGGATATCCATTTTCTACAACTGACAGAATTGTGAAAGAGCTCAAAGACTAAGAAAGGTAGAGCAACCCCAGAGTATCAGAAAACTCAGAGTTGTTTAACACTTACATAATGACTAGCTTTCCTTTGAAGACACTCAGCAATTTTTCTAAGAACCTATACCCTGACAACAGTGGCCAAAGGGAAAAACACCTATTAAAGAGGTTTAAAAAACTTTTGTGATCAAAAATTAGCATCAACATTTAGGATATTGTTCAGTATAAACCTTCATGTGAAGGTTTCACTTTCTGTGAAATATGCTAGGTGCAGATAATGTAAGCAAGTGATTTTTTTTCAGTACTCAAGGCATATAGACTGAGTTGTACATCTGCACACCATTTAACAAAAAAAGACAATAGCAGTAATATGTGAGATCTAGAGTTTTCTAGGGGAAAGTATTGAGAATAAGAATTTACCATGAGAATGAACTTTCTGAAATATTTGCGTAAGTCTGGGGGAGGCAAGTGAATTTACCATAGAATTAGAAATATTAGACTTCAATCAATCATATACAAATATGAAATAATATAATGATAGTAATTGTCATATGTATTTCCCTGCTTAAGTTGTTAGCTATTAATTAATATCTTTAACTAATATATTTGCAAAATCTTTAATATTGTGTGATTAAGAGTATGTCTCTTCCGCCATGGGTTTTCTCACCATTCTGCTTGAGCATACCAACATCTTCCTATTTATATGTTTCTCTGGCTTGTGGAGGTTGTATTATTTCAGGCTGAGAGCTTCTCTAGGTCACCCCCATCACTCAAATTTCTTTACTTCTAGAGTTATTTTGTGTCTCATTTCAAGGAGCCAGGAAATTTTTTGCTGGTGAGACTAAACTTAGACTCACTAGTTGAAGTGACACCTTGCTGTTTTGTGGCTTTATGTCAACTACATTTGCGTGTGTGTGTTTGCATGTTATAAACTATCTTGCACAGTTGTGAGATTATAATAACATTCAATTCCCTGACTACCTGCCTTGTTTACTGCTATTCTCCAGTGTATAATATAGTGCCTGGTACACAATGAATGTTTAAAAAAATACTAGTTTGTAAATGTACACAGTAAAAGGTCAGAACCAGCAGTTGTTTACAAAGCTAGCTTCAGGGAATGAGATGGCAGCTAGTGTCAAAGAGATTTCTTTTTTTGTTTGTTTGTTTTTTTCCAGAGAGTAAACATAAGTGTGCTTGAAGAAAATGAATCAATTAATAAACTTGAAGCAATCCTTTATGGCTTTTTAAATATATAATGTAAAAGTATTTCAAGATGGTGTTGCAGATGCTTTCAATAAAACATCCACAGGCAACAATTTTTCAGCACATATGATGAATATCAATGTATAGCTCCCATGTTTGTTTTTTTAATTTAGCAGATTTGACTTACAATATATTAGATTCAGGTGAACAGAATAGTGATTTGATATTTTTCCCATGTATGTACTTTGACAGAATCTGTTTATGAAATGGCTGCAGTGTGAGAAGCCCAGTTAGAAAGCATGGATAAACATAAGGCTAATAGGCTGAGCTTTCTGACACTGTAGATCCTGAAATATAACTTAAAGATATACCAAGTCCTGAATTTTAGTACATTAAGAGTAACGACAAGTAAGAAAATAGTTTGATTCTTCCTAGCACACAGATGGCCTTTTGGAGTAACCCCTCCACTCATTCTCAGATACTAGCACATGTCACATTTCTTACTTCTAAGAATGTAGAGTATTAAACACTTGGCACACACACACACACATTTATGCTGAAGATCAGCAACCAAATGTGTAGGATGATGGTGTATCTTAACAATGTAAACCAAAATTCCCTTAAGAATGTTTTAACCAATGCTTAAATACAGTTGCTTTTCTAACAGAGCATCACTGTCTCTTCCTTTAAATTCAGACAACAAAAATTTACAAGTTTGAATTTTCCCAGGGCTTACAATCCAACTTGGGGTGAAAAGCAATATGGTATTTACTATTATCAAGTGGAAAATTCTCAACTTATAGCTTCCTAAAAGGTGGCAGCGCTGGCAAAACTGTCCAGTCATCTGTACTATGTATAGGTTATCTAATAGTGTGCTGAATTTGGGGTCAGTCTGACTGAAAGGGGTGATGTCGCCTTTGACTATCCAAAGTTTCCAAGCAATTATACTACTTCTCTATTGAAATTTACCATCAAGGTATAAAAGTGAGTTTGTGAGATCAGAGAAAAGATACAACAATGAAGGTCACAGAGCCTACATTCTATGTATTAATTATCTTCTGACGCAAAGATCATTTTTCTTCCTGGGCCTAGTTCATTTCAGTGAGGTACACTTAAGAAGTCTTGCATAACTAGCAATTTCTCTATAGATAAATATGATATTAAAAAATAAAGCAAGCAAAAGGAGTAAATAAGTGACAGGGTATCATTTCCATAGCTCTTGCCCAGTACTAATAAAGTGATGTTATAAACATAAATGGATGAAGACAAATTTTATACATGCAAAACCTCATATAGTTACATGCTAATTCTATACAAATTGGTATTTTCATAATTAAAATCATATTACTCTTACATTTTAGAGTAGTAATGTTTGGTTGGAATGAAATATGATAATCTGAAATAAGAAGACCAGGATCAATTTTAAGCGAAATATTAAAGTATGTATCTTATTTCTATGTCATCCCCATCTATCCTTCATTACCATTATCATTTCTTTTCACATAGAACTGTTTTTCTTTTGCTGTCCTATTACTACCAAGTGATCCATTACAGCCCTCAATCCCTTCTCTCTGACACATTATTAAATAAGTATTAGGATTGCTCTATTTCCCCTCCTTAATATGATGTCCCTCCTTCTATTTTGTCAACTCACTTCTTAATAGCTGATGACCAATTAATCTGATTAGCAATCTGTTATATTGTGTATTTATGGGTATCAGAGTATTAATGTGTTACCACTTTTAGTTCACTGGCATGTCTTGTATATAAACCTTCCTTGTGCTACACCAAAAGTTTTTTTAAAAAATGATATCTCTAAATTTAGGCATTATTGTAACCAGTGAGGAAGATGCTCAAGAGGAAAGGGGGACCACTGGAACACTTAATATATACCATGTAGTTATCGTAGAGGCAGAAGATTACATAGCCTATGTCCTCTTTTGCAATAATCCCCTCTGGCCCTTTCTCTTCTATATTATAGAAATGTATACTTCACTTTGGAGAAGGCAATGGCACCCCACTCCAGTAGTCTTGCCTGGAAAATCCCATGGATGGAGGAGCCTGGTAGACTGCAGTCCATGGGGTCGCAAAGAGTTGGACACGACTGAGTGACTTCACTTTCACTTTTCACTTTCCTGCATTGGAGAAGGAAATGGCAACCCACTCCAGTGTTCTTGCCCAGAGAATCCCAGGGATGGGGCAGTCTGGTGGGCTGCCGTCTATGGGGTCGCACAGAGTCGGACACAACTGAAGTGACTTAGCAGCAGCATACTTCACTTGCTGGCCTTCTTTCTTTTAACATCTACTTCTTGGCTTTAAAAACAAAAGGTATTTTAGTGTTTTCATCAAAGTAATCTCCACAAAGGGGAAAATAGTCCCTCTCTACAGATACAAAAAATTTATTTTATCTCAAAGCTTTCCTTGCTTAGAATTTTCTATAATCTGACAAAAACATTTAAGACACCCTGAAACAAGATGGTTTTTAAACTTCAATCTTTAAGAACTTTGTACTTCTAGTTAGATATATTACTTAATAACTTCAGCTCTGGTCATTCTATTGAAATTCATATCTCTGTGTGAAACTTATAAGCTTTTGTGTTTTCTTTGTTAGTCCAGAAAAGCCTCATTTGTATTTCAGTTTAATCTTCCATTCATGAAGAATCCAAGTCTCTGTGAATTTCTTATTTTTAAAAAGTGACTGAATATTTTTTTATCATTCAAATTAGTAGCAGTTATAATGTGGAACATTAGTACAGCTCACCCATATTTCCAGTTATGCTGTTTCTGGGAAGATGGAAGGGTTGCCTGGTCCTATGCCCTGTTGAAGGTGAGAGAGGCCACGTGATTTGTTTGGCTAATAAATAGTGAGTGGAAGAAATATGCATCACTTTCAAATGAAAACCATCAAGATCAATAACTGGATTTACCAACCTGCTTTTTACTTTTTCACTACATTGATGGAGGTGTCATAAAATTCATGCATTCTGGAAAGTTGAGCCAACACATAGAAGACAGCTGAGCTGAAATGTCAACCAGATATGCAATGTATTTTGCCCATGATATTTTCATTGGATTAAGCCACTCAGATTTTTGGGCCACCTGTTAATACAGCTTACAACTTCCCTGGTGGCTCAGATGGTAAAGTGTCTGCCTGCAATGCGGGAGACCCAGGTTCAATCCCTAGGTTGCGAAGATCTCCTGGAGAAGGAAATGGCAACCCACTCCAGTATTCTTGCCTGGAAAATCCCATGGACGGAGGAGCCTGGTAGGCTACAGTCCATGAGGTTGGACACGACTTAGTGACTTCACTTTCACTTTTGTTAATATAGCATTACTCATCTTGAGCTGGCTATGTCTTTTATACCTGTGAAGTGTCTATGGTGATTATTAGAATGGGTTTGAGTATAGCTGCATTTATTCTACCAAATATTAAATTGAAGTGTTCCAATTAGTGAAATTTGTAAATCTTTTAGTATCATGGATTTTTAAATCAGCACAATTATTTGAAATGTGAATAACAGTAATATGACAAATAATTTAGGAAGCCTCCAAAGTATGCCTATAAAATCTTTATTATCTGGGAATATCCGAGAACATTTAGTTCAGTGAATAAGATAGCATTACAAGAAAGAAAACATTGTGAATTGATAAAATGTAGTTATTAATTTATTGCTTATTTATGTGTTCACTAGGAAAATTTTTTAGTCTTTTAATTTGTAAACAGCTACTTGGTAACTAACAGGCATTAAATTAAGAATTTAAAAACTTTCCCATATGATAAAATTATGATCCATAATGAAATTTACAAATGAATACAAAACAGACACTATTTTCCTTTCAAGAGGTAGTTCTTTGAATTTCTAAATCCAAGCATCTCAGTATTCATGACTTATAAAATTTTTTATTTTTTATTTTAATAAGAGAAATTCAGAATTAAACTTATTTTGCCATGCAATACCTTTATAATCATAATGAACTTTACAAATGAATACAAAGCAGATACTTCTTTTCCATTCAAGAGATAGTTCTTTGAATTTCTAAATGCAAATATCTCAGTATTCACTACTTATGGAATTTTTAAGTATATAAATATGAAGACACAAATAGTCAAAGAGTTGTAAGAAGTTATTGTGGATTGTTGGTGATTATTGCAGGAATTATTGCCTTCCTATTACCCATGCCCCTTTGAATGTGACTTTGTAGTTCATCCCATCAGAAGGAAAAAAATCTTTCCCACCACATGGATCTAGGGTGTTCTTGGATTTCTTTTACATATGGCATGCAGCAAGAGTACCATTGTACCAGTTATGACCCTAGAACTCAAGAGGCATGGCATACTTCCACTCACTCTCTTGGAACTCTGTCATTATCAAAAGGTCAAAGCCAGGCTAATCTTTTGAATGGTGAGTGACATGTGGTCCAGCCACACTTGTTGCCCCTGTCAATACCTATCTATCCAATCACTAGACATGTGAATGAGACCATAAGAACCAGCCTCTGGCCAACTCATTTGCTAAATAAAGTCATATGAGCAAACCATCAAATATCAGTTGGCAGTACAGCCAACTCAACTGCAGACTCATGAGCAATGACAAATTGTTATTTTTTAAAAATGACTAGGTTTTACCTTTCTCCCTTAGTTTTTAATTTTAATTTTATTTTTGTGATTTTTATTGACATATAATTGACTTGCATGCATGTGTGCTCAGTTGCTCATTTGTGTCTGACTCTGCAACTCCATGGGCTGTAGCCTGCCAGGCTCCTCTGTCCATGGCATTCCCCAGGCAAGAACACTGGAGTGGGTTGCCATTTTCTCTTCCAGGGGGTCTTCCTGACCTAGCGATCAAACCTGCGTCTCCTGCATTGGCTGGTGGATTCTTTACCACTACACCACCTGGGAAGCCCATAATAGACTTACAATATTATACTAATTTTATTTTAACATAGTTATTGAATATTTAAATATATTGCAAAATTATTACCAGGGTAAGCCTAGTTACCATCTGTCACCATATAAAGTTGTTACAGTGCTATTATAGTATTATTGACTACAGTCCCTATGCTGTACATCACATCCCCATTTATTTCATAACTGGAAGTTTGTCCTTTTAACTATCTTCATTCAATGCTCCTACCACACCCCCAACTCTGTAACTAATCTCTTTTTCTATGATTTGTTTTCAAAATATGATTGACCTACAATACTATATTAGTTTCTGGTACATAGCATATTGATTTGATACTTCATTCATTTCAAAATGATGACCACAACAATCTAGTTACCATTTGTCACCATACAAAAGTATTACGTAATTATTGATTATATCCCTTATACTGTACTTTTCATAATCATGACTCATTTATTTCATATCTGGAAGATTGTATCTTAATCTCCCTCACCTATTTCTCTCCTCCTCTATGCCTCTCCTCTTTGGTAGCCATCACTTTGTTCTCTGCATCTATGACTGTGCTTCTGTTTTGTTATGTTTGTTCATTTATTTTGCTTTTTAGATTTCACATATAAGTGAAATCATATGGCATTTGTCTTTGTACGACTCATTTCACCTAGTATACTACCTACTAGGTTGATCCATGTTGTTGAAAACGGAAAGATTTCATTCTTTTCTATGGTTAAGTAATATTTCATTGCATATATACACCATATCTTCTGTATCCATTCATCTACTGATAGACACTTCAGTTGCTTCCATGTCTTGGCTATTGTAAATAATGTTGCAAAGAACATAGGGGTGCATATATGTGTGTATATACTTTTGAATTACTTCTTTTGTTTTTTTTTGGATAAATACCCAGGAGTCGAATTACTGGATCATATTTAGTAGTTTTTGAGGAATCTCCATATGGTTTTCAATAGTGGTTGCACCATTTACATTCTCACAATAGTTGTACAAGGGTTCCCTTTTCTCCATATCCTCACCAATACTTATTATTTGTTGTCTTTTTGATCATAGCTATTCTGACAGGTATGGGCTGATATTTCATGTGGTTTGGATTTGAATTTCCCTAATAGTTAGTAATGTGAGAATCTTTTCATGTGTCTGTTGGCAATCTGTATGTCTTCTTTGGAAAAATGTCTATTCTGGTCCTCTGCCTACTTTTTTTTTTTCTCTGTCTACTTTTTAATTAATTAGGTTGAGGTTTTTATTTTTAACTTTAATTTTGAGTCATATGAGTTCTTGTACATTTTTTTATTTTTTTTAAATTTAAATGTATGTATTTTAATTGGAGGATAATTACTTTACAATATTGTATTGGTTCTGCCACACATCAACATGAATCTGCCAAGGGCATACACGTGTTCCCCATCCTGAACTTCCCTCCCACTTCCCTCCCCGTACCATCCCTCTGGGTCGTCCCAGTGCACCAGCCCCAAGCATCCTGTATCGAACCTGGACTGGCGATTCATTTCTTATATGATATTATACATGTTTCAGTGCCATTCCCCCAAATCGCCCCACCCTCTCCCTCTCCCACAGAGTCCAAAAGACTGTTCTATACATCAGTGTCTCTTTTGCTGTCTCATATACAGGGTTATTGTTACCATCTTTCTAAATTCCATATATATGCGTTAGTACACTGTATTGGTGTTTTTCTTTCTGGCTTACTTCACTCTATATAATAGGCTCCAGTTTCATCCACCTCATTAGAATTGATTCAAACGTATTCATTTTAATGGCTGAGTAATACTCCACTGTGTATATGTACCACAGCTTTCTTATCCATTCATCTGCTGACGGACATCTAGGTTGCTTCCATGTCCTGGCTATTATAAACAGTGCTGCGATGAACATTGGGGTACATGTGTCTCTTTCCCTTCTGGTTTCCTCAGTGTGTTTGCCCAGCAGTGGGATTGCTGGGCCATATAAACCCCTTATTGAATGTCTTGTTTTCAAATATCTTCTCCCATTCACTAGGCAACCTTTGTGTTTTATTACTAATTTCCTTTGCTGTGGACAGTTTTTTAGTTTGTTATAGTTCCTTTTGTTTATTTTTTTGTTTCCGTTTGCCTTGCCTGAGGAGACATATCTAAAAAAAGTATTTCTAAGACCCTGCCTTCTGCTGTAGGTGCTGGCACACTGATGGACAGCATTGTATCCTGGCATGGCTGGCTATGTGGCTAATTTTTTAACTGTTAATGCAAAGCAGATTATTGATACAGAGTATTAATATATTTAGTTATTCTGTTTTTATAAGATTTGGATCACTGGAATGACATGCAGTTGTGTGTAAAAATTATGGTTATGAAAAAATATTTGTTCACGTTGTGATCATTATCATAGTGATTTAATCATCAGCATAATGACTTGATGATTGATGGCCAGAAAACATAAAATTAGGCTAGTATGCTACATAATATTAACAAAGATGCTCATGTTTGGGGAAAAAACATCAAAATTTATGTCTTAGTTCTTTGAAAATTAAAAAAAAATAATATACTTTTATAAAATAATATTTTATATAATCCCTAGTTTTTTTCAGTGGAGGTTTATTGTGCATTCATTCACCAATAAATACATGAAAGATAATGGGACTCTAAGGTAAAACAAATTATTCTTTTTTTTCCCTTTTATTATCTATAATTATCCATGAGAGATCCATAAAGCATCCAAATGATAGAAATACACTAGTAGACAAAAGGGCATCAAAGAAATCTGAGAGTAAGGATCAGTGTAGAAGATTAAAAGAGAAGTATGAAGCTACAGACTCTGGCAGTAGTGATTTATGAAATAATCTCAAGTTACCCAAAAAGAAAATATAACCCATGAGGAATATTAATTACATTAAAAGTTTAATTAATTAATTAATTAATTAAAAGTTTACAGAGAAAACACCTCATTTAAATGTCTCAATATAATGATGTTTCCATATAGTTAAACTTACCTTTTAAATGTAATAGTACATTAATGTTTTTTATATGATTTCTTTTTAAAATTTTTATTGGAGTATAGTTGCTTTACAATTTTGTGTTAGTTTCAGGTGGACAGAAAGTGCATCAGTTATACATATACATATATCCACTCTTTTTAGATTCTTTTCTCAAAAATGTCATTACAAAGTATTGAGTAAAGTTCCTGTATATACAGTGGGTCCTTATTAGTTATCTATTTTATATATAGTAGTGTGTATATGTCAATCCAAGTCTCTCAATTTATCCCTCCCTACTCTTTCTCTCCTGGTAACCATAAGTTTGTTTTCTACATCTGTGACTCTATTTCCATTTTGCATGGGAAAATTTAAAGTGTAATACTTAATGCCAACCTTTTCTTCTTATTATTATTTTTAATATAAATTTATTTATTTTAATGGAGGTTATTTTATTTAACATATTTAAATCTAAAACTGTGATTCATCTTGTCAAATCCGATTATTTTATGGATATTTATAATTATGTTAAACTTATATACCTCTTACTATCTCATCTGATATAAGATTAAAAGCTAGCCTTTGAAGTACATACTATTTATATAGTATCTATATAGTGTCTATGTAATATCTATACTACAGTATAAAATTTATATACCTCTTTCTATCTCATCTAATATAAGGTTAAAAACTATCCTTTGAAGTAGATACCATTATTATCTGAGACAAAACTGAAGCAAAGAGATGTTAAGTAACAGATCTACTAAGGTGTCAGTAGATTCTCAACTCAGTGTTCCTTACACCAACACCATAAAGCAGATGCATGGAATGATGTGTAGAGAATGAGTCCATGGCCTCACTTAGGCAAAGTGTTGGATGTTGTCATGATTGACTAGCTCTGTCTTTCATGGATGAAGGAGAAGGGAGTGGCAGTACTTGTGTCCTTTATTCACTATTCTTTTATCTAACATAGTATAGCAGTTATGAACATACTTTTCCATTAGCTTTTGAGGTTTTGTTATGTTTTGTTTTGGATGTTTCTCCCCTGGTTTTAGGTTATCAGTAGAACCTGCCATCTTTTGTTTTTTTGTCTGTAAATTATACTTTAAAGTCTTCCTCTATTTTACTGATCAAACAGTCTACCGTCTACTTGCCAGACAAATTCGAGAATATTATTTAACTTTCTGAACTTTAGTCTCCTAACCAATAAAATGATGACAAAGAGTGCTGTCTTGTGAATTATTTATGAATATCACTAATAAAAAATGAATTGGCCTGGACCAATTTTGAGATGCAAGACAGAATTTGGTGAAATGTTTATAATAACCAGCTAGTTAATTTAGTGTTAAATACAATGTGTACCTACTGTACAGAGCTGAGTGGATTACATGTATTTATATGTAAATATTTTGCCATAATTCACAAAGAAGATGCAGGGGAGATGGGAGTGCATGGTAACTAGAATTAAAATGGCTACGAAACTTAAAATTTGCAAAAAAGAATCTTAATTTGACACTACAGGAAATCAGCTTATATACTTTTTCTTGAAGTTTGAAATTGAGAAAGCCTGGATGGAAGTCCAGTAACCTAGCTCTTAATCATCACGTTTTACTGCCATTCAGGGGAACACAGTTTTCCTCTTGGAATACTATGTAAATATTTGAGTGCTCAGATTTATTTTACACTTGTCTTGGGGCACTCCATTTTGGACTTTGTAGATACCAAATCTGATTTCTAAACAAGTGGGATATCACTTAAAATAGCACTAGGGACAACATAATGGATGTACAAATTATCTTGCTTAGTTTTATAATTCTTTTTTAGAGAGGAATACAAGTATTTGGAAGTATTTAGAATCTATACCAAATACTCAAAATCACAAAGAAGGAAATATAGCTTTTTATTTACCATGGCCCTGAACACAACACCTTACATATAAGTAGATGCTCAAAGTTTATGGTATTCTTAGAACACACACTAAGTCACCCACATGCATGCACACATCATTTTTTACTATTTAAATCTGTAGTACAACCAAGGTTGATTTTAATTTGCAGATTAAAATACTCAAATTCAGTATTTATGAGTAAGGAGGGAATGTGCATAGCATTGAAGGAATAAGCAATGCTTTGATTTCTGCTGAAAGAGCTATTATATACAGATTTACAGTGGCGCAGATGGTAAAGAGTCTGCCTGCAATGAAGGAGAGCCAGGTTCAATCCCTGAGTCAGGAAGATCCCCTGTAGATGGAAATGGCAAGCCACTCCAGTACTTTTGCCTGGAGAATTCTATGAATAGAGGAGCCTGGTGGGGCTACAGTTCATGGGGTCACAAAGAGTCAACAGGACTGAGCAACTTTCACTTTCACTTTCCTACAAATAAGGTGCATAACCTAAATCAACAGACTGCTTACTGTTGTGACAGGAGAAAAAAGGGAATGAATTTTAACAGTTTGATTTAATCAGAGGCAATACAAAATAACCTCAGATATGCAGATGACATCACCCTTATGGCAGAAAGAGGAACTAAAAAGCCTCTTGATGAAAGTGAAAGAGGAGAGTGAAAAAGTTGGCTTAAAGTTCAACATTCTGAAAACTAAGATCATGGCATCTGGTCCCATCACTTCATGGGAAATAGATGAGGAAACAGTGGAAACAGTCAGACTTTATTTTGGGGGGCTCCAAAATCACTGCAGATGGTGATTGCAGCCATGAATTTAAAAGACACTTACTCCTTGGAAGGAAAGTTATGACCAACCTAGATAGCATATTCAAAGGCAGAGACATTACTTTGCCAACAAAGGTCCATCTAGTCAAGGCTATGGTTTTTCCTGTGGTCATATATGGATGTGAGAGTTGGACTGTGAAGAAAGCTGAGTGACTAAGAACTGATGCTTTTGAACTGTGGTGTTGGAGAAGACTCATGAGAGTCCCTTGGACTGCAAGGAGATCCAACCAGTCCATTCTGAAGGAGATCAGCCATGGGATTTCTTTGGAAGGAATGATGCTAAAGCTGAAACTCCAGTACTTTGGCCACCTGATGCAAAGAGTTGACTCATTGGAAAAGACTCTGATGCTGGGAGGGATTGGGGGCAGGAGGAGAAGGCGAAGACAGAGGATGAGATGGCTGGATGGCATCACCGACTTGATGGACATGGGTTTGGGTGAACTCCGGGAGTTGGTGATGGACAGGGAGGCCTGGTGTGCTGCGATTCATGGGGTCGCAAGGAGTCAGACACAACTGAGCAACTGAACTGAACTGAACTGAATACAAATATATGTGAAGGACTGTCACAATTGAAAACAATCTTATGTTTATTAAAATGAACAATTTGTAGTATGGAAAATATACTCAAATTAGATTGTTGGTAGATTTTGGATTATAATAGGCACTCTTCACAGTGGAATAAATTGGAAAAAATCAATGATTTGAAATCTTTGTGTGAGATAACATGTCTAGGGCCAGGTATAATGTCTCATTCTGTTTAAAATAAAATGATAAAATTGTGTTCTTCATGGATAAAAATATGGATAGAAAATTCTTTTAATATTAGAAGTTTGGGTTGATTCAGTCTCTAGGAAACAAGAATGTTCATGGATTCAGTTATCTGGCTTTTATCTTAAAGCACATATACTTTCAGCCCCTGCAAAAATCTATGCAAATTTTGTCTGAATGAACATCCAGTAGTGACTTATTCACACATCTGGTTAATCCTTTTGGAATTTATAGCGTTAAAATTGTATTAAAATGAGGAATAATTTTCATGTTTAATTTAGTGTAGTATCTAATGAGTGTCATCTCTAATATTTGTAAAATACTAGAATCCAATAAAATCTTAGAATTATGACACAGTTCTCTGATAACATCAGTGCTTTTATTGTACATATGTTAATGGAATGTCAGATGTTAATGAATCCTTTTAATGTTGAATATATTGAACCAAAACCTTACCAGCTAAGTGATGTTGATTGGGAAAAATCCTTTTGTTTCCCTCCACACTTCTGTGAAGTGAAAGTGGCTCAGTTGTGTCCGACTCTTTGCAACTCCATGGACTATACAGTCCATGGAATTCTCCTGGACAGAATGCTTGTGTGGGTAGCTCTGCCCTTCTCCAGGGGATCTTCCCAAGCCAAGGATCAAGCCCAGGTCTCCTGCATTGAGGCGAATTCTTTACCATCTGAGCCATCAGGGAAACCCTTCTGTAGGCTTTAAAAGTATTAGATATGGATCTACTAAGTACAAAAAGAAATTGAAATTTTATTGATTTGCAGTTTCTTAAAAATCAGTAGACAAAATCTAAAGAAGAGTAACTAAATTATTTTTTCTATGTAGCCAATCTAATGGTCCATTTCTAACTTTCATAAATTACGTATATAAAACCTTTGAAGGATCTAGTGGGTAGAGTATTTACAATGTTTAAGGTGCTTTATACCTCCTATGTTTTTTAATTTTCAGAATAACTGTAGTAGACAAATCTAGACAGTACATTAAAAAGCACAGACTGAACAATAGCAACAACAACAATAGTAGAAAGGTATTCTTATCTCTATTTTAAAAGAAAATTCTTGGTCAGAAAGGTTATTGCAAATTAGAAATGCAGAAGAAATTTAAACCTATTATTGTCCTGATTTCAAATTTTATTATGTTTCAGTGCTGCCTTAACTTTCCTTTCATGGCTGGCTGCTTGTTTTCTATTTCAAATAAATTTGAAATACAACTTGATGTTTAATTTTGGAAGAAAGGATATTCCACTCCTAAATAATGTAACAATAATTGTAAATAACGCTGCTAAGAACACTGGGGTGCATGTATCTTTTCAAATTAGTGATTTTTTTTTCCAGATATATACCCAGGAGTGGAACTGTTGGATCAGGTCATAGTTCTATTATTAGTTGTTTAATTATATTTTATTTATTCATTTAGTTTTGGTTGTGCTGGTCTGTTGCTGTGTGTGGGGTTTCTCTAGTGGTGGCGAGCAGAGCCTATTCTTCCATGTAGGTGTGTGGGCTTCAGTAGTCGTGGCTTGTGGGCTGGATAGCCTGGGGGCATGTGGGATCTTTCTGGACCAGGGATTGAATCCATGTCACCTGCATTAGCAGGCAAATTCTAAACCACCAGACCACTAGGGAAGTCCCATATTTTTAGTTTTTTTTGAGAAACCTCCATACTGTTTTCCACAGTGGCTGTAACAGTTTGCATTCCCACCAACAGTGTAGAGTTGTCCTCTCCAACATTTGTTATTTGTGTTCCTTTTGATGATAGCCATTCTTATAGGTATGAGATGATATCTCACAGTGGTTTTGGTTTTCATTTTCCTTATGATTAGTGATGTTGAGCCTCCTTTCATGTGCCTCTTGACCATCTGCATTTCCTCCTTGGAAAAATGTTTATTCAGTTCTTCCCATTTTTAATCAGATTGTTTGATTTTTTTTATTTTTTTATTTTAAATTTTATTTTATTTTTAAACTTTACAATATTGTATTAGTTTTGCCAAATATCGAAATGAATCCGCCACAGGTATACCCGCATTCCCCATCCTGACCCCTCCTCCCTCCTCCTCCCCATACCACCCCCTCTGGGTCGTCCCAGTGCACCAGCCCCAAGCATCCAGTATCGTGCATCGAACCTGGACTGGCGACTCGTTTCATACATGATATTCTACATGTTTCAATGCCATTCTCCCAAATCTCCCCACCCTCTCCCTCTCCCACATAGACCATAAGACTGATCTATACATCAGTGTCTCTTTTGCTGTCTTGTACACAGGGTTATTGTTACCATCTTTCTAAATTCCATATATATCCGTTAGTATACTGTATTGGTGTTTTTTTCTTCTGGCTTACTTCACTCTGTATAATAGGTTCCAGTTTCATCCACCTCATTAGAACTGATTCAAATGTATTCTTTTTAATGGCTGAGTAATACTCCATTGTGTATATGTACCACAGCTTGCTTATCCATTCATCTGCTGATGGGCATCTAGGTTGCTTCCATGTCCTGGCTATTATAAACAGTGCTGCGATGAACATTGGGGTACACGTGTCTCTTTCCCTTCTGGTTTCCTCAGTGTGTATGCCCAGCAGTGGGATTGCTGGATCATAAGGCAGTTCTATTTCCAGTTTTTTAAGGAATCTCCACACTGTTCTCCATAGTGGCTGTACTAGTTTGCATTCCCACCAACAGTGTAAGAGAGTTCCCTTTTCTCCACACCCTCTCCAGCATTTATTGCTTGTAGACTTTTGGATCGCAGCCATTCTGACTGGTGTGAAATGGTACCTCATAGTGGTTTTGATTTGCATTTCTCTGATAATGAGTGATGTTGAGCATCTTTTCATGTGTTTGTTAGCCATCTGTATGTCTTCTTTGGAGAAATGTCTATTTAGTTCTTTGGCCCATTTTTTGATTGGGTCATTTATTTTTCTGGAGTTGAGCTGTAGGAGTTGCTTGTATATTTTTGAGATTAGTTGTTTGTCAGTTGCTTCATTTGCTATTATTTTCTCCCATTCTGAAGGCTGCCTTTTCACCTTGCTAATAGTTTCCTTTGTTGTGCAGAAGCTTTTAAGTTTAATTAGGTCCCATTTGTTTATTTTTGCTTTTATTTCCAATATTCTGGGAGGTGGGTCATAGAGGATCCTGCTGTGATTTTTTTTAATGTTGAGTTGTATGAGCTGTTTATATATTTTGGAAATTAAGCGCTTGTCAGTTGCATTATTTGCAAATATTTTCTCCCATTCTGTAGGTTGCCTTTTTGTTTAGTTGATGACTTCCTTTGCTGTACAAAATCTTTTAAGTTTATTTAGGTCCCATTTGTTTATTTTTGCTTTTATTTTCTTTACTTTACAAGACATACAAAAAATATTATTCTGATTTATGTCAGAGTGTTCTACCTATGTTTTACTCTAGGAGTTTTTTGGTGTCTAGTCTTTTATTTAGGTATTTAATCCACTTTGAGTTTATTTTTGTATGTGGTTTTAGAGAATGTTGTAATTTCATTCTTTCCCATGTAGCTGTCCAGTTTTCCCAGCATCACTTGCTGAAGAGACTGTCTTTTCTTCATTGTATACTCTTGCCTCTTTTGTCATAGTTTAGTTGATCGTAGATGGGGGGGTGGTTTATTTCTGGGCTCTGTCCTGTTCTATTGATCCATGTGTCAGCTTTTTTTTTTTTTTTTTTGCCAGACATGATGCTTTGATTACTGTTGCTTTATAGTATAGTCTGAAGTCAGGGAGCATAATGTCTTTGGGTCCATGCTTTCTCAAGATTGCTTTGGCTATTTAGGGCCTTTTGTGTTTCCACACAATTTTTAAAATTATTTGCTTTAGTTTTGTGAAAAATATCATTGGTGTTTTTGTATGGAGTGCTCTGAATCTGTAGTTTGCCTTAGGTCATTTTAACAATGATTCTTTTAATCCAAGAGCACAATATATCTTTCCAGTTGTTTGCATTGTTTTCAGTTTCTTTCATCACTGTCTTCTTATAGCTTTTAGAGTACAGGCCTTTCCTCCTTAGGTAGACTTATACCTAAGTATTTTATTTATTCTTTTTTGATGGGATGATAAGTTGAATTGATTTCTTAATTTCCCTTTCTGATAGTTCCTTGTCAGTGTACATAAATGCAGAAGACTTCTATATATTACTTTTTACCCTGCAACTTTACAAAATTCACTAAGGAACTCTAGTAGTTTTCCAGTGGTATCTTTAGCATTTTCTATGCATAGTATCATGTCAAATGCAAACAGTGACAGTTTATTTCTTGCTTTCCAATTTGGATTTCTTTTCTTTCTTTTTTTCTCTGATTACTGTGTCTAGGACTTCCAAAACTTATTGAATAAAAGGAGCAAGAGTAGGCATTCTTGTCTTGTTTCAGATCTTGGAATGTTTTCAGCTTTTCAGTATTAAGTATGATGTTAGCTGGGGTTTGTTATTGTGGCCTTTATAGTGTTGAGTTATGCTATGTTGAAATATTGAGCCTCGATGTGATGACATTAGGAGTTGGGGCCTTATGTGAGTAATTAGTCATGAGAGTAGAGCCCTCATGAGTGTGATTAGTGCCCTTATAAAAGAGATTCCAGAGAACCTCCTTAAACTCTTTCCATTGTGTGAGGGAACAATGAGAAATGTCAGGCTGGGTGAAGCACAAGCTGGAATCAAGATTGCTGGGAGACATATAAGTAACCTCAGATATGTAGATGACACCACCCTTTTGGCAGAAAGTGAAGAGGAACTAAAGAGCCTCTTGATAAAGGTGAAAGAGGAGAGTGAGAAAGCTGGCTTAAAACTCAGCATTCTAAAAATGAAGATCATGGCATCCTGTCCCATCACTTGATGGCAAATAAATGGGGAAACATTGGAAAAAAGAGACCTTATTTCCTTGGGCTCCAAAATCACTGCAGATGGTGATTGCAGCCATGAAATTTTTTAAAAGATGCTTAATTTTTGGAAGAAAAGCTATGAAAAACCTAGACAGCATATTATAAAGCAGAGACATCACTTTGCCAACAAAGGTCTGCATACTCAAAGCTATGGTTTTTCCAGTAGTCATGTATGGTTGTGGGAGTTGGACCATAAAGAAGGCTGAGTGCCAAAGAATTGATGCTTTTGAATGGTGGTGTTGGAGAAGACTCTTGAGAGTACCTTGGACTGCAAGGAGATCCAACCAGTCAATCCTAAAGGAAATCAACTCTGAATGTTCATTGGAAGGATGTGGGGCAACCCAAGATGGGCGGGTCATGGTGGAGAGATCTGACATAATGTGGTCCACTGGACAAGCCACTTCAGAATTCTTACCTTGGGAACCCCATGAACAGTATGAAAAGGAGAAATGATAGGATACTGAAAGAGGAGCTCCCCAGGTCAGTAGGTGCCCAATATGCTACTGGAGATCAGTGGAGAAATAACTCCAGAAAGAATGAAGGGATGGAGCCAAAGCAAAAAGAATACCCAGCTGTGGATGTGACTGGTGATAGAAGCAAGGTCCGATGCTGTAAAGAGCAATATTGCATAGGAACCTGGAATGTCAGGTCCATGAATCAAGGCAAATTGGAAGTGGTCAAACAAGAGATGGCAAGAGTGAATGTCAACATTCTAAGAATCAGTGAACTAAAATGGACTGGAATGGGTGAATTTAACTCAGATGACCACTATATCTACAACTGAGGGCAGGAATCCCTCAGAAGAAATGGAGTGGCCATCATGGTCAACAAAAGAGTCCAAAATGCAGTACTTGGATGCAATCTCAAAAACGACAGAATGATCTCTGTTTGTTTCCAAGGCAAACCATTCAATATCATAGTAATCCAAGTCTATGCCCCAACCAGTAACGCTGAAGAAGCTGAAGTTGAACGGTTCTATGAAGACCTACAAGACCTTTTAGAACTAACACCCAAAAAAGATGTCCTTTTCATTATAGGGGACTGGAATGCAAAAGTAGGAAGTCAAGAAACACCTGGAGTAACAGGCAAATTTGGCCTTGGAATATGGAATGAAGCAGGGCAAAGACTAATAGAGTTTTGCCAAGAAAATGCACTGGTCATAACAAACACCCTCTTCCAACAACACAAGAGAAGACTCTACACATGGACATCACCAGATGGTCAACACCGAAATCAGATTGATCATATTCTTTGCAGCCAAAGATGGAGAAGCTCTATACAGTCAGCAAAAACAAGACCAGGAGCTGACTGTGGCTCAGATCATGAACTCCTTATCGCCAAATTCAGATTTAAATTGAAGAAAGTAGGGAAAACCATTAGACCATTCAGGTATGACCTAAATCAAATCCCTTATGATTACACAGTGGAAGTGAGAAATAAATTTAAGGGCCTAGATCTGATAGATAGAGTGCCTGATGAACTATGGGATGAGGTTTGTGACATTATACAGGAGACAGGGATCAAGGCCATCCCCATGGAAAAGAAATGCAAAAAAGCAAAATGTCTGTCTGGGGAGGCCTTACAAATAGCTGTGAAAAGAAGAAAAGTGAAAAGCAAAGGAGAAAAGGAAAGATATAAGCATCTGAATGCAGAGTTCCAAAGAATAGCAAGGAGAGATAAGAAAGCCTTCTTCAGTGATCAATGTAAAGAAATAGAGGAAAACAACAGGATGAGAAAGACTAGAGATGTCTTCAAGAAACTTAGAGATACCAAGGGAATATTTCATGCAAAGATGGGCTCGATAAAGGACAGAAATGGTATGGACCTAAGAGAAGCAGAAGATATTAAGAAGAGATGGCAAGAATACACAGAAGAACTGTACGAAAAAGATCTTCTCGACCCAGATAATCACGATGGTGTGATCACTGACCTACAGCCAGACATCCTGGAATGTGAAGTCAAGTGGGCCTTAGAAAACATCACTATGAACAAAGCTAGTGGAGGTGATGGAGTTCCAGTTGAGCTCTTTCAAATCCTGAAAGATAATGTTGTGAAAGTGCTGCACTAAATATGTCAGCAAATTTGGAAAACTCAGCAGTGGCCACAGGACTGGAAAAGGTCAGTTTTCATTCCAATCCCAAAGAAAGGCAATGCCAAAGAATGCTCAAACTACCGCACAATTGCACTCATCTCACACACTAGTAAAGTAATGCTCAAAATTCTCCAAGCCAGGCTTCAGCAATATGTGAACCGTGAACTTCCTGATGTACAAGCTGGTTTTAGAAAAGGCAGAGGAACCAGAGATCAAATTCCCAACATCCACTGGATCATGGAAAAAGCAAGAGAGTCCCAGAAAAACATCTATTTCTGCCTTATTGACTATGCCAAAGCCTTTGACTGTGTGGATCACAATAAACTGTGGAAAATTCTTCAAGAGATGGGTATACCAGACCACCTGATCTGCCTCTTGAGAAATTTGTATGCAGTCAGGAAGCAACAGTTAGAAATGGAAATAGGAAAAGGAGTACGTCAAGGCTGTATATTGTCACCCTGCTTATTTAACTTATATACAGAGTACATCATGAGAAACGCTGGACTGGAAGAAGCACAAGCTGGAATCAAGATTGCCAGGAGAAATATCAATAACCTGAGATATGCAGATGATACCACCCTTATGGCAGAAAGTGAAAAGGAACTCAAAAGCCTCTTGATGAAAGTGAAAGTGGAGAGTGAAAAAGTGGGGTTAAAGCTCAACATTCAGAAAACGAAGATCATGGCATCTGGTCCCATAACTTCATGGGAAATAGATGGGGAAACAGTGGAAACAGTGTCAGACTTTATTTTTCTGGGCTCCAAAATCACTGCAGATGGTGACTGCAGCCATGAAATTAAAAGACACTTACTCCTTGGAAGGAAAGTTATGACCAACCTAGATAGCATATTCAAAAGCAGAGACATTACTTTGCCAACAAAGGTTTGTCTAGTCAAGGCTATGGTTTTCCCTGTGGTCATGTATGGATGTGAGAGTTGGATTGTGAAGTAGGCTGAGCACCGAAGAATTGATGCTTTTGAATTGTGGTGTTGGAGAAGACTCATGAGAGTCCCTTGGACTGCAAGGAGATCCAACCAGTCCATTCTGAAGGAGATCAGCCCTGGGATTTCTTTGGAAGAAATGATGCTAAAGTGGAAGCTCCAGTACTTTGGCCACCTCATGCGAAGGGTTGACTCATTGGAAAAGACTCTGATGCTGGGAGGGATTGGGGGCAGGAAGAGAAGGGGACGACAGAGGATGAGATGGCTGGATGGCATCACTGACTCGATGGACGTGAGGCTGGGTGAACTCCGCGAGTTGGTGATGGACAGGCAGGCCTGGCGTGCTGTGATTTATGGGGTCGCAAAGAGTCGGACACGACTGAACCACTGAACTGAACTGAGCTGAACTGAATGCTGAAGCTCTAATCCTTTGGCCACCTGATGCAAAGAGCTGACTCATTAGAAAAGACCTTGACGCTGGGAAAGATTGAAGGCGGGAGGAGAAGGGGACTATAGAGGTTGAGATCGTTGGATGGAATCACTGACTCAATGGACATCAGCTTGAGCAAACTCTGGGAGATGGTGAAGGACAGGGAAGCCCTGGCGTGCTGCACTCCATGGGGTCGCAAAGAGTCAGACACAACTGAAGTACTCAATGACAATGAGAAGGTAGCAGTTTGCAATCTAGAAGAGGGCCCTCAACCAAAATGAGGCCATGCTGGTGCCCAGATGTGGGAATTCCAGTCTTCAGAATTGCAAGATATAATCTTCTGTTATTTGTACATCAGTCATTCTATAGTACTTAGCATCTTCAGTAGAGTATAGAATGAGAGATACATTGGAGCCAACTTGTTGGAGGTCTTAATGGCCAAATCTGGGAATAAATATCCATGAGTCTGTACTGACATAAATTAATAATTGTGTAAATAAATAAATGGGGTAAATGCCACAATAATAATTGTTACAAGTAAGAATCATATTGATAACTAAAATCAGTAGATTAAAACATGAGAAATAGGATATTTACATGGTGTCAAAGTATCTTCATAAAATATACATACTTATTAATGACAAAGGGTGAAAACAATAACTATACATTAAAAAAGAAAATTGGGCTAGTACAACCTAAACTAAGAGACCAAAGTTAGTGTAACCAGTAATAATATATATTGATATCATGTAGCCATAGAAATGATGCACTGGCAAAGGTACAGTGTCACTTTTTTAGCACAAATGCTAAACATGCATAATGTCAATCTAATCATTTTACAAAACAATTGGCTAGTAATGTTCAAAGTGTAAAAGTCTTAAAGACAAAATATTACTGAGGAATATAAGAGGAGTCTAAGGAGGCACAGCAAATTGATGCATGTGATGCTGAAATAGACTAGATTATAAAACAGAAGTAACTGGAAAATTGAAAAAAATTACTAAAGTTTAGATTAGTTAATAGTACTGTCTCAGTGTTAAATTCCTGCTGCTGTGGGAAGGTTATGTGAGATGTTACCATTTGGGTTAGCTTAGTGGAGGATATTTAAGTATTCTCTGTATTATTTTGTAACATTTTTATAAATTTTAAAATATTTAAAATTTCAAAAAATAAAAAAAAATACTGCACCCTGTTAAAATGAAAAATCAAACTGATAAACCAGATTAAATTGAGTATAAGATATAGGTCATAATTTTCTAGAAAAACTGGTAAATGGCCTCCTTATATGAAGAGCCTTTAAATTTTATATTACAAACATAAGAAATATTTCAGAATATAAAAGTTAGTATAATTCAAAATTATATGTATAGTAAAATAGTATTTGTAACTACATATTCATATCTAGAAGATATGAATTAAAAAATTAACCCTGGAGAAGGGAAAGGCTACCCACTCCAGAATTCCATGGACTATACAGTCCATGGGGTCGCAACTACTGAGTGACTTTCACTTCACTTTCACTTTCAAACCTTCAATATACTATTTTCCATATAATACTAAAATATCAGCATAGGTATAACTTATACTGTAACAACAAATCCATGAAAATGCAGATTTGACACAAATGAATAAATGTATTATATTTAGAGATAAAATAAGAATTTGTAATTTTCAGTTCAAAAATATTCAAATTTCACATTTATATATTGTCCTATGGGTTATTGGGAATCTTGATATTTTCTTACTACTATTATATTTTCAATTCAAAATTTTACAGAGTAAGTCCTTAAAAACTTATTTTGAAGTTTTGGATTTTTTTTTTCTTGAAGTAGCTGATGCATCCAAAGTTTGATGTGAAATGCTAATATAACCTCCATATCCTATTCAAAAAAATCTCCTTCCTGCTAAAGATATTTTTTCATGTAATATTCTGCCTCATAGCAAGAAGCAAAATAAATCATACTTATATAACATCTTTCCTCCAGAGAGCTTATAAAGTTTCTGTAATTATTTTACATTCCTGAGATTTTTACCTATAAAAATAACATCTATCTGAATGTTTTCTCCTTAGGTATATTTTCTATTTTGCCTTTGCCTGTTCGTTTAACTTACTTACCATCACTTTGCCTACTATGCTTCTCCCCTCCTAATTTTCTTCTGTCATCTTTCGCCATGTCAAACCACATTCTCATTCTTTAATTTCTTTTCTCTGACATAATCTGATCCATTCTCACACGTAGTACTGCTTGCTAGAAATAGCTTATTTTTTCCAAACCAGAAATCTACTTTCTTCTCTTCAGATGTGACCCGATTATTCTGGAACTGCTATTAAAAACTGGAAAAGGACAATAATAACAGTAACTCCTAGACCTTTTCAGTACTATGTATTCTTTGTATTTATAGTGTTTTTTTCTATCTGATGCATTATGTATAAATGTATGAATCCAAGCAATTTTGGGAATTTCTATTTGTGTCTGATTCAATAGTTGGCTCTGTTAAAAAATGCAGTATACCATAGCCACTAGGCTGCTAGGGGTCAAAATCTTGCCTTTACACTTGTGTATATTTGGGAAAGTTAGATAAACATAATGTGCTTTATTTTTCTAATTGGTAAAATAGAGAAAATAACTATCTACCTGATATAGTATTATGAGTTAATCTGTTAATATTTATAAAACAAAAGAAACAATTTATTGAAACTAAAGCAAAACAGAATCTGACACATAATAAATTGTATATAAATGTTTGATTAAAAAATGAATAAGATCCTTTTCCAGCAAGAATGGTATAACTTGCACCATAATTAATTCTCCTGCAAATAACACCCATAAAGTCCGGATAACTAGTAAAACAAACAAAGAAAAACAAAATGAAACAAACAAAAACACTAGTTAAAGGTAGTGGAGAATAATCCAAAGCAGGCAGAAAATCAGAAAGTGGAAGGAATCCACTTTTGAAAGAAGGGATTTGCACCTTATAGCATTTAAGTATGAACAACTTTTTGTAAGTGAGGCACCCCTGTTCATGGAAACTTGGAATCTCTACAACTCAAAAACAAGAGTGTAATCTTATTGGCATGAACAGTCACAGAATGTATGTCAGGGTTATAAAAGCATCTAGAATGTGATGTAGACGAAAGCAAGAAATAGAAGGCTCAGAGAACTGAGCAGACATTTCAGCTACTGCCATATCATAAAGACAACAGAGTTAACAGCCTTTTAAAGCAAGAGTGAAAATCAACACTCTTCAGAGGAAGGTAAAAGCAGAGTATCTACGATGTAACATCCACAAGTCAAGCAAAAAATGGGGAAATGTGACCTAGAGAGAAGAGTCAAAGAGTAAAAGTAAATAATAGTCACAGACTCTGAGGTGACTTATATGTTAAATAATCAGACTAGGACGTTAATGCGCTTCCCTGGTAACTCAGATAGTAAAGAATCTGCCTGCAATGCAGGAGACCTAGTTCGATGCCTGGGTCAGGAAGATCCCCTGGAGGAGGGCATGGCAACCCACTTCAGTATTCTTGCCTGGAGAATCCCATGGACAGAGGGGCCTGGCAGGCTGCAGTCCAGGGAGTCGCAAAGAGTCCGACAAGACTGAAGTGACTTAGCACGCATGAATGTACACATACAGTGCTGAAAGTAACCCTACTAATCACAGCCCAAAATTTAATTTGCCCTCTTTTGGCAGTAGTGCATGCTTAACAATTCTTAAATTGCCTTCTATATATTCTAGGCTTGAATAAAAATATGGAAAATAATGGAATTCAGGTTTCTTACTACTGAGAAATAGTGTTGCCATATATTTAAAAAAAAAAAGAAGACTAGAATGTATCTTGTAGTATTGGACTGGAATTGAAAGTATTGATATAAATTTAAACAGTTTACTAAAAGAGCCAAGAAATAGTGACATACCAGTAGCAATGGGCATATCTAGCACCCTGACTTTGCTTTCTAAATACCAGCCTTTACTAAAAGGATCCAGAGCTTTTAGTAGCAATTTCTGATTGGCTTCCCTCATAGCTCAGCTGGTAAAGAATCCGCCTGCAATGCAGGAGACCCCAGTCGATTCCTGGGTAGGAAAGATCCCCTGGAGAAAGGAGACCTGGGTTCAATCCCCGGGTTGGGAAGATCCCCTGGAGAAGGGAGACCTGGGTTCAATCCCTGGGTTGGGAAGATCCACTGGAGAAGGGAAAAGTTACCCACTCCAGTGTTCTGGCCTGGAGAATTCCATGGACTATACAGTCCATGGGGTCACAAAGAGTTGGACAAGACTGACTTTCACTTTCACTGATTTTTCCAGGGCATGGTAGGAAAAATACAAGATGAGTGTAGAATATCCTTTTGCACTACAATCTAGTAAATACTCAAAGAAGTACGGGTATATCAAAATACAGAGCTTAACCTGGGGAAATGTGAACATCAAAATAAATGATAGTATTTATGGGTTATAATTGATTTAAGAAAATAATCCATCAGTCTATGCTGTTGAATGTGAACAACCAACTGATTAGGATTTACAACTTTCAGTTATTAAATATGTATTATAGACTAGGGATCATATGTATTACTTCATTTGGTATTTTTATAATGATGTTGAAAATTATGCATAATTATTCTTTTTCTACATATGAAAGCTAGAGAGTGAAGTGTTCTATGTAAATTGTCTCTGAATATATATCTAACACTAGCCAATCCAGGATTTATATCCCACTCTGAAACCCATTTTTCTCTGCTCTGTACTATTCTTTCTCTCAAGTAAACAGCTATCTAAATCATTGTTTCATTGAATACACTTGATTTGAAGTAATTTTTTTTGATGAAAGTCTGAATTTAACCAAACTTTTAAAAAATAAATGACATAAAATGTGAAACACTCTACTTTTTCATCTAAAGAAAACAATTTTAAAAGGTATAAAAGTACTCCCTACCCTGGGTATATTTTAATAGCAAAATAACTTGAATGTTCTGGAATATTTAAAAATTTTTATACGATCTCCTCAGTTCAGTTCATTTCAGTCGCTCAGTCTTGTCCAACTCTTTGCGACCCCATGAATGGCAGCACGCCAGGCCTCCCTGTCCATCACCAACTCCCGGAGTTCACTCAGACTCACGTCCATCGAGTCAGCGATGCCATCCAGCCATCTCATCCTCTGTCGTCCCCTTCTCCTCCTGCCCCCAATCCCTCCCAGCATCAGAGTCTTTTCCAATGAGTCAACCCTTCGCATGAGGTGGCCAAAGTACTGAAGTTTCAGCTTTAGCATCATTCCTTCCAAAGAAATCCCAGGGCTGATCTCCTCCTTCAGAATGGACTTGTTGGATCTCCTTGCAGTCCAAGAGACTCTCAAGAGTCTTCTCCAACACCACAGTTCAAAAGCATCAATTCTTCGATGCTCAGCCTTCTTCATAGTCCAACTCTCACATCCATACATGACCACAGGAAAAACCATAGCCTTGACTAGACGAACCTTCGTTGGCAAAGTAATGTCTCTGTTTTTCAATATGCTATCTAGGTTGGACATAACTTTCCTTCCAAGGAGTAAGCATCTTTTAATTTCATGGCTGCAATCACCATCTGCAGTGATTTTGGAGCACAAAAAAATAAAGTCTGACACTGTTTCCACTGTTTCCCCATCTCTTTCCCATGAAGTGATGGGACCAGAAGACACGACCTTCATTTTCTGAATGTTGAGCTTTAAGCCAACTTTTTCACTCTCCTCTTTCCCTTTCATCAAGAGGCTTTTTAGTTCCTCTTCACTTTCTGCCATAAGGGTGGTGTCATCTGCATATCTCAGGTTATTGATATTTCTCCTGGCAATATTGATTCCAGCTTGTGTTTCTTCCAGTCCAGTGTTTCTCATGATGTACTCTGCATATAAGTTAAATAAGCAGGGTGACAATATACAGCCTTGATATACTCCTTTTCCTATTTGGAACCAGTCTATTGTTCCATGTTCAGTTCTAACTGTTGCTTCCTGACCTGCATACAGATATCTCAAGAGGCAGGTCAGGTGGTCTGGTATTCCCATCTCTTTCAGAATTTTCCACAGTTTATTGTGATCCACACAGTCAAAGGCTTTGGCATAGTAAATAAAACAGAAATAGATGTTTTCCTGGAACTCTCCTGTTTTTTTGATGATCCAACCGATGTTGGCAATTTGGTCTCTGGTTCCTCTGCATTTTCTAAAACCAGCTTGAACATCTGGAAGTTCACGGTTCACGTATTGGTGAAGCCTGGCTTGGAGAATTTTGAGCATTACTTTTTAAATTTAATTTTACTTTATTTAACTTTATAATATTGTATTGGTTTTGCCATATATCAAAATGAATCTGCCACAGGTATACATGTGTTCCCCATCCTGAACCCTCCTCCCTCCTCCCTACCCGTACCATCCCTCTTGGTCGTCCCAGTGCACCAGCCCCATTACTCACATCTAATAGATGCATTCAAAATGTTGTTTTTTTGATTTACAGCCATCTCTATTTTTAAACAATACAAACCACTCAACAAGGAAAGGGAAAGTTTTTAAATAAACTAGATGCAATTAAAACCCTCTAGATAATTGTATATTTTGTGCATATAATTAGACAAAAGATGAAAATATGTCCATTTCACTTATAAAGTTGGCCCTTACCATTTCACATATTTTGTGGAAACCCAGCACAGCTCTAATCTGCCAACTTCTAAAAGTTCCTAATTTGGACAGTTTAACAAGACCAAAAACTGGTATCTTTCCTTCCTAATGCATTTCTCAACTATATACATCTGATCATGCCAGTCAGAAGCCTTAAAATTTAGGTTTAAAAAACTTTTTCATTTGACTCTTTACAGTAAGATACTGTTTCCTGATCACCTAATCTTATTAGTACTGATTTCAAGAATATAGATTTGTGTAAAGCTCAATATTCAGAAAACTAAGATCATGTCGTCTGGTCCCATCACTTCATGGGAAATAGATGGGGAAACAGTGGAAACAGTGTCAGACTTTATTTTTCTGGGCTCCAAGATCACTGCAGATGGTGACTGCAGCCATGAAATTAAAAGATGCTTACTCCTTGGAAGGAAAGTTATGACCAACCTAGATAGCATATTGAAAAGCAGAGACATTTCTTTGCCAACAAAGGTCTGTCTAGTCAAGGCTATGGTTTTTCCTGTGGTCATGTATGGATGTGAGAGTTGGACTGTGAAGAAAGCTGCTGCTGCTGCTGCTAAGTCGCTGCAGTTGTGTCCGACTCTGTGTGACCCCATGGACTGCAGCCTACCAGGCTTCTCTGTCCATGGAATTCTCCAGGCAAGAACACTGGAGTGGGTTGCCATTTCCTTCTCCAATGCATGAAAGTGGAAAGTCAAAGTGAAGTCGCTCAGGCGTGTCTGACTCTTAGCGACCCCATGGACTGCAACCTACCAGGCTCCTCCATCCATGGGATTTTCCAGGCAACAGTACTGGAGTAGGGTGCCATTGCCTTCTCCTGAAGAAAGGTGAGTGCCAAAGAATTGATGCTTTTGAACTGTGGTGTTGGAGAAGACTCTTGAGAGTCCCTTGGACTGCAAGGAGATCCAACCAGTCCATCCTAAAGGAGATCAGTCCTGGGTGTTCATTGGAACGACTGATGTTGAAGCTGAAACTCCAATACTTTGGCCACCTCATGTGAAGTGCTGACTCATCTGAGAAGTCCCTGATGCTGGGAAAGATTGAGGGCAGGAGGAGAAGGGGATGACAGAGGATGAGATCGTTGGATGGCATCACCGACTTAGTGGACATGGGTTTGGGTGGTCTCCGGGAGTTGGTGGTGGACAGGGAGGCCTGACGTGCTGCAGTTCATGGGGTCTCAAAGAGTCGGACATGACTGAGCGACTGAACTGAATTGAACTACGGGTACAAGGAGTGTGTGTGTGAGAAGTGAGTATTCTTTAATCGGATCAAAGCACTATGAAAAAAGTGTCTAGAGTAAATCTGTTTCTTTTCTAAAACTTGTTTGTCTCTAAATTTAAAGTGGCAGTTAGATCTAAAATGTTGTAATAAATAAACCATCTTGAAACACTAGAATTTCAATATTCCTAAGATTTAAAATGCAACATTTTTACACTGACGTTTCAAGCTCCTGATATAGTCCTTATAAGTATGAATCAGGTAGTGATTTCTAAATTGAAGAAAATGATTGGGACCAAACTACTGTAGAAGAATTCTGTTCAGAAACTAGAGCCATCTGGTTGTGTACATGTAAATCATATCCCTTCTCTAGATATGTTCCTTCCTCTTGCCAAGCAAAACTCTTGACTTATCAGCTTGAACTCGACTAGAAATAATTAATAAAGGAGAAAACAGATACATTTCCCGCCTAAATGTGGTCTTTGTTACTTCATTTTATTAGCATACAGATACTGTTGATGTTGATGTCCCTCTCAATATTTTTGACCATCTGTATGAGGTTTCAGCAGAGAACATTTTTTAGCATGGCGAATGCTTTCATTCAAAGCACCAGCATCTATTTTTTCTTCTCCATCTAAAGATATTTTTCCAGAACTATCAGTTTGCTCAGTTGTAAGCTGATTATGTCCTGTATATAAGCTCATGCACCTCTCTCCACATAACTTTCAATCAGTGAGGGATGATAATCAGTAAGTAAATGATCCCAGCCACCTCAGCTGCCTCAGCCAACCTAGTTAGCAGTGAGGCAGTCCCATTGTTCTTGGTAACTTAGAGCGATCCCTTTCTGGGGGACCAGATGCTCTCAGCAAAAGCTACTTATTATCACCTCCCCACTCCTCGTTTTGATTTTGTTCCATTTTTTTCTTCTGTCTTCCTCCCTCATTTTGTTTCCTTACATCACTTCTCAAAAAAATTACCTAAAACTCAAATCTTTGTCTTGGCCTTTCTTTTTGAAAGAAACCAACCTAGCAAAATGTTTACTCAGTTAGAGAAACAATGTAATAATGGCTATGATGCTTTCATGGAAAAAGAGTGTAAGATATCATTTGCAGTGCAGCTTCAATCACCATTACCAATTCTTTGACTGCTATACATGCCCTTTTCTCTTTGCCTTGCTGTGCACAAGGGATGCTTTGCTTATCTGTGAAGTTTGATCCAGTGCTTCAAAACCTCTATGATATACTCTCCTGTAGTAAAACTGGACTCATGCTGAAAACATTAAACATTTCTATTTCTTAAATGGAAGTCTTTGTAGCAAGTTTTCCCAAAGATTAATATAGTTCACAGCCCTGAGAGATTTGTGTAGGTAATACTAAAGCTTGTAGTAAAGAGAACAGTAAAGACCTATTAGGGGGTGCACATTAGAAAGCTCTAAATAATATTTATGTAGATTCCTGAGCCTGGATTTACATGTATTATCAAATTTCTTCATGATTTGACATTTAGCCATTTCTAAAAAAAACAATCACCTTACCAGGGAATACATCTTGATAAATGGAAAGTTAAATTTATCTAAAATCTTTTCAGGCTCCTCACTACACAGAAGGCCTTCCAACATGAGTCAAATCACTGGTCAGTGGTCACCTTATATGGAATACAGAGCTCCATCTCCTAACAACCAGTGGCTGGGTCATTCCATTTTGTGATACAATTTGTCATGTAATTTTCATTGCCTGATTGGCTTTTGACAAAAGCTGATTTGATAACTCATTCAAATGAAGCAAGAGAATCTCTTGCCACTGCCATATTTTCTGTGTCCTTCTTGTCCATTTTCACTTCCTAGTCATTATGTGTATATTTATGTTTGTGCAAGTTGCACAAGGACTTCCTTGTATCAATAATACTCTGTTCTTCACAGTAAGATCTCTAAGATTTAACTTATCAGACAGCAGATCCCATTCTCCCTGTCACTCTTATCTAATCTATTGCATTCAAGGAAATATACATCTGTCAGATCTTGCTTGTCAGATATTGAAACACCTTGAATGTTTTGCTCTTCTACTAGAAACTTAAGACTATCACCTGTAGATTGAAGTGATGTGTTTAAACACTGTTAGTGTCAAATCTTTTTTGCATTGAATATTATCCTCTGCATTTCCTACATTGCAGTCAATTGTTTCTGGCCCACTGACAGTTTCAGACTATTTCGGTTTAAACATCTTACTAATCAGTCACACCAAGAAAGTTTTACCACAATATGAGGGTCTATACTACTGGATGCCTCTAACATGTGTGATGCTAACCATTTTGCTTCTCTTCTCTGAAGGAAATATAGGCATATTCTGAAAAATGTCTCCTCCCAATAACAATTTGGTGGTGAGTATCTCTGTTTTTAATCCTCCAAATTCTAAGAATGTATTTTTACATTGCACAGTATGTCTAGCCAATGTTCTAGCCAATGTTTATATATGATTTTTATTCTACAAATGCATTTGAGAAAAGTGATCATAAGGTCTTGAATTACAGCCCCAATTCAATTGGTACAACAGAAGAATCATGGGGAAAGATTTTCAAATGTGTACCAAGTGTCAACAAGGGTAAGGGTTTTCTGTTTTGTTTGATATTGCTCTATCACCAGTCCCTAACCTAAAATATGTTTTTAAGTTAATTTAAAATTGGTTAATGGGCTCGAAAATCTTTCATTTCCTGCTACTGCTAAGTTGCTTCAGTCGTGTCCGACTCTGTGTGACCCCATAGACAGCAGCCCACCAGGCTCCCCCGTCCCTGGGATTCTCCAGGCAAGAACACTGGAGTGGGTTGCCATTTCCTTCTCCAATGCATGAAAGTGAAAAGTGAAAGTGAAGTCGCTCAGTCATGTCTGACTCTTCGTGACCCATGGACTGCAGCCTACCAGGCTCCTCCATCCATGGAATTTTCCAGGCAAGAGTACTGGAGTGGGGTGCCATCGTCTTCTCCATTTCATTTCCTATTCACCCTGAAAAGTTGATTTCTTCCAATATGTCTTATAAATTAGATTGATAATTTCCACATTTCAACTTAAACCTTCCCTTTATTCTAAAATAGCATGGCCCATATTACTGCTGCATCATAGCTCTCAAGTTAATCTGTGAGTTTGTTTGCTAGTATGTACATGATGTAATGACCAGTAACATCATTGTAATATTAAAAAGAAAATCATAACTGAAAAAAGAGTTCAGAGAGGTGCTGAAAATTTTGTGAATGTGGTTCCTGCAATCAAGTTCTTTGATCAGTACCAGCACATAGCTGCTAGATGCCACATCTTTTTGATCTCTGGGGCTCTCTAGGAATTTTCCCAGCAGTCTTCATGAATCTTAGTATTCTGTTTTATGAACATTGCTCTTAACCTCCGACATACCAGAAGAAAGATAAATAATGGACAAATGATTAAAATAAACACTATGTAATTTGAAAGTGTGTTTCACTTTTATCTACTTCCATGTTTGATAAAGTACGTTGTAATGTGAATGTGCTGTGTTTACCCGCAGGATGCCCTGGAACCCAGTCAAAGTCGGTGTTATGTCCCATGGTTCAAATTTGTAGAACATTATTGGACCATCTCACTTTATACCAGTATTGACTTTTACCCTCTTTTCAATTTCTAAGTCTCCCACAATTTAGCCATCATAGTTCGATTTCTGCTACTTGCTTATTGTTAGCTGCTTTGAGTGAGGACTGGTTCAGCTTTTCTTGTTTTGATTCTCAATGCTCTCTTGCATTTAGTGCCTGAATCTTCCTCCTTCCAGCCACTGATCCTGGCAGCTGCTACACAAAGACAAGTGTAAGTCCCCAAAGGAGAGGGAACCCCCCCGACACACACACACACACACACACATACACACACACACACACACAAACACACACAATGTAATTACCTCAATTCTTTTCTTTACCTACACAGTTATTTTTCAAACAAAATACTATGCATAATTTTGATTCCTAAAAAAATTGTAAATTCAAAATGGTAATCTCTGTTAGTTTATGTTCTCCTAGAAGCAGACACTAAGAGAGAACTGGAGGTGCAAGTGATTTATTAGAGGATATACCTGTGAAGAAAGAAGTGGCAAGGAAGAAAGAGTAGGAATAGAGAGACATAGACCATGAATCCTGTCTGATACCACTGAAGGGAAAGTGGAAAGGAAGGAAGATGAGGCAAGAAGGCCTGAGACTATATTTATATTTCAGGGCTTTATATTGCTCACTAAAAGAGTCATGTATTGGGCAAGAATGAGCATACTGTATTTCCCTGGCTAAGGTCAGTCACTGGCTAGAAGCAATCCTGGGGAGCGCATGCCCTCAGTGTAAATGTGGTGAATCCCAAAGCTGTGGCATCTGGAGACCATCAGCTAACTTCACTGCTTGTAGCTTCCACATATTTTAACATTGCCCCATTTATTTATTGAATATTTTGGAAGTATATAAAACATGTGGTTCTAGGCACTAGGGAAGCAGCAGTGAACAAAACTGATGAGGTCTGATATCCTTACTCTCTGGGTGCTTACACTATGGCGAGGTGAATAGATATTAAACAAATGAATAAATATATTCATTTATGACAGATGATGACAAGCAATATTAAAAAAAAACATGAAACAGGTTAGTAGGAATGAAGATATAGTTTACTATTTTACATAGGATGTTGAGGAAAGCCCTTTTGGATAAAGCTGCATGTGAGCAAAAACATATAAAGATCTATGGAATCATTCACAGAAATATCTGAAGAAAGATCATTCTTGGCAGAGGAAACAACAGTTTCTCAGACCCCTGAGACAAAAATATGCAGCGTAAATTGGAGGAACAGTAGACAGACTTCTGTACCTGGAGCCTGGTGACTGACTGAAGATAAAAATAATGTGAGATAAAGTCAAAGAGGTGGAGGAAGGTGGGGTTGTACATCATATGGAGTTTTGCAAGTCATAAGGTAAGGAGTCTGGATTTTGCCTTGAGTGAGATGAGAAAACATTGAAAGATTCTGTGCAGAACAATGGTCTGATCAGAGTATGATTTAAAAAGGTTGGTATAGAGGAGACTAGGTTGTGAGAAGGTAAGATTAGAAAAAGAATGACAGTTTAGATGGCTAATAAAATAATTCAGAAGGCATAAGATACATAAGGTAACTTTTTTCTGCTGTGGTAGCATTGGCAGGCAAAAGATTGGATGGGTTTTTTTATTTTTACTTTTTGGAAAGTAAAACCAGCAGAGTTAGTTATTTGATATGAGTTGTCAGGGAAGGAGAAGAGTCAAGAATGTTTCTCATATTTGGCTTGAGAAACTGGTAGTGTAGAAATTCACATTCTCTGAGATGTGGAAGACTGTAGAAGGGATAGGTTTTAGTCTTCAAAATCAAGAGTTATGTTTCGACATGTTAAATTAAAATGTTTACTTACTTTATCACTTCAGTGAGTAAGACTACTTTGATATAAAGATACAAATAAAAGCAGTAAGGCATAAAGACAGTTATTTTAAATGGATGTCTTTAACTTAGTATTTTGGTATGATATCAGTATTATCATCACATCTATTTTTGTATTTTTTAGCTATACGTAATTACGAAATTCCTGAATCTCACAAATATATAGGTTTGCTTACATTTCCAGAAATTCGAAGATGGAACTTAAACAGAACTAAACGAACAACAAAAAAAGAGAATTGTGGATGCAATTTTCTTCATCAAAAGATCTTTTCAGCTTCATCATCAGAAAATATGCTAGGAAAAGTTTTTATTTAAAGATATTTTATCCATTCAGTGATATTAACAGATACACTGATATTTTATCACAAAATTTGTAATATTTAAATTTTCTTGAGGCATTAGAATTGAAGAGTATCATCAGGAAGTAAGTGTCCTTTAATTTTTATAGTTTTTACTGTTTGTTTCTACTCCTGATGACAGTAGAACAGGAATGGATTAAAGTTTAAAAGGCTCAATTCATGTGTTCAGTCTTTGGTGAATAATGCAGGTCTAGGTTTATAGTATCTCAAGTGGGACAGTGACTCTGAGTCACTTCTAAGCATCTGAAATTTTAGCTTTAAGGACGCTCCAGTTTACTAGTACCTAGATCATGATGTCCTTCAATATAGGACCTGTATTTTGTTCCTCTTATTCCAGTACCTACCCCGGGAACTTGTCTACCCAAAATTTAAAGAATAAATTCTTTTTAAATTACCTATTTTTCTTATTTATGAACTTGCACTTATTTTTTTATTAGCCACTCTTTCATTTCCTGCCAGTTTTGGTAACCTCTCTTAGTTTCTTTATATTGTTTCTTTTCTTAGCAATTTTACACACAGTTTCTTGATCCTTTCACTTTGAAGTTTAATTAAATGTTGTTATTCTCTTTTTCAGATTGTTAATGAAAATATTAAGATCAGGTAGAATAGCATTAATTAGGACTCTCCTGAGTGAGCAGCCTCTAGACTGCAGATAACATGTTCATTTAAGTCACTCTGTTAGTTTTCATTTCGAATTACCTGCAGTGTATTTGGAATAGAGTTTTCATTTTAGACCAAGTTGTTTTTCTAATTATCATGTTAACATATGACTTTAAGCATTTAATTCATATCATAACCTGGCACTTTCTAAGGATTATAATTTTTTTTTTCATCAAAGCTCTATGTTTATTTTTTTTTCTTTTCTTTTCTTTTATTTTTAAACTTTACATAATTGTATTAGTTTTGCCAAATATCAAAATGAATCCGCCACAGGTATACATGTGTTCCCCATCCTGAACCCTCCTCCCTCCTCCTTCCCCATACCATCCCTCTGGGTCATCCCAGTGCACTAGCCCCAAGCATCCAGTATCGTGCATCGAACCTGGACTGGCAACTCATTTCTTACATGATATTTTACATGTTTCAATGCCATTCTCCCAAATCTTCCCACCCTCTCCCTCTCCCACAGAGTCCATAAGACTGTTCTATACATCAGTTTCTCTTTTGCTGTCTCGTACACCGGGTTATTGTTACCAGGATTATAATTAAAGACTAAAAATTACCCTGACAGTGTTTGTTGAGTTAGCATCAATATTGGCAAAGTTTAGAGTAGGAAACAGATCCTAACACATGGGCTAATAATAAAATATATAAAATAGGCAACACATAAGAAATACATAGACAGATAATTTATAAAGAATGATGAAGAACATTTTACTGTCATCCTTCTCGAGGGGATATTCCCAATCCAGAGATCGAACTCTCATTTCCAGCATCAGCAGGTGGATTTTTACCACTAAGCCACCAGGGAAGTCCCTTTTGTGTTACATTTTTGTCACCAATAAATGCTTGCATGTTTATTTAGAAAAAAATATAAATTAGGTCACTGGTGTTATATTCTTTGCTCAAAAATGTAGTGAAATAAAGATATCATACAAGTTTGTAAATAATTTATGAAATTATCACATGATAATTTCACATGATATAAATATATATTTATAATATATCACATGAAATATATATAATAAATGCTACAACATAGGAAGAATAATACATAGAGATGAATAACTCACAAATTTATTTGTATTAAGATAATTAAGACTTACTTTTTATTAGACAAGAAGGAAGGAGATTCAGAAGCCAAATTAACTGTCTTAGTAGCTCTTGAAAAAGATATTTATGAAATTTTAAGAAATATAAAAACAAAGAAGAACATTGCATGAAGCAATTTCACATGTAGTGTAGAAACAAACGCATCAACCAACCAACCAACTAAAACTCTAATATACTAAATGCATGGAGGTATGTGATAAAATATGATAACATCAAAATAGAGTTATTTCAGTGATGTTTAGAAAATAAAATAAAAGCACTATTTGAAGGGGGAATAGTGTTACCAGAGTCCTGAAAGAATAAAAAGGCAAGAAACCTGGGTTTGATTCCTGGGTTGGGAAGATCCTGTAGAGGAAGGCGTGGCTACCCACTCCAGTATTCTTGACTCGAGAATCTCCATGGACAGAGGAGCCTGGCAGGCATGGGGTTGCAAACTGTCAGACATGACTGAGCGACTAAGCACAGAATTACACAGCTCCTATGTCCTCCCATCTTTTCTGTCACAGAAAATAGAAGATACCAGTAAGAGAACATTGATTTCCAAAATAATCAAGGTATCAGTTCAGTTCAGTTCATTTCAGTTCAGTCGCTCAGTCATGTCCGACTCTTTGCGACCCCATGAATCACAGCACGCCAGGCCTCCCTGTCCATCACCAACTCCCGGAGTTCACTGAGACTCACGTCCATCGAGTCAGTGATGCCATCCAGCCATCTCATCCTCTGTCGTCCCTTTCTCCTCCTGCCCCCAATCCCTCCCAGCATCAGAGTCTTTTCCAATGAGTCAACTCTTCGCATGAGGTGTAGAGATTGCTAAAAGCTATCTAGATTTTTTTTTAATTTAAAAAACTATAAATTGGTAAGATTGACATTTATCTAAGATATAAATATACAGTAGATTATTAGAGAGATTGTCAACATTTAAACATATAGGAAGTCATCCCAAGGATGTAAGATATATTCAATAAGAATAATGAAAATGAAAGTAAATATATTTGTTGACTTCAAAATATTTTCTATATCAAGGGATATTGACAAGTAAGATTGATTTCAAAGATTAATGCAATTTTTAAAATTAAGGTATATTAGTTATAGTAAAATAGGTACATTCATAATTAATTGAAATATATTGCTGGTATAAGAAAATAACATTTTAATAATACCAAATGAAACTGGAGCCTATTATACAGAGTGAAGTAAGCCAGAAAGAAAAACACCAATACAGTATACTAACACATATATATGGAATTTAGAAAGATGGTAACGATAACCCTGTATACGAGACAGCAAAAGAGACACTGATGTATAGAACAGTCTTTTGGACTCTATGGGACAGGGAGAGGGTGGGGTGATTTGGGAGAATGGCATTAAAACATGTATAATATCATATATGAAACGAGTCACCAGTCCAGGTTTGATGCACGATACTGGATGCTTGGGGCTGGTGCACTGGGACGACCCAGAGGGATGGTACGAGGAGGGAGGAGGGAGGAGGGTTCAGGATGGGGAACATGTGTATACCTGTGGTGGATTCATGTTGATATATGGCAAAACCAATACAATATTGTAAAGTTAAAAAATAAAATTATACATCAGTGTCTCTTTTGCTGTCTCGTATACAGGGTTATTGTTACCATCTTTCTAAATTCCATATATATGCATTAGTATACTGTATTGGTGACCCAAAGGGATGGTACGGGGAGGGAGGAGGGAGGAAGGTTCAGGATGGGGAACACGTGTATACCTGTGGCAGATTCATGTTGATATATGGCAAAACCAATACAATATTGTAAAGTTAAAAAATAAAATAAAAATAAATAAATAAATAGAAAAAAAATTATATTAAATTAAATAAAAAAATAATACCAAGAAGAGATTTCTCACATAACATAAAAATATGGGAGAGGTAAAAGTAGCATATAAAGGTTAAAATTTTTCCATTTGTAGAAGCACTGCAAATTTAGCTAATAATCCTTAAAAAGTTTCAGTGTACTAGGTGATCTGTTATTGTATAACAAATTACCTCAAAATTTAGGTCCTTAAAATAACATTTATTATCTCACAATTTCTGTAATTTAGGAATCTGCACATGGTTTAGCTTGACATTTCTGCTTCAAGTACTCTCATGAGACTATACTTAAGATATTGGCCAGGGCTCTGGCTTTCAGGTGAACACTTAGATAGGTGTAGAATGGCTTGCAAACTACCTCAGATAGCTTTTGGAAGGCCTCAGTTTGACCAGAGACATTAGCTCATTGTCTTATGGTCCTCTTCATAGGGTTACTCACAACATGGCAGCTTACTTCCCCCAGAATGAGAAAAAGAGCAAGGATGAAAGCTACAGTCCTCCTGTAACCTAAATTTGGAAGTTATATCTCATCATATTTGCCAATGTGTCACCCAGTCACTCAATGCGATCCATATTGAAGAGGTAGAAGATTCATAAGGGTACAAGGACAAAAATATGAGAAATTTGGAGTCATTGGAGGTGATCTGGGAGGTTGCCTACTGATCTTCATTTGTTTACATCTCCCCCACATGCAAAATGCACCCATTCCCTCTGAAGTTTCACAAAAGACTTTCTTTGTTACATCATCTCAAAATCCAAGATCTTATCATGTAAATTAAGTTCTGGCATGGATGACCCTTTGGGATGTGGTTCTTTAAATCCAGATACTGCTGTACAGTCTTTCTCATTTTATAAACCTGTGAAACTAAAGCAATAAGCCATCTGCCCCACACATCCAACATAAAATGGTGATACAGTCCTGAGATAAGTGCTACAGATGCTCCTGTTAAAATGGGGGGAAGTGGGAGCCATTCACTGTTCTGTAGAAATTCTGAAATCCACCTGGAAAGTGTTAGGCATTCCTTTATGATGTCAATAGCTCTCACCTCCACCCGCTGAACTCTACCTTATGCAATGAAAGAGCTGCTTAAGCTGTATCTGTGAGGTTGTTGTTCTTTACATCAGATGTTGGTGGAGCTAGAAGTCCACATGGCAGGTTTTCAAGTAAAGAAGGTGGGTGCAAAATGTAGAGAGTGAGAATAAATTGGATCTCATAAGCACAAGTTTGAGACAATCAGTACAGACCAAAACTATGTCAGTTGTTTCCTCTGAGCTTGGTAAAGTGAATATCCTGCTGAAGCTGGGGCTCTTTGTCATTGAGATAAACGTGCACACCTGGGTCAGGAGTTGGAGAAGGTAAAGAATTATAAGAAAATAAATGTTAGTTGTTTTTATCCACCAATGGCATGGTAATTTGTCATAGCAGCCTCTGAAAGCTAATACAAAAGCCAAGGTCCCTAATAGCACCCTATCAAATTATTCCATATCTCTGTTTGTATTGCTCAGTCTTGCCTTATTTAATATACTTTTCAATGATATTAATGAAGATAAGAATTAAGTTTTTGACTGATGAAAGCTTAGTTTCTCTTTAATTTTAGATACTAGGAGCAATCTTAACTATGATTATCCACCAGCACCATCAATTTTTTTTATGTACCAGAACTACTAGCAGATGTACTACTAAACTTATATACAAATAACTTGATTCGTGTTGTCTATTACAGAAATTTAGTCACACATTGATGGTGATATTCTGTCCTTATGCACAAGATTCAACTGAAAAATGCAATATGAAAAAAGACATGACCTAATAAAAAGGGTAAAATTATTCAATTTTTTTAATGGACTCAAACTAAGTATAAGTTATCATTTTGACTGAATTAAATAATAGTGCTCATGGTAAGGGAATGAGGCTTAGATTTAAGTACCTGGAATGATATTTTCTACCCAGGGCATCTCATGTCCAGTAGTAGGGCTTTGAGAAATCAAATGAATAATCAGAAAGTCTCATGTGGCCACCAAATTGGGAAAGGAAAAATATAACCTGAAATAGAGATATTTCAGCTAGGTCATTCCTGTATCATTTATGCACCCTAGAGCCAATACATGAATAAATACTGGAAAACCATACATTCTTTTTTGAAACCTCATACTGACTACTCCCTTAATATAAATTTTACTCATTTAGGATATAATGTTTTTTTTTAATTTAATTTTATTTTTAAACTTTACAATTTTGTATTAGTTTTGCCAAATATTGAAATGAATCCGCCACAGGTATACATGTGTTCCCCATCCTGGACCCTCCTCTCTCCTCCCTCCCCATACCATCCCTCTGGGCCGTCCCAGTGCACCAGCCCCAAGCATCCAGTATCGTGCATCAAACCTGGACTGGCAATTCGTTTCATACATGATATTCTACATGTTTCAATGCCATTCTCCCAAATCTTCCCACCCTCTCCCTCTCCCACAGAGTCCATAACACTGATCTATACATCAGTGTCTCTTTTGCTGTCTCGTACACAGGGTTATTGTTACCATCTTTCTAAATTCCATATATATGCGTTAGTATACTGTATTGGTGTTTTTTTTTCTGGCTTACTTCACTCTGTATAATAGGCTCCAGTTTGATCCACCTCATTAGAACTGATTCAAATGTGTTCTTTTTAATGGCTGAGTAATATTCCATTGTGTATATGTACCACAGCTTGCTTATCCATTCATCTGCTGATGGACATCTAGGTTGCTTCCATGTCCTGGCTATTATAAACAGTGCTGCGATGAACATTGGGGTACACGTGTCTCTTTCCCTTCTGGTTTCCTCAGTGTGTATGCCCAGCAGTGGGATTGCTGGATCATAAGGCAGTTCTATTCCCAGTTTTTTAAGGAATCTCCACACTGTTCTCCATAGTGGCTGTACTAGTTTGCATTCCCACCAACAGTGTAAGAGGGTTCTCTTTTCTCCACACCCTCTCCAGCATTTATTGCTTGTAGACTTTTGGATCGCAGCCATTCTGACTGGCGTGAAATGGTACCTCACAGTGGTTTTGATTTGCATTTCTCTGATAATGAGTGATGTAATGTAATTATTATTTTCCATTTTCCTTACTGCCATAATATTCTTGCCTTGATTACCTGAGATTGCATGGATAAAATAATGAGAGAGTTGGGAGGCTAATAGCATTATCTTCTTCTGCCTCAAAGCCCTTGATAATTACATAGGTGACATCCTACTTATTGTATTTGGTTCTTCCTAATTTCATCCATTCTTTGGAATTGAGGTTTGGGAGGAAGAGGTGATCAATTCTCTACTTTCATGTTTTGATTTCTTATACTAAGGAAAACAGATTCTTAGTTGATCAAGTCACATATGCACTTCTTTGATTGCTATATTTTAAGGAGGACATTATCAAATTGAAATACCAAGAGGAAAATAGTCAGAATTTTTAGAGACTGAAAAATCAGGTTTTATGAAGATTGATGGATGGTTTGTAGGGTATTTGGCCTGCATACTAGGAAAACTAAAGCTGTTCAACTGTATATTATGTATAAGGGGTATCACATGAAAAGGGATTTATTCTGTGTAACTGTAGGTTTCAGAACTACATGGCAATAAATAGAATTTTAAAAGAATCAGACTTCAGTTAAATAGAATACGAACATTTATAATTGTCCCAAAAAATCAAGCATGTTGAGGAGTAGTGACTTTTCTGACACTAGAAGTATTTAAGAAAGATCAGATTGGCATCCAGTCCTATCACTTCATGGCAAATAGATGGGGAAACAGTGGAAACAGCAGCTGACTTTATTTTTCTTGGCTCCAAAGTCACTTCAGCTGGTAATTGCAGCCATGAAATTAAAAGACACATACTCCTTGGAAGGAATGTTATGACCAACCTAGACAGCATGTTAAAAAGCAGAGACATTGCCAACAAAGGTCTGTCTAGTCAAGGCTATGGTTTTTCCAGTGCTCACGTATGGATGTGAGAGTTAGACTATAAAAAAAGCTGAGTGCCAAAGAATTGATGCTTTTGAACTGTGGTGTTGGAGAAGAGTCTTGAGAGTCCCTTGGCCTGCAAGGAGATCCAACCAGTCCAGCCTAAAGGAGATCAGTCCTGGGTGTTCATTGGAACGACTGATGTTGAAGCTGAAACTCCAGTACTCTGGCCACCTGATGCGAAGAGCTGACTCATTTGAAAAGACCCTGATGCTGGGAAAGATTGAGGGCAGGAGAAGAAGGGGACAACAGAGGATGGCATCACGGACTCAATGGACATGGGTTTGGATGGACTTCGGGAGTTGGTGATGGACAGGGAGGCCTGGCATGCAGTGGTTCATGGGGTTGCAAAGAGTCGGACACGACTGAGTGACTGAACTGAACCGAAGATTGTCTTTTACATTTGTTGTAAAGCGGGTTAATGCACTTTATAAAATATATGAGCTGGTTACATCTAAGGCAGGAATTTTAAATCTATAATATATGCTGTCTAAGAGATCTTCACATTTTCCTTAAACAAGCTATGGTTACACAAAATTTTAAGTGTAGTTCGTTGTACATTTTTCTAAAGAGAATGCTTACAGCATTAATCAGATGCTCAAAAGGGTTTTGACTCTTGAAAGTTAGAAATCCTTGCTGTAAGTGCCTTGCAACTCTACAGTTCCAACATTCTGTTCAAAGTAATAATGTGCCTTTAAATATGCATCTCTATGGTAATTATTTTTCTTTTGTCTTTTATGTGTTTAGAAAAATTCTAGCTTCTTCCACCCACATTGTTGTCATTTTGTTGATTTTTTTTTGGCCTCTGACCAGTAAGTGTTTATTTTGGTCTTGATTGGTTTATTTATGATAGTAAAGTATATGACTTCCACTTATAATTACTTTAAGAAAATAGTTTGTTTACTTTTGAGGTTACGAAGCATCTGTTGTATCAGAAATATGAGTTTATATAATATATTCAGGATCCTTGGAGCTTTGAAATTGTTAAATAAAAATATTAATAATTGTCACTGTGGGCAAAGTCAGGGGAAATAGATGTCTAAACTATTAAATACAGCTGAGAGACTCTTAAAAATAGCAATTGAAATGAGTTCAAATGAATTGAAAGATCTTTTTATGAATTTATATATGGAATAAATTATGTCTCTGAGGGCAAAATTTTCCCCTAAGTACACAATATCAAGAACTTTATTGCACTTTGTCCTTCTTTATAATTATTGCTGGGAATTGAAGGGCTCTGTTTTCTGTTAGCCACTGGGGAAATCAGAAGAAAATGACCTTTCAATAAATAATTATAAACTAGGTTTCATTGCAATCTTCAATCGCTTCTCTCCCTTTGAATATACTTTTAATATGTTTTTTTCTAATTATTCTGAAGAGTAGATTTTGAATAAATTTGGGCTTTGAAGTATTTTAGAAAGATTTCTATCTAGATTCCTCAAATCTGTTAAAAAGAGAGGAATATAAACTGATGCAGCAGCTTAAGTACATCTGGAATAACCAAGAAAGAAACACATTAAAGTTAATTAGAACCAAAAAAAAAAAAAAAAAAAACAGCTTTTATCTCTTACTTATATGGATGAAAAAATGATTCTAAATTATAATTTTCTTTAGCTAAATTGGCCAAATGCATATCCAGGGAGATACAGTTTTTCAGCCTTAGATTTCTAGACCACTCAGCTAGTTATCTACTTCCATCAAGATAAGCAGGTACACTGGGACTTACAGCTAACTGTGCGTTGTTGCTTCTTTCCTCTTTCATCAGAAATGAGAATATCTGTAATCATCACAGCAGGATGCTGGCCTGTGCCTGTTGGATGGTATCCAGCAAAGATCTCTAGTGGGCTAAGTTTGGATAGCCCCACATGAGGAGAATAGACAATTACTGAGGAATGGCTGAGAGGAAGTAAATTCTGAGTTTATAAAATAAAAATAACCTACACTGTAAAATAAACTAGAATATGTGGTATACATTTGACAAAGAAATGAGATATCCTTAAGGATAAACTTAAAGATGCATTTCATAAAAAGTAAACTTAAGAATTTCAGAAAAAAAATTACCATAATTTTCATTATTGTTACATAAAAATGTACCAAGTAAAAATACATTAAAACCTAATTGTAGCTTAGTTTCCAGCCACAAGGCAGTGCTTTTTAAGAGGAGATAAAAGAATGTGGGAGAGGGCTTAGTTCATATTTCACAATGAGGATAAAGTGATAAACACTAAATGACTGCATTTGTGTTTAACTATAGACACCATTGTTGTGTGATAGACTGCATTTGTGTTTAACTATAGACACCATTGTTGTGTGATAGGAAGTAGAAGGAAAGGCAAACCCAAGAAAAGAGATATGAAGAAGAGGAAGCAAATTATGAAAGAGAAAGATATTTTAAAATACTTTTAAAAATGAAAAAAGAAGACAGAGGAAAGAGGAGATGAATGAGTGAGGCAGAAGAGGTGTGAACAAAAAGAATGAAGACATTTCATATTTTGGTGCCTGGTTTGGATCTTTACCAACAGACATTTCTCATCTTGCATCTGCAGTCCTTATTTTCTTATTAGATTATCTGCTGTAGAGTCAACTCTTCCTTTGGCAAGAAAAGAGGCAACAATGACTTTTTCAAGGATAGTCCTCACTAGGTTTCCACACTGCTCTCAAATTATAACCATAAGCTGTAGTTCACGTGAGATAAATGTGTATTTATTTTAAAGTTCCAACAGAGAAAACCTATAAAAAGAAAAATATTATTTCTCAACAAAGACAGGGATCACTTTTAACAGCTTATAGAATTGATGACAGAATACAGGTATGTCTGCTGTGCTCAGTATACAGAAGAAATAAGCAGGATATAATGAAGCCTTCTAGATAATAGTTTAGTATTTCCAACATCTCTTTCAGTTTACCCCCAAATTATTGTGGCAGTCAATAATATGAACTCAAATAGAAGTTAACCCTTTAAAATGCTCAATCATATTATTATTTTTTTCAACTCTAAATGGAAATTTTTCAAGAGGTAATTTTAAATTTACATGAAGTTATAAGAAATAATAAAAAGATTCATGTGCCTCTTATCCAGTTTCCCCTGTTAGTAACATTTTGCAAAGACTATATTACAATATTATAACCGGACATTGGCATTGATGCAATCCGTTCATATAATTTAGGTTTCATCAGTTTTACTTGCACTCATCTGTATGTATCTGTGTGTGTGTGTGTGCAGATGGTGACTGCAGCCATGAAATTAAAAGACGCTTACTCCTTGGAAGGAAAGTTATGACCAACCTAGATAGCATATTGAAAAGCAGAGACATTACGTTGCCAACAAAAGTCCGTCTAGGCAAGGCTATGGTTTTTCCAGTGATCACGCATGTATGGATGTGAGAGTTGGACTGTAAAGAAAGCTGAACACAACACGTGTTGCTCATGTGTGTGCGGTTAGGTTTATACAGTTTTATTATATATGTATTTTTTTTTTGTATTTGTCTCTACATCCCAGATGACAAACAGTTCAGTTCAGTTCAGTCACTCAGTCATGTCCAACTCTTTGTGACCCATGAATCACAGCACGACAGGCCTCATTTTCCATCAACAACTCCTGAAGCTTACCCAAATTCATGTGCATTGAGTCGGTGATGCCATCCAGCCATCTCATCCTGTGTTTTCCCCTTCTCCTCCTCTCCCCAGTCCCTCCCAGTATCAGGGTCCTTTCCAATGAGTCAGCTCTTTGCATGAGGTGGCCAAAGTATTGGAATTTCAGTTTCAGCATCAGTCCTTCCAGTGAACACCCAGGACTGATCTCCTTTAGGATGGACTGGTTGGATCTCCTTGCAGGCCAAGGGACTCTCAAGACTCTTCTCCAACATCACAGTTTAAAAGCATCAATTCTTTAGCACTCAGCTTTCTTTAGAGTCCAACTCTCACATCCATACATGACCACTGGAAAAACTATAGCCTTGACTAGACGGACCTTTGTTGGCAAAGTAATGTCTCTGCTTTTGAATATGCTATCTAGGTTGGTCATAACCTTCCTTCCAAGGAATAAGCGTCTTTTAATTTCATGGCTGCAATCACCATCTGCAGTGATTTTGGAGCCCCAAAAAATAAAGTCTGACACTGTTTCCACTGTTTCCCCATCTATTTCACATGAAGTGGTGGGACCAGATGACATGATCTTAGTTTTCTAAATGTTGAGCTTTAAGCCAACTTTTTCATTCTCCTCTTTCACTTTCATCAAGACGCTTTTGAGTTCCTCTTCACTTTCTGCCATAAGGGTGGTGTCATCTGCATATCTGAGGTTATTGATATTTCTCCCAGCAATCTTGATTCCAGCTTGTGCTTCTTCCAGCCCACCGTTTCTCATGATGTACTCTGCATATAAGTTAAATAAGCAGGGTGACAATATACAGCCTTGATGTATTCCTTTTCCTATTTGGAACTAGTCTGTGGTTCCATTTCCAGTTCTAACTGTTGCTTCTTGACCTGCATATAGGTTTCTCAAGAGGCAGGTCAGGTGGTCTGGTATTCCCATCTCTTTAAGAATTTTCCACAGTTTATTGTGATCCACACAGTCAAAGGCTTTGGCATAGTCAATAAAGCAGAAATAGATGTTTTTCTGGAACTCTCTTGTTTTTTCCATGATCCAGCAGACGTTGGCAATTTGATCTCTGGTTCCTCTGCCTTTTCTAAAACCAACTTGAACATCTGGAGGTTCACGGTTCACATATTGCTGAAGCCTGGCTGGGAGAATTTTGAGTATTACTTTACTAGTGTGTGAGATGAGTGCAATTGTGCGGTAGTTTGAGCATTCTTTGGCATTGCCTTTCTTTGGGATTGGAATGAAAACTGACCTTTTCCAGTCCTGTGGCCACTGCTGAGTTTTCCAAATTTGCTGGCATATTTAGTGCAGCACTTTCACAGCATCATCTTTCAGGATTTGGAATAGCTCAACTGGAATTCCATCACTTCCACTAGCTTTGTTCATAGTGAGGCTTTCTAAGGCCCACTTGACTTCACATTCCAGGATGTCTGGCTCTAGGTGAGTGATTACGCCATCGTGATTATCTGGGTTGTGAAGATTATTTTTGTACAGTTCTTCTGTGTATTCTAAACAGTTATATCATCATAAGAATTATTTTTATTGACTTTATATTACTATAAATCTCCTTCCCACTGACTATACTCCCTTGCCAGAAGCCACTAATCTCTTCTGATTCCAAAAATTTCTCATTTCCTATTAATATCCCTGTCACATTTTTTACAGAAAAGGAGAAATTGAGGACATATACAAATTAAGAACCTCTTCCCCTTTAGAAATCTGGCCAAAGGAAGGAAATACTATGAGTTTTGTGCATTAATAATTTTTATCCAGGTTACCATAAATAATATTTGACTTTATTATATATGTAAAATAATTAAGTGGACTCTGATACAGAATTAGCACTTGCTAAATCCTCTTTACTTTTGTCATCTTATTATTATATTATTATGACAAATTATAAATTTATATCTAATTTATACTTTTATTCCCTTGAACACATTATTACCTTCATGTCACTGTGCCTTTGATTTGTCTGGAGTATCTGTCGTTATTCAATGGTATAATATTTATTCTCAAAAGACCTAATTTTTACAAATCCCCTCTGCACCCTATTCATTTTCAGTATGGTGGATGACACGGGAGTCCAAAACCATTCCTCAGGATTGATTCACTCATTTTTCCAGCTGCTGAGACTGTTGGCCACTGACAGTCTTCTGTGTCCTTTTCAAGACTTGACCTTCTGCTACAGTATGCTGTTTTATTGTAGGTCATATACCCACCCTTCTGTGGGCAAACCACATCCAATTACTGATCAATGCAGGAGTGGAGGTATAAAGTCAAGGTTCCCTCTTTCTAATTTCAGCCAATTCTCAAGGACATTCCAGCATAAGAGCTCACCCATGGAACTGGCTGAGGCTTGTCTTGGGACTGTCAGAATCCTTCCCTATCTTCTTATAGTTTCAGAGGTTACTCTCCAATAAACTTACTGTATTCAAATATCAGTTCAAGAGTTTACCTCTCCAGAACCCAACCTATAAAAACCATTCTCTACCACCCTTTTAGTGTTTTTCCTCTGTGTTTTCAAATATTCATAAGAAAACTTTTATAGGATTTGGATTTTATCAAAAGTAATATTACCCCTCAAGTATTAAACTAGTTATATTTACTTCATACTCAACACTCTTGTCAAAATAGTCATTCAATCAATAAACACATATTAACTGAGAAATTAGTATGTACCATGGCTCTACAAAATTCTGAGGATACAATGATGATAAACACCAGAGACATAGATATCTTTAGAAGTAAAATGTTCATATAAGCTTGTTCTTTCTGTGTTGTCTCTTTTAACCTGGTTAGCTTAAACTATAATTCCTCTGTTTTTTCTCTGCCGAGAAGGAAGATTCCCTGTATCTATAAAGGCAAAATCAGCATTGCTTCAAGTAAAACAAGGCAATGAAGACTTATCATACCAGAAATTGATAAAGAAATTTTTCATTAATTTGCAGCCTCTGTCAGCTTAACATGTTTCATACTTGATAACCTTAAATTGTTAACTGCATCCCTGTGTCAAACCTCTCCAGAAATGAGTGATCCACCTGCTCTTTATGTGTGGCCCTTCTGCATCTTTCTTCTGTCTCCCATATACTTTTAGCATGGAACTGATTAATATCAGAAAATCCTTAACTGTAATATTGATCTGAAAAATAGAAAAAAACTCTTAAAATTGAGCATAATGTATCCATGTTAGTTACAGTGGATTATTTGGATCCAAGTATGGACCTAGATCAGAGAAGGCAATGGCACCCCACTCCAATACTCTTGCCTGGAAAATCCCATGGACAGAGGAGCCTGGTGGGCTGCAGTCCATGGGGTCGCTAGGAGTTGGACACGACTGAGTGACTTCACTTTCACTTTTCACTTTCATGCATTGGAGAAGGAAATGGCAACCCACTCCAGTGTTCTTGCCTGGAGAATCCCAGGGACAGGGGAGCCTGGTTGGGTTGCCGTCTATGGGGTCGCACAGAGTCAAACACGACTGAAGTGACTTAGCAGCAGCAGCATGGACCTAGATATGCTTAAAGAGGAGAACAATAGGGCAATTACAAGAGGTACCCATCAATAAGGGGTTTAAGAGAACAACATCCCTGGAATGTTACAGAATGGAAAACCATGTGTTTATCATTATTCTTCTCAGGGAGAATACTATATTTGGTTGAAGAGAAAATAATTGGAAAAGGAGAAAAAGTGCTTGGGATGGGACTCGGGGCAGGGGTGGTGGAAAGATACTCACATAGCAGTGAGTAGTCACTAATGTGACTTCCTAGGAGGTCAGGTATGGTCCACTGCATTCATTCATTCTGTTGAGCAGAATCTGCAAATTTGGGGGCTAGGGACAAATTTATTTTTCTACTAGTTTTCCCTTTAAACCTTTTTCCATAAATCATTCAGGCTCACTTATGACAAAATGAATAAAGGATAATGGCTTGAAGGGGCAACATATCTTGGCTTTATTTTGCTTGTGACAAGCGGGTGGTAGCAGCTGCTTTTACATATGAAACATCTGTATTGACCAGAGGGCAGGAGGTTACCTTTTAGTTTACTTTTGGGTCCTTCAGAATCAGAAGCTGTGTTTGAGGAAAATAGCATCACTTCCCTCACAACAACTTCCAATAGTGTGAGAATGATAGAGAGAGGTTAGGATATGGAAAAAACAACCAGCTTCATACGTGCTGCATGTAATAACCCCCTATCTTTCTAAAGGAAAGCTATGGTGAATATTTCACTCATAAGCCATTGTGGTTTTGAATAACATACTGTCTCAGGGGGAAAAGTCAGCGTAGCTTATATATTTAAAAAATCTACCCTCAAATATTAAATGAAATTTTTGAAATAATGAAATACTTAAATTTCATAAAATGCCTGAAAGTGTTTAATATTCACTTAAGACTGAACACTTAGTGAAATAATTAGTGCTTAATTTTTTTAGGTGATGTTGAAATATTTGAGTATTGTTGACCTTATTTCTTCCCTCTTTGCTCAGCATCCATGTGGTAAAAATTGATGTTGAAGAATTGTTTTATTTTTAATTATTTAGTATATACTTTTATATTCAAAGAGTAATTATAATAAAAATAATTTTATGATAATTTATGAAATATAGCTTTTTAAAAATTATCATTATTATGATTCAAAATACAGAATCTACTCAACTGCAGACTTTTAATTTGTGAAGAGGACTATGTCCCAACACAAAATATAACCTTTTGTAACCATTAATAAGAAATGGGAATAATGGTTTTCTATAGACAGTCTCTGTGGACTTTGGAAATACTGGACCTCTGATTAGCATTTTAGAATACATCCTCGCTGTAATCTTCCTCTCATTATGATGAATCTGCCCCCCTTGTTCATCATTTCGTATTATATTGTTGAACTGGCTGAATTCAAGAAAAGAATACAAATTTCTATAATTAAAATAAATTTAAGTGGACAATGGGGAACAAGTTAATTTTAAACTATTCTGTGTATAACTGACTAGATTTTGAAAAGCTTCGTGAATATTTTCTAAATTTTCTTAGTGTCCTGGGTGAACTTGATAAGAAACTATTATTAAGGCTCATAATGATAGAGTATTCAAGTTGGCAGCCAGCAGAGCCAGAGTTATCAAGGCTTGATTTCAGAGCTCTCAGAGACCTGAGACTTGGGTCAGGTGGGAGGTCCTTACAACTTCCACTGTCTAAAGACGAGCTCTCTCTCTCTCTTCTCATATTTAACTCCTGGTACAAAGGGCAAGCAGAAGGGCTCTTTTCCAGGTCTCCTAATCTTAGTCAATCAAACAGTTTTCATTATTTGGTTTGGGTGCCTGTATTCAATAAAGGATAGAGAGAGTACTCGCTTTGATCCTCAGGATTGTTTACTTTCAAATGGAAATTATATTTCCAAAGTCAATATCTTAGATACATCAACTTAGAGCTGGAAGAACCTTAGAGATCACCATGAAAGGATGATTTTATCCTATTTAATATCATATATTCAAACTATAAACATATCAGTGAAAGTTTTAGACACAGAAAAGCCTTTCTCAGCATCAGCATCATAAGGAAACTCATCCAATGTATTTTGTGGGCTTTTTAATACTAATTCATTTTTCTTCCAAAGGCCTAAAAGTGAACTTTATCAATGTGTTTCTTATTAACTAAATCCTTGAGTGATGCTATATGAAACAAGGAGAATAAAATATAACAAATTTCATAACGATACACCACTCCAGACATGATTGGCTTACATAGAAAGGCATCAAAGTGAAAATCTATAACATGGTGATTGATATATGGTCTATATACAAATACAAAGATTTAATTAAGAATTTTACAGAATAAGTGTGTGTTATATCTTTTACATAGAATTACCCTCCCATAATATTCACCTTAGCTTTTCCCTTTTATAGTCAAACATTTTCTGCCTTCCACCTGCAGTGAAGCATTTCCTTAATAATTATCAGAAATAACATTGTCAAGTTTCTATGCCTCATCTTCTCTACATTACATTTCCCAAATTCTCTATTTATGTTCTTACCACTTAGATATTTGTTAATATAAATGTGTTCATTTAACTTTTTACTGATCCAATATTTTCTATATTATTCTAATAATAATTAGAAACATTTCTGGATTTGGAGTGAAAATATCCATGCTAAATTCTATCTCAGCTAGCATTTGAAATAAAATGGGCAATTCACATTTACTTAGAGTTTTAATATTCTCATTTATAAAATAAAGATGGCATCTACCTTATAATTTTGTTATATAAAACATGAACTCATATAACAAATGATTTGTGCAGTAAACATACACTACAGTGATAAACACAGAAATACATAAAATCCAAGTCTGTCTAATAATCAGTGAGTAATTCTAAAATCAAAACTTAAAGCTATCGCTAATTTTGTGAGATCATCTACCATTAGATGTGTCATGGATTCTAGGAATTATATATGTAGCTGAAATAATGCTATTTAGTCACAACTGACACGGACATGTTTGCTTCCTAAGATCTCAGCATGATATTCTTAGATGTGTGGCCATTTGTTAAAGAAAATTCCTTGATAGACTACAATCACATGATAAAGAAAATCTTTGGGGTACCCTCTGGAAGGCCACAAAGAGAACTAAATTGCTCTGTATGACAAAATATCAATTTTGAGGTGCCAGAATTGTTCAGGAAGAAGATGAAATGGGCTTTAGGATGTGGGAGGGTACCTTACACAAAGGTGAGATAGTAAGGAGAGATTAAGGATCAAGAAGGCAAGAAAATGAAGCCAGTGGGTGAGGAAAACAGGTGTAAAATATCTAAGGATCCTCAAAAATGATATAGACACTGGATTTTATTCTGAATGAAATATGACTCATTTTATTTCATCCCTAAAGGTCAAGGTGACTCAAGCAGGCTAGAAGGTACAGAGCAACTTGTTAGTAGACAGCTGTGTCACATTGAACTCTATTAGTCAGTAGATTAATCATTTTATTCCATTTCTATAGCACCATATTGAAGTGGATGCTAAGACATATGTTTTGAAAATATAGTACCATATAAAGATAAATGTTTACACTAAAAATTAAGTGGTCCTCTATATGTAGGAAAATGCATAACCATTCAGATAGGTAAATCAGTAATGTCTAATACTAAAAGTGGCCAGTAAATCATTGGAGAATGGGAAGGTTTCACCATTTTGACTAAAGGTCTTACTCATATATTTGAATTAATATATAATCAATTTTCTGCTTTAGAGAAGATTAATGATGGAACTGAATTGAATGATGGAATACATTATAAGTAACATATAATAATAAAAATGAGTGATCTAAATAAACATTGAGTAGATGAGATTTGTTACCTATGAACTTAAAGTGAAAAATGATTTTTTTTAGATATGAAGAAAGGCCATATTTTCATGAAGTTATTGTTTCTTACTTTGACAACTCTTTATAATTTTTTTCCTTTAATGATAGCAGTATATTTCATAAAATCTTACTTTAAAAAGTTAACTAATAATATTTAATATCAATATTTAAAAAGTGAGCTTTAGAGTGAAAACATTGAAACATTTTTTCTCATACATCAAGAATGGTGTTTTTATTTCATAGTATTAAAAAGCTTATTTGATTTGCCTAATGCATAGTAACTGTCTTTTTGTTTAGATGCAAACTGCAAATATTAAATTGATTTTGATGTTACAGTTCTCCTTTGTGTATTTAGAATATTTAATTCTAAAAGCATTAGTCCTTGAGATTGGCAAACTCAAAATTATATTTTCCCTAAATGTATTGTTTATGTTAAATAAAAATTTTAAATGTTTTTCATTTTTCATACAAATCTCAAAATCTTTTCCAATTAGTGGTTTACAACATACTTACGAAAACTAAGCAAATGTAGACATTGCCTTCTGCATTTAGAGATGAAAAGTTGGAGCTTAGAGAGATTAAGGAATTTTTCAAATGCGTGCTTCTCAAATTTCACTGGATTTATGTCACAGAAACCTGAATTCCTACCATTGTTTCTCATTAGTTTGCAATGATTAGTAGTTCTTAATCTAATTACCTACAGCCCCTGTTTTCACACCCTTCCAACTTCATAGGATTCCTAGAAGCTCCTATTTTCCACCAGCAGATTCTAAGTAATACAAGAAATGGTAATGATGTAGAACTTCTACATCAATATAGGTTTGTGACATTCAGTGCTATTTCTATCTTGAATTGACAATGTTATTTTCTCCTAAATATTAGGATTGCAATTAGAATCTGCTGCCCCTGGTGAGTCTGTATGCATATTATACTAAGGCAAATGTGAAGATAAACTATTTCCACACATTTTATACCCAAAGATAACACTTTGAAAAAATAGTGAACTCTAACATCTATTAAAATTACTTTAATCCTGAAAGCAGAATGTAGTGTTTGGTAGAGCTATACCCTTATTTTAGTTACTGACTTTATTTGACATTTGTAAGAGGGTCCAGTTTATTCATTTTGATTGTATCAGCCACATTTGAGGCTTCCCTGGTGGCTCAGTGAATAAGAGTCCGCCTGCCAATGCAGGAGACCCAGGAGATGTGGATTTGATCCCTGGGTTGGGAAGATTCTCCAAAGGAGGAAATGGCAACCCACTCCAGTATTCTTGCCTGGAGAATCCCCATGGACAGAGGAGCCTGGTGGGCTATAGTTCATGGAGTTGCAAAGAGTCAGACACAACTGAGCAAGAATATGCATGCACAGCCACATTTAGAGTGTCTCCTTAAGTAGGATTTTATTCCATTTATATGCTGTTATTTGAGCAATGTGCTATGCCAAAACTTAAACTTCTCATTATCATCACCACTATTCCCATTTGAGAGACTTTTAAAACTGAGTTTGGGGGATATTGAGTGACTTGACTTGTTGAAGAACACACATCTATGTACATATTAAAGTATAAGCTCAGATCCTGCAATTAAAAATACAGGCTCTTTCTACCATAATACCCAGTCAAAGCAAAATGTGATAGAATTTCAAGCGGCAGCTCAAAATATTTACAAACATTTACTGTTTGTCAAATGCTGTGTAAGTTTCCAAGTATACAAAAATTACTAAAATCCCATGCCTTCCTTCAAGATGCTTATTATCTAGTAAGAAAGACAGAATACTCAATAGATCACAGTGTTAACTATATAAAAACTACTGTAGAATGAAGAAAAAGACTCTGACAATAGTTATATAAATGTTGCTTGTAGTATAGGCTTTGGAGTCCTAACTTTGAACCCTTACTCTGCCACTTACTGTGTGATTTTGGACACAATTTAAACTCTATGTCTTCATTCCCCAGGTTTCATATCCAGCAGATTAAGAGAACCCTGCATTATAGTTAAGATAAGCATTAGCAAGGTGATTGATATATTGTACATACTCAATAAAAGTTATCTTAACAGAAGTTGGGATATGAGGAGAGGGGGAATATTTGATCATTTTATGTCTACCTACATATTTGAGCAAATAGAGTGAGGGGACATGTATAGTTTAGACACTGGAAAGATGTTATGTTAATATGTAGAAAGAACAAGAATCCATATTACCATGGTTATAAGAACTGTTATAGGAAATAGGGGAACAATGAGAACATGGACTAGGGGAGGAAGATAAATCTCGAGAGATAGTTTGGGATTAGCTCCCTAATTAAAATAAATAAGATGGAGGAGTTGAGGCTATCCCTAAGATTTCCATTTTGTCCATATATATAGATACTGATAACATCGCTGTATTACATCAAGTGTGGATACTATCTATTTCAAGACATAGCAGTAATTTAGTAACAGCTTTTCTGGGAAGTGAAAGTACATATTGCATTATTCTATTCTCCAAAAATCACTTATATTTACAAATGTAATTATATGTACACACACACACACACATATATATATATATATTCTCTTTTTAAATAGCTTACAGTATGAGGAGAAGCTGGTTGTTTTTCAGCTCGATACATTTTTGAGCAAAAAAATCATCATAATAAATCATATTCATTGAGTGATTAACATGTGTCAGAAATTGTCACGGGGCCCCTATCTCTTAAATCTTTGAAACAGCCCTACATGTAGTATTTGTTCATTTATATATGAGAAAATTTAGAAAATATTACCAAGATTATTTTATAATCTAAACATTGATTTTTGTCTTGCCTCCAGACTTAGACAATCCTTAGAAGAATTCAATAGAACTAAAAAAGTCAAGCCATTATGATTGTTTTCTATAAGACTCAAACAAGGAATAGAAGTCATGGTATTATTTTACAGCCATATGTTTAACAAAGAGGTCATTTTTATTATAAGGGACACTAATTAGCAATACTGTTCTGACTTTTTCCAGTCCTGTGGCTACTGCTGAGTTTTCCAAGTTTGATGGCATATTGAGTATACCACTTTCACAGCGTCATCTTTTACGATTTGAAATAGCTCAACTGGAATTCCATCACCTCCACTAGCTTTGTTCATAGTGATGTTTCCTAAGGCCCACTTGACTTCACATTCCAGGATGTCTAGCTTTAGGTGAGTGATCACACCATTGTGATTATCTGGGTCATGACGATCTTTTTTGTACAGTTCTTCTGTGTATTCTTGCCATCTCTTCTTAACATCTTCTGCTTCTGTTAGGTCTTTACCATTTCTGTCCTTTATTGAGCCCATGTTTGCATGAAATGTTCCCTTGGTATCTCTGATTTTCTTGAAGGGATCTCTAGTCTTTCCCATTTATTGTTTCTTCTATTTCTTGCATTAATCGCTGAGGAAGGCTTTCTTATCTCTCCTTGCTATTCTTTGGAACTCTGCATTCAAATGGGTATATCTTTCCTTTTCTCCTCTGATTTTTGCTTCTCTTCTTTTCACAGCTATTTGTAAGGCCACCTCAGACAGCCATTTTGCATTTCTTTTTCTTGGGATGGTCTTGATCCTTGTCTCGTGTACAATGTCACTAACCTCTGTCCATAGTTCATCAGGCACTCTGTCTATCGGATCTAATCTCTTAAATCTATTTCTCACTTCCACTGTATAATCATAAGGGATTTGACTTAGGTCATACCTGAATGGTTTAGTGGTTTTCCCCACTTTCTTCAATTTAAGTCTGAATTTGGCAATCAGATGTACATAATCTGAGCTACTGTCTACTCCCAGTCTTGTTTTTGCTGAGTGTATAGGGCTTCTCCATCTTTGGCTGCAAAGAATATAATCAATCTGATTTTGGTGTTGGGTATCTGGTGATGTCCATATGTAGAGTCTACTCTTGTGTTGTTGAAGAGGGTGTTTTCTTGTTTTTTTTTGCTATTCTTTTTTTTTTTTATTTTATTTTACTTTTAAACTTTACATAATTGTATTAGTTTTGCCTGTTTTCTAAGACCAGTGCATTCTCTTGGCAAAACTCTATTAGCCTTTGCCTTGCTTCATTCTGTACTCCAAGGCCAAATTTGCCTGTTCTGCTGCTGCTGCTGCTGCTAAGTCGCTTCAGTCGTGTCCGACTCTGTGCGACCCCATAGACGGCAGCCCACCAGGCTCCCCTGTCCCTGGGATTCTCCAGGCAAGAACACTGGAGTGGGTTGCCATTGCCTCCTCCTTGCCTGTTCTAAACTGTACCAAAAAACTTTTCTTTCAACTTCAGATTTGAAGTACTAGTGATTTAGATATCTAAAAAGCATTTAAAAGTCAACCTATCTGTACTTGATTGTTCTATTTCCAAGTTGGTTAATCTTGGAACTACAACATATGAACTTCTTTTTTGTCTTTGGCTCCAAGTTAGGTGTCCAAAAGATGAACTTGCACAAAATTTAGAAGACTTTTATTCTCTGAAGATTATCATGGTTAAATATAGTGATATTAATAAATGGGTAGAAAATTTTCTGGTAATTTGCAGCTTATTCTTATTCTCTTGTGCTCCATGTCTCTCTCTCTCTCTCTCTTTTTTTTTTTTTTGACTGCCTGCCCTTGAACTATGCTGGTGCAGATCATCCCTGTTTTCTTGCTCCAGATCTAATCTCCTCCTGTTCATTTTATCCTTGTAAGTAACATCAATGGCCTCCTTTGTCCTCTGAATTCTACTTAGTTTAGTCAATTAATGGGCCTGCTAGAAAGTTGGATGATAGTAAGAAAATTAATTCTTGATATTTATTCTTCTGGATCCAGTCACCTGGGCTGTCAATGGCTGTGTCCTCTGAGGAAAAGTACATTTGGTTTTGTTTGAAATTCTCCTATATTCATAGCTACAGAAGTACCCAAAGATCTTTCTGGTAAGTACTACTTTCCTTTTCCCTTCAGGTCTATGGTGGTATTACTTTTCCAGCATTCTTATCACTAGGATTCTTCACCGTAGCTTTTTCATTTCTCTCAACCCTGCCCATAACTTCTCCTGTTCAAAATCTCTTCATTAAACTCCCCAGTTTCCTCATTTGAATGTGCCATCTTTTTCTTATTGGGATCTAGACTAATATATACTGTATATTTTTCATATTAAAGATGACACTTTCACCCTTTGAATTGTGATATATTAGAAAGAGCTGTATGAATTATGCCATATTAATGTGGAATGAATTTAACTTGTACAACTGTATTGGAAAACATCATTCATATAAAGATATTCATGATTTTTAATTTCACATTAATGTCTGATAGCCATTTTCTTTTGCTCTTGATTTTCTCTGCTGATTTTCCATTAGTAAAGAGAAAATAAATTTGTATATAGTGAGTCTAATAATCTTGCAAAACCATAGTCTGGAGCTTTAAATTTTAGTTACAGCTCTGCCATTAGAAGTTGTATGGCCTAGGATAATTTAATCACTTGGGAGCTCGATTTTTGTAATCTGTAAAAAGAGATTTGAACTAGTTCATCTTTAAGGCCTCCAACTCTAACATCTAAGATACTAAGAATTTTCACATTTAATGTTCTGAGATGGTTAATTGCTCATCAGCAATGGGATAATGGTTACACAATTCAATAGAATTTCATTATATATTAGTAGAAACTATGCTGTGTTAGCAGCATCTCCAAACATTTTAGCTTAAAAATATCGCAGCAGCTGAAAACAACGATAATAAGGTCATATCCTCTCAATTACAAAACACACCAATTCACTCTCTCTACAACTAACGTCTTGCTCTTTAGTTAATAATACCATTTCAAACGTGTCTTCATTCCTTTCTATGTAAAATTTATTTTTATGTAAGAGCAAGGAAGCTATTAATATTTTACCACATTGAGATTAAAATCAGCAAAATTGTGCTATAGGAGTTTTCTATTTATACAATCTTTCCTCCCAAAGAACACCAATTTAGACAGTCACCCATGAACAAAAGTACTTTTGTAGAAATCCAGGAGTCTAATGAAGGGGTTTCCACACACTATTGGAGAAGAAGATCTGAGATTAGATGCACTGAAGAGGATAAAGAGAATAGTTTCACTTTACTCACATCACTCTTCCCCCAAGGATCTCATTAGAGACCCTTTCAGCCTCCAATTTCTCCCATAGCAGACAGTGAGTGTGAGAGGAAATGCCATACTTCCCAGCTATGTGGGACACTGTCAACAAGGTTTACTATTGTCTCACTTCACTAGGGATATTGAAGTGTGCTTCACAACTGAGGAGTGGAGAGGAGCTAGGAGAACAGGGGACAGAGATTGAAAATTATCAAACAGACACAGATTCTACTACTGCTTCGCAAACTCCATCAGAAAGCCCACCCATGAGCCAGTGAGAATGCTTCACTTGAATATCACCCCAACTGTCCCAGACACACTCAATGCTATGTGGGCATTGCCAATGCATATCCCCACCCTATGACCTGCTCTCCATGCATGCACCTGAGAGCAGCAAATACAAGCCTTTGTAGATAGTAAGTGAACATGCACAGAAAAGCCAGACCAGTTTTTTGAGTTTTAGAAAAAGGACACAAATTAGAGCATTCAGAACTGTTTTAGGGAAAGTAAATAGCTGACTGTTCAACTTGATTTGGCTTTGCAAGATCAAGAAGGTCTACATTCATCAGAATTCCTACCACCCATAGGGAGGAACAAGAAGTATAGAACAGGGATATCCATAGAAAAGGTCTGATAAAGCCTCAGAATCCCTATCAGGGATCAAAGCAATTCTTTTATACTATAGCTATAAGTTGTTTTACGTAATTCTTATCATAGCCAGAGAGCAGAAACCTAAAATAAATTCCTAAAAGACAAAGAGAAAGGAATCAAAACATACTAAAACAAAATCAACTTATGAAGGAAGACCACAGGAGAGGAAGAAAAGAACCAAGGAATTACAAAAGAGCTATAAAACAATACTATGGAATTAGAGAATCCTTGTCTATCAAAGACTACTAAATGTAAATGGGGCTTCCCAGGTGGCTCAGTGGTGAAGAATCTTCCTGCCAATTCAGGAGATGTGAGAGACACAGGTTCGATCCTTGGTCTGGGAAGATCCCCTGGAGAAGGAAATGGCAAGCCACTCCAGTATTCTTGCATGAAAAACTCCATGGACAGAGGAGCCTAGCAGGTTACAGTCCAAAATTTTCTAATCAAAAAGCATAGAGTGGATAAGTGGATTAATAAAAACAGATTCAAACTATATGCTGTCTTTAAGAGGCTCACTTAAGTTTTGAGGACACACATAGCCTGAAAATGAAAGGATGGAAAGCTTATACCACATAAAAGCGAACCCAAAATATAGCAGAGCTAGCTATACTTACATCAGGCAAAATAAACAAAGTCTTAAACTTTATCAAGGAACAAAGAACACTGTTACATAGTGATAAAGAGGTAAATTCATCAAGAGGATATAACAGTTTTAAAAAATATGTACTCAATATTTACCCAAATATGATAGACAAATACTAACATATCTGAAGGGAAAAATATATAGCAAAATAATAATAGTAAGGGATTTGAATACCCTATTTTAAAAAATAGGTAACTCAGCCAGACAGAAAATCAGCAAGGAAATGAGTTACTGGAATTATACTTTATTTCAAAGGACTTGAGAGACACATATAGAATGTTCCACCCAACAGCAGAAGAATATACATTCTTTTCAAGTACGTGTAGATCATTCTCAAGCACAGATCATATGGTAGATCACAAAAAAGTCTTTGCAAATTTTTGAAGACTGAGCTTATACTGGGTTTTTCTTCTGACCACAGTTTGAAAATAAACCAATAATAGGAGGAAATTTGGAAAAATCACATATAAGTGGAAATTGACAATACAGTCTTGCACAACCAGTGGGTAAAAAAGGAAATCAAAAGGGAAATAAAAAGTATCTTGGAAGAAAAAAATGTAAACACAACATACCAAAAAGTTATGGGATGTAGCAAAAGCAGTTCTAAGAGGGAATTTTATAGCAATAAATGCCTACAATAAGAAAAAAAAAAAAATGATCTCAAATAAGCATCCTAACTTTCTATCTCAAGGAAATATAAAAGAATAAATTAAATACATTAAAAGAAGGAAGGATATAAATATTAAAGCATGAATAAATAAGAGGTAAGAAAAACAATTGAAAAGCTCAACAAAACTAAATATTGTTTTCTTTATAAACAAAGATAACATTTTTAGCTAGACTAAGGAAAAAAAAGAATAGGCAAAAGCAATAATGGGTGAGGAGGCATAATAAATGATAACCCAGAAATACAAAGCATCAGAATACTGGAGTGGGTAGCCATTCCGTTCTCCAGAGGATCTTCCCATCCCAGGGATAAAACTTGGGTCTCCTGCATTGCAGGCAAATTCTTTACTGCCTGTACCACCAGGGGAGTCCTCATAAGAGACTACAGTGAACAATTATATACCAATAAATTGGACAACCCAGACAAAATAAATTCCTAGAAGCATACAACCTGACATGACAAGCATGAACAGGAAATCTGCACAGATTAATAATCATAGTAAGAAGACTGACTCAGTAATCACAAACCTTCCAACAAAGAGAAGCCCAGGATTTGATGGCTTTACTGATGAATTTTCCAAAACATCTGAAGAAGAATCAATACCAGTGTTTATCAAATAATTCTAAAATATTGAAAAGGAGAAAGCACTTCCCAATTTATTTTACCAGACCAGTATTACCTAGATACCAAAGCCAGATCATGACACTACAAAAAAAAAAGAAAGAAATTAAGCCAGTATCCATGATTAACATACAGGCAGAAATCCTCAAGAAAAACTAGAAACCAATTTAAGAACACACTGAAAGGAACATACTCCTCGATCAAGTCAGATATATCTTTGGGGTGTGAGGAAGGTTCAACTTACATCAATAAATTTGACACACCATATTTTTTTCAAAGATAATTTTTTTATTGAAGTATAATTGATTTATAATATTATGGTATTTCAGGTTTATAATATAGTGATTCAATATTTTTATAATTATACTCCATTTAAAACTATTATAAAAAAATTGCCCACATTCTTCATGTGTATACTATATCCTTATTTTTTATTTATTTTGTACATACTGGTCTGTATCTCTTAATCACATGCTCCTGTATTGCCCCTCACTGATTTGCTCTTCCTACTATTTTGGTCTCCATATCTATGAGACTGTTTCTGTTTTGTTATACTGATCTTTCTTTTATTTTTTATATCCCGTACGTAAGTGATAATATACAATATTGAACTTTCTTTGTCTGCCTTATTCACTAAATATATATTCTCTAGGTCCAACCAAATTGTTTTTTAATGGCAGACTTTTGTTCCTTTTAATGGCTGAATAATATATTATACATATTGTTGTTTAGTCACTAAGTCATGTCTGACTCTTTTGTGACCCTATGGACTGTAACTTTCCAGGCTCTTCTATCCATGGGATTCCCCAGGCAAGAATACTGGAGTGATTTGCCACTTCCTTCTCTAGACATATCATGTTAACAGAAATAAGGATATAAATCATATGACATTCTCAATAGACTCAGAAAAACCATGTAACAAAATTCTACATTCTTCCATGATTAAAGCTCTCAACAAATCAAGTATAGAAGGAATGTGTCTCAACACGATAAAGACCACATGCAACAAATCCACACCTAACCTCATAACCTGTGGTGAAAAGGTGAAAACTTTCCCTTTAAGATCAGGGAAAAGACAAGGATTACTTTTACGACTTGTATTCAAAATAGTACTGGAAGTTGAATAGGCAAGAAGAATATGTAAAAGCCACCAAATTGGAAGAATTAAAATTATTTCTGTTTGCAGATTATGTTACTTTATATGTAGAAAACCCTAAAGATGCCAACACAAAAAATAAACTGTTAGAACTAACTAATAAATTTAATAAAGTTACTGGATACAAAAATCAATATAGAGAACTCAGTTGTGTTTCTATATCCCACAAACAATCAGAGAGAAATCAAGAAAACAATCCCATTTCCAGTAGCATTATAAACAATAAAATACATAAGAAAAAGATTAAAGAAAGTAATGAAAGACCTGAACACTGAAAACTGTAAGACACTGATGAAAGAAACTGAGGAAGATGCAAATAAATGTAAAAATATATCATGGTCATGGATTGGACATACATACCTACGGAGAAGCAAAGAAAATAATTGTATATGACTTTTCAGAAACCAAATAAGCAATAAAAGAATAAAGTGAAGCATTTTAAAATGTTAAGAAAAAAAAACTCACCAACCTAGAATTCTGTGTCTTGTAAAATTATCACTCAGAAGTGAATTAAAGATTTTTTGAGTCAAACATTGAAAATGTTTGTTGCTAAAAGACTTGCTTTGCAGAAAAAATGTTTTTTTTTTTTTTTGAGAGAAGGAAAATGCTGTGATTAGAAGCTTGCATCTAAATAAAGAAATGAACATTAGGCAAGGCATAAATAATGCTAAAATAAAATTTTAATTGACTTAAGAGATAGCAGTTTGTTGAAAATAATAATACAAACAGTATATTTAATGACTACAGCTTATGTATAAGTGAAATGAATGACAGCAATTACACAAAAGATGGAAGGAAAGAATTTGGAATACTTTGTTATTATCAGGTACTTGTGCTTCCTGGAAAGCAGCATTGTATTATTTGAAAGTAGACTGGAATCAGTTGTAAATTTATATTACAAAAATCTAAGGCAGTCACTGAAAAAGTAATGAAGTATAATCAATATGCTAAGAAAGGAAATAAAGTGGAATCATATCAAATTGTTAGTTAAAACCTAAAATGGAAGAAAAAGAGTGGAAGACAACATAAGTACAGAAATCAAGGTAAACAAATAGAAAACAGCAACAGATATAATTTTATAAAAGCAATATCAATAACCATACTAACTTCAACAGTATAAATATAGCAGTTAAAGACAAAGACTAAAAGACACATGTACAGGTAAGCTAAAGGCATGTAGAAAGAGATACTACACTAACACTAATCAAAGAAAGCTGGAGTACAGAATTAATTTTAGATATAGTCAACTTCAGAAAAAGGAAAATTGCCAAGATTAAAGAGAGACAGTACATGATAAACCTGGCTTAAAACTCAACATTCAAAAAAACTAAGATCATGGCATCCAGTCCCATCGCTTCATGGCAAATAGATGGGGAAACAATGGAAATAGTGACAGATTTTATTTTCTTGGGCTCCAAAATCACTGAAAGTGGTGACTGCAGCCAGAAATTAAAATATGCTTGCTCCTTGGAAGAAAAGTTATGACCAACCTAGACAACATATTAAAAAGCAGAGACATTACTTTGCTGACAAAGGTCCATGTAGTCAAAGCTATGGTTTTTCCAGTAGTCATGTATGGATGTGAGAATTGGACCATAAAGAAAGCTGAGTGCTGAAGAATTAATGCTTTTGAACTGTGGTGTTGGAGAAGACTCTTGAGAGTCCCTTGGACTGCAAGAAGATCAAACCAGTCAATCTTAAAGGAAATCAGTCCTGAATATTCATTGGAAGTACTGATGCTGAAGCTGAACCTCCAATCCTTTGGCCACCTGGTGGGAAGAACTGACTTGTTGGAAAAGACCCTGATGCTGGGAAAGATTGAAGGCGGGAGGAGAAGGGGATGACAGAGGATGAAATGGTTGAATGACATCACCGACTTGATGGACATGAGTTTGAGCAAGCTCCGGGAGTTGATGATGGACAGGGAACCCTGGAGTGCTGCAGTCCATGGGGTCACAAAGAGTCAGACACAACTGAGTGACTGAACTGAACTGAACATGATGATACAGTCATCAAGTACCCAGGACCTAACAGCTCTTAATATGTATAAACTTAAAAAAGAAAAACACCAAAATACTGGAGGTAAAAGCTATTCAATGTTTCATTTCCCACCTTCCTCCTTTTCATTTCACCCTTAAAACTTTCTTTCTAATCTTTCTAAATCACAGTTCTAGTCAAGTAATTCCCTGTTTAAACCTTCAATGACCCTTCACTACCTAGAGAAGTAAGAATAGTGCTCCTGACTTTCAGACCAGTGTTCAGTATGACAATTCATTCCATTTTCTACATTTATTTCTGCTATTTATTTTATGTCAAATAGACCCTGTGCTTTCCCTACCTCCAGAGGTTTTGTTCGTACTTCTTCCTCCTAGTGGAACTTCTTATCTCTGTTTCAGACAGCTGAAATCCTAAACTTCCCTTTGAACATTTGAAGTGCTGTTTTAAATGCTATGCAATATTTTGAATATTTTTATTTACTTGTGATAACTCCCTGTTCGGAACATTGCTAGAGTTTTATTGAATGTTTTTTGTTCATTTGTAAAGTGTAACATTCTGTCTTATGTCATAGTTATTTACGAATTTGTTCTCTTATTATTCTCCTGGAGTATAAAATCTTTAAGGACAGGATTCAGTCATTTTAATACATTCTGTACCATATAGCACAAACTATCACACATAGATGGTGTTTAAGTATATTGGTTGGGTATATGTTTTTTTTTTTTTAAGTTTATTTTATTTATATCCATGACAGCAGAAAATGCCATCATTTTTCATGAAGATTTCCTGATTATTCAAGTCATTTTGTATTTCTCTCTAGTCTGAAATTCTGTAGTACCGAATCTTTGCATCAGTTGTTTTAGCAGTTAACTACTTATTTAGTGGTGAATGTGCCATCCCCAGTAATTTAAAATTTGCTTGAGGGCCAGGGCAGTTTTCATTATCTCTTTTGTATTCTTTACAGTGCCTTGAATACATAAGTGGATCCATGAATACTTGTTGAATTAGATTCAACATAGTACTGTTTCATCCTTCTTCCAAAATGCCACATATTTGGCATGCAAATAAAACATAAATAAATTAATGGATAATTGTGAAACTATTACATAAGTTGCACATACAATTCAGCTTCTTTGGAGGAGTATTTCTCTGCACTCATCCAGATAGTCTGCCAAACCTATTGCAGCTTCATTTACTCTAAAATTATTTATTACAAAGCTACAGTTTGGTTTACAACTATTATCCTGAATAACCATCCATTTATTTATCCATCATTTAAGTCTTTACTTCATAAAGATTTTCCCTAATTACTTATTTCTTTGTACTTTATAAAATATATGAGTTGTATATATCTTACCTGCTATCTTGCCTTTGCCTTCTTTCTTGGTTGGATTCCAGTCACAGTGAATTATCCTCAAAATAATAAGTACATTTGTCAATCAGTAGAGAAGTTACATGTAAATACGTGTTCCTTAAAGTCTCTTTTTTTTTTTTCCTTAAAGTTTCTTATAATTCATGATGTGAGAAATACATTTTCATGAAGTAATATAAAGGCTGGTTATAATACAAAGAAGAAGAATGTGATCACTTCTTTAAGCCTTCATCTGACATTTATAGGTCTTTATAGGTTTATATAATATGTGGCTTTGCAGATTTGATTAGGACAATGCTATTCCTCCTTCTCTCTGTATGATTATGTTATAGAAAATTAGTTTGATTTCAAAAAGCTTCTTTATAGAATATATTCTGTCTACCATTGAAAGTGTATAAATCCAGAAGCAAATTCTAATGCTTTTGAATTATCACGTTATGATATTCAGAAATTTTCAGTTACTATTACTTGTTAATTTGATATGTCCTGGGTGTTAACATCTGATGTGGACAATTGAAAAGATGCTGAACAATATACATGACAGAAAATCACTGACCACACTAATGAAAATTTTTTTGACATACATGCCACATTTGTGAATAATGTCAGTATATTTTACAAAGAGCTAGAGTCACTCCCGTATTCTAATCTAGAGAATCCCAGGGATGGGGGAGCCTGGTGAGCTGCCGTCTCTGGGGTTGCACAGGGTCAGACACGACTGAAGTGACTTAGCAGCAGCAGCAGAGTTGCTCAAAATCATCACTCATCAATTAGCATTAATCAATATGCTTTTATTGATACACAAACATAGAAAAACATCTTCAGGAATTAAAAAAAATATTTCAAGAGAAAGTTGCAGGGAAATTTGCTGAAAGTGATTGAAAATATCACTGTGGAATCTTCAAGTTTAAAAGACAATAATGAAAGAGTATAAATTATATTGTTTTCTCACGATGACCGATGTTGAAATAGAAAAACTTCATGCAAATGGGCCTCATTCTCATTATCATTTTAATGTGCTTTCAGATATATGCAATATTCTTGCTGTATTACTAATGGTGTTCTTTCAGGCCTGCCATTATACCCATTGCCCTTAAATTGTTATTATAACTTAAAAAAATTTATTATTATTATTTTTTTACTTTACAATATTGTATTGGTTTTGCCATATATCAACATGAATCTGCCAGATATACACATGTTCCCCATCCTGAACCCTCCTCCCTCCTCCTTATCGCAGCACTGTTTATTATAACTTTTTATAGCAATTTTTATTTAAATGCAAAGCCCTATAGGGCTAGGCATTACTGGCTTTTTCTTTTTATGTACATATTTAGAATATAATTTGGCTTAGTATTTCCTCTATTGATTTTATGATGAAAATAAAATGTCTTAAATATTTTGTAAATAGCATTATTTTTGTATTCAATGCAAAATATCAGACTAGAAAATTAACATAAAACTAAATTTTTTTTCAATTATTGGAACTTTTTAAAGATTATTACTCACTTACTGTCTCTTACTGTTCTAAACAAAGCCTCTATTTCATTGTAATGTCTGGAATGTATCTCTTCAGTGAATATATACTTTCACATTGCTTTAAAATGCTATTCTCTTTATAGCTGTGAGCATCCTTAACATCATGCTATGGTTTGTTACATGAGGTTAAGATTTTCACTATGTGAATTCTCACTTGCTTGTAGCTTTTAACGACCTCCCGAGGTAGACCAAAATACTAATAAAAATACCAATAAGAATAAACATTCTGTCCTAATCTGGTATTTTTAAAAATTGAAATATTTCACTCTGTCTTTTACCCTTCTGTTTGAGGTTCCACAAGGTAGTGTATCATTATGGTTTGTTTCCCATTTCCTATTATCTATGTATTGAAATTCTCCATCCTTTACCTAAATTTGCTTTCTCTGTCCAACTTCATTGCTAGCCTATCTCAACTACCTTTTTTCCAAAGCATGGAGAAATCATAAAGGAAAATCCATGAAGAAGAAAGTGGGAAAGAAAGAAGGTCATAAAAGTGGTGACTCACAGAAGATTTGAAGCAAAAGAGAACCTCAGAACATTAATTTCTGAATAGGATGGAGTAAACTTATTTCTTTGCGTTTCTCTCACTGTATACAGCCTCCGAGGTTGCACTAGTGGAAAGAACCCGCCTGCCAATTCAGGAAATATAAGAGACACAGGTTTGATCCCTGGGTTGGGAACATTCCCTGAAAGAGGGCATGGCAACCACTCTAGTATTCTTGCCTGAAGAATCCCATGGACAGAGGAGCCTATCAGGCTACAGTCCATAGGGTCACAAGGAGTCAGACATGACTGAAGTGACTTAGCAGGCATAGACACACATAGCTGTACAAACTGGAGAGGTAACTGAACCTTCCAAAAAGTAAATACTAGCAAGCAGGTTAGGGAAGAAGATTAGAATTTGATATACGCCCAATTTGGTGGCCCATTTGCCACTTTTTCTGCACCAGTGTCTTCCCACCAGTGGCAGCAATCTGATGCCAATGAATCAAAGTGATGCCAGAGTGCAGGAAAAAAAAGAGACCTCCAGGAGAATCCCTGTAGTTATGTTAAAGGTGAAGGAAAGGGAACTCCTAAAGTTCAAGAGAATGTGAAAATCCCTCATATATATATGAGCACACACACATATATATATATATGTATATATACATGTATAATTTTAATTTTCTCTCTTTCCACTCCCCAAATAACAACATGGTCATTTTGGCAGCAGGAACCAAAACTCTAATGGAGGGGAACTTCATCTCTGTTCATTTTATTTGTGGTTTCAAGAATATGGGACGAATTTTTTTTTTTCTCTTCCTTTCTACACTTTGGCTCCTCTCATATGGGTAAAATTGCAGAAGTGCACAGCAGAACCAGGAAATTAAAGTCCAAATTTCTGGACAAGGACTGAAAAGAGGAGCCTCTGAGGGAAAAGAGAGAGATCACTGAGAGAGAGGAGCTTGGGCCAGTGATGTTGTTTGTGAAATCTTGGACTCATTTTGCAGTGGCTTATGCAGTGGAGCTGCTCCTATTTATTTAGTGCAGCATAAACTTTGAAACATCCGCTGGATCATCAAAAAAACAAGAGAGTTCCAGAAAAAACATCTATTTCTGCTTTACTGACTATGCCAAAGCCTTTGACTGTGTGGATCACAATCAACTGTGGAAAATTCTGAAAGAGATGGGAATACCAGACCACCTGACCTGCCTCTTGAGAAATCTGTATGCAGGTCAGGAAGCAACAGATAGAACTGGACATGGAACAACAGACTGGTTCCAAATAGGAAAAGGAGTATGTCAAGGCTGTAATTGTAACCCTGATTATTTAACTTATATGCAGAGTACATCATGAGAAATACTGGGCTAGAAGAAGCACAAGCTGGAATCAAGATTGCTGGGAGAAATATCAATAACCTCAGATATGCAGATGACACCACCCTTATGGCAGAAAGTGAAGAGGATCTAAAGAGCCTCTTGATGAAAGTGAAAGAGGAGAGTGAAAAAGTTGGCTTAAAGCTCAACATTCAGAAAACTAACATCATGGCATCTGGTCCCATCACTTCATGGGAAATAGATGGGGCAACAGTGGAAACAGTGTCAGAATTTATTTTTTTGGGCTCCAAAATCACTGCAGATGGTGATTGCAACCATGAAATTAAAAGACGCTTACTCTTTGAAAGGAAAGTTATGACCAACCTAGATAGCATATTCAAAAGCAGAGACATTACTTTGCCAACTAAGGTCCGTCTAGTCAAGGCTATGGTTTTTCCAGTAGTCATGTATGGATGTGAGAGTTGGACTACAGAGAAAGTTGAGTGCTGAAGAACTGATGCTTTTGAACTGCGGTGTTGGAGAAGACTCTTGAGAGTCCCTTGGACTGCAAGGAGATCCAACCAGTCCATTCTGAAGGAGACCAGCCCTGGGATTTCTTTGGAAGGAATGATGCTAAAGCTGAAACTCCAGTACTTTGGCTACCTCATGCGAAGAGTTGACTCATTGGAAAAGATTCTGATGCTGGGAGGGAGTGGAGGCAGGAGGAGAAGGGGACAACAGAGGATGAGATGGCTGGATGGCATCACCGACTCGATGGACATGAGTTTGAGTGAACTCTGGGAGTTGGTGATGGACAGGGAGGCCTGTTGTGCTGTGATTCATGGGGTCACAAAGAGTCGGACACGACTGAACAACTGAACTGAACTGAAACTTTGAAAACTGAACTAATGAGTAGATGAAGACCCAGGTTTCACATTGACTATACACAGTGGGCAAATCAGGACAGCACTAAAAATGCTTTGGAAACTGAATTGTCATTGGAACCACAGCCCACAGAAGGTAGAATGGAAGTTGTGGCTTGACATTAACCAGATTTATTGCCTTTTAAAACAAAAGATCAACATTAATCTCAGAATCTAAACAAAACCCACTGTTTATAAAATATTCAGAATATCTAGGATACATAAATGAGGCAAATATCAGTGTGCATAGAATAGGAGCAAATGCCAAGATGACACAAATGTTGGAATAATCTGACAAAGTTTAAAATAGCTTTCATAAAAATGATATGGGAAGCAATCACAAACTCCCTTAAAATTAATGGATGTAAAAGATAGGAAAAAATTCAATATATAAAGAAGAATCAAATGGAAAACTGAGAACTGTTTAACTAAAAAAAGAAGAAAGCAAGAAAAACGAAAACAAGCAAAAATTAACTTGATAGAAAAAATTGTTTAGTTGCTAAGTCGTATTTCCCTCTTTTGCAACCCCGTGGACTATGTATAATAGCCCACTCGGCTCCTCTGTCCATGGGATTTTCCAGGCAACAATACTGGAGTGGGTTGCCATTTCTTCTTCCAGGGAATCTTGCTGACACAAGAACTGAACCCATGTCTCCTGCTTGGAAGGCAGATTCTTGACCACTGAACCGCCAGGGAAGCACAATAGGAAAAAAAAAAAAAAATAGTGAATGGAAATAACAGAGGGAAGAGTCAGTGGACACAAAGCACTTAGTAATTTCATCAAAATTTTAAAAGTCTAAATCCTCCAATTAAAGACCAAATTTGCCAGACTAAATAAAATTCCAGCTGTGTGCTGCTTAAAGGGGACTGACATTAAATAAAAGGAAGGTAAATTTTTAAATAAAATAATAAAGGTATGCAATGAAAGCATTAAACAGTAAACTTATGTAGCTATACAAATTTCAAACAAATTCTTTCAAAATCAAGAATCATTATTAATTGTAAAGAAAGGTATCCCATAATGATAACATAATTAATCAACTAGGAACACATAACTGTCCTTAATTTGTATGATCTTAATTACATATTCTAGGAATATCTGAAAGAGAAAATGACAAAACTAAAAAGATAGAGAACTTCACAGAGTGGGGATTTTAACAGAAGCCTTTAGTACCTGCAAGGCAAAAAATCAGTAAGGATATTAAGAAACAGAAGGGAATTATCCAACTTTATCTAATTTGCTTGTATAACATACTGCATGGAATGTTTGTAGAAATAGCATCCTAATAAATGTCATATTTTTAAAATTATAACATTCATAATTTTTCTAAAATTAATTATATACTCATCTTAACAGATTCTAACAGAATTCATAGGATTGGAATCAAACCTGTGTCTCCTGCACTACAGGCAGATTCTTTACTGCCTGAGCCACCAGGAAAGCATATATTATCTATGCTCAGTGGAATTAAGAAAAAACTTTGAAACAAAATAATAAAACCTCCAACAATTTCAAAATTAAGCACTACATCTCTATATAATCTAAGATTCATAAAGGGGAAAAATATAAATAGGACATGCTGCTGCTAAGTCTCTTCAGTCATGTCCAACTCTGTGCAACCCCATAGATGGCAGCCCACCAGGCTCCCCCGTCCCTGGGATTCTCCAGGCAAGAACACTGGAGTGGGTTGCCATTTCTTTCTCCAATGCATGAAAGTGAAAAGTGAAAGTGAAGTCGTTCAGTCATGTCTGACCCTCAGCTACTCCATGGACTCCAGCCTTCCTGGCTCCTCTATCCATGGGATTTTCCAGGCAAGAGTACTGGAGTGGGGTGCCATTGCCTTCTCTGTAAATAGGACATAGGTACTGAAAATACATGTTAATGAAACTTGTAGAATGCAGCTACAGTGTAACCAGACGAGGCCAGTACCAAACCCAAGTTCAGCTGTTTGAAAGGCCAATACTAGAGAGACAAATGTTAGTGGAAGAGGAAGAGCTGTTTTATTCAGGAGGCCAACCACCTGGGAAGATGGGGAACTAATGTCCTAAGACCATCTCTAAGTTGCTAGTTAAGAGAGAAAGATTTTAAAGGTAGTCTGAGCGAGAGGGCTGCAGGGTACATAACTTCTGTGCAATTCTTGGATTGGTTGGCATCAAGAATGTATTTTAAGTACCAGGCATCTTCTGCAGTTTATGTGCTTGAGGTTATCAGTTTTCATCTAGTGGGGGGTCTGCTTCCTGTAAAAACATCTCAGGAATGTGTGTCAGATCTTTATCTATATCTTTCAGGGAACTGGGAGTTCAGTGACTCCTAGATAGCTGGCTTATAGTCTGAATTGTTACGTTTCCTGGCTCAATAGCTATTCTTTGTTTCTGTGTCTTCACATTTCCTAATCAATACCTCTTGAGACAGCCTTTTCAGACTCTGGTGAGGCCTGGGAGCCTAAGGCTTCTCTGCAAACATGAGGACATAGTGGGGGTTCTGTCCTGAAAAGGCCTCATAAGGTCCTGCTTGGTTATAATCCCCCCCATTTCTTTGATACTTCTCAATCCTGAGGAGGAAAAGGTACAGGATAAGAAATGGAATTTCTTGTTTCTAAATTTTAGATTGGGAGGTTGATATAAATTTAGAAAAGGAACTCAGTCTTAGGGGACTTAGTTTTAATCCTCAGTCCAGTTTCAATAGTAGTGTGTAGAGGCAATTAATAGCTGTAAAATACATATATATATACTAGAAAAGCATAAAATGTTAAAATTGATTATTTCTCTGCATAGCAGAGAAAGTAGGATATAAGTTATACATGACCAAAATTAATAACAGAAAGCAATATAAAATATGAAAAAAATCAACAAAGCTAAAAACAGACTTTTGAAAAATTTTAGTCCATTTTATATCACCTTGGCATAACTGATCAATAAACAGTGGAAGAAGGTTTAGTTCAGTTCAGTTCAGTAACTCAGTCATGTCCGACTCTCTGTGACCCCATGGACTGCAGCACGCCAGGCCTCCCTGTCCATCATCAACTCCCAGAGTTTACACAAACTCAAGTCCATTGAGTTGGTGATGCCATCCAACCATCTCATCCTCTGTCATCTCTTTCTCCTCCTGCCCTCAATCTTTCCCAGCATCAGGATCTTTCAAATAAGTCAGTTCTTCTCATCAGGTGGCCAAAGTGTTGGAGTTTCAGCTTCAACATCAATCCTTCCAATGAATATTCAGGACTGATTTCCTTTAGGATGGACTGGCTGGATCTCCTTGCAGTCCAAGGGACTCTCAAGTGTCTTCTCCAACTCCATGGTTCAAAAGCATCAGTTCTTCAGCACTCAACTTTCTCTATAGTCCAACTCTCACATCTATACATGACTACTGGAAAAACCATAGCCTTGACTAGACAGACCTTTGTTGGCAAAGTAATGTCTCTGCCTTTTAATATGCTATCTAGGTTGGTCATCACTTTTCTTCCGAGGGGTAAGCGTCTTTTAATTTCATGGCTGCAGTTACCATCTGCAGTGATTTTGGAGCCCCCCCCCAAATAAAGTCTCTCACTGTTTCCACTGTTTACCCATCTATTTGCCATGAAGTGATGGGACCAGATGCCATGATGTTAGTTTTCTGAATGTTGAGCTTTAAGCAAACTTTTTCACTCTCCTCTTTCACTTTCATCAAGAGGCTTTTTAGTTCCTCTTCACTTTCTGCCATAAGGCTGGTGTCATCTGCATATCTGAGGTTATTGATATTTCTCCCGGAAATCTTGATTCCAGCTTGTGCTTCTTCCAGCCCACCGTTTCTCATGATGTACTCTGCATATAAGTTAAATAAGCAGGGTGACAATATACGGCCTTGACGTACTCCTTTTCCTATTTGGAACCAGTCTGTTGTTCCATGTCCAGTTCTAACTGTTGCTTCCTGACCTGCATACAGATTTCTCAGGAGGCAGGTCAGGTGGTCTGGTATTCCCATCTCTTGAAGAATTTTCCACAGTTTGTGGTTATCCACACAGACAAGGGCTTTGGCACAGTCAAAAGGATACTACATGCCATACATATATTATCAACACAAAATAATATAAATAAATTTATGACATTTATTTTGAACATTTGCCATAATAGAACAGAAATATAGGAAAAATTAATGGTATAATATTTATAGTTAGCCTTCTTACACAGAAAATTTAGGATTAAATAACTTGTTTTAAGAATTTTATCAATGAATTAGAAGAGAAAATTTTGCATCAAAGTGATTGTTTGAATATTTCTTTTGAATGTTTGAGCAGGAATATTTCCCAACTCAAGTGATGATGCTAGCAAAATTCTAATTCCCAAATATGACAAAGTTATTTTAATAAATGGAAAACATCCTGCTCCATCTCTTCTACAAACATAGATACAAAACCCTAAGTAAAGTGTTGCCACATTAATTAATAGTATATGAAAAGGGAAAAATCCCTCAGTTTATATTTATTGCCAGAATATATGTTCAGTTTAACATTTATATATCTGACAGCAAAATTTACTATATTAATATTTGGTTCTTCCTGCCATATTTGGTTCATCCCATCTTGTAAAATAGTGGTTTTAAATTTGCATGCCCATATTTCATGATGAATTTCACAATCAAAATACTTTTGATTATCTTGTTTAAAATCCCAGAATCATATGGCCATCCTGATCAATTCTTTCTTGAAAACTACTTCAGCTGCAACAAATATAGAAGAAAAAAAAAGCTATTAATTCTTCTCATTTGGATTTTTTAAGTAATATAAAACCAATTATACACTCAGTTTTAAGTGGGCATAAACTCCCAATCAGCAGTTACATTTCCCATAAGTTGTTGAAGATACCTGTGGCAATTTGACTAAATTTTGGCTATTGGAAGATGAGTAGAAGTGATGTATGCAACATTCTGTTCACATTATTTTAAAAATAAAGTTTGTTTCTCTTCACTTTTTCTTTTGCCCTTCTTACAGTCTAGATCAATGATTGATACGGCCATAGCATCAAAGCTGACCATGCTGAAGAGGACAATACCAGTGGTGGGGGTCAGGAGAAGGAACAAAACAAAATAGAATTAACCTGGTTTCTTTCACAGCATTGTAGATCTGAGTAGCCTGCTCACCCTGGACAGCCTATGTATAGATAGACTATTACATAGACAGAAATAAAACTTTATATGGTCTAAACTATTATATTCGTGATTTTCTTTATTACAGCAGAGTGATTTATACCCAAGCTAGTAAGTAATGAAAGTAAAAATCTACAATAAAGACATTTAATTATTATAGAACAAGAAATTTAGGTGTTTCCAGATTTGGCAAAATGCCTCAGTAACAGCAGCAAAGAGCTAGCCTTTTTTCCTATGTATCCCTTATGCCAAACTCAGCATATTATCCTTATTTTTATACTCTCATGGTCCAAAATGACTGAAGTATCTCCAAGTATCTTCTCATAAAATAAATTTCAACTAAAGTTAAAAGAAATATATATTTCCTCTCAAGTCTCTAGTGTTCTTTACCTTCTGGCTCTGACTGTGCATTAGTGGGTTACTTTTCCACCATCACAAAATAGTAATGATATTATTTTGCTGTTATAAGGTAAACCACAATTTCCCTAATGCTTGGAGAATGACACATATATTGCTACTTGAACAAATTGAATTTCCATAGACTAAGGAATGGAGGCTGGCTGGCTCTTGGAAAGGCTACCAATAGTGACAGTCCATTTATTTCCTAGTTCAGTACTCATATAGGCAGTTTCCCCAATACAATTATATTTTTCTTAATTGTTTTCAATGGATTTATACCTTCTCAAATTGAGAAATACCACAGACTCATCATCTAGTTACCAAATCTAACTTAAAGTGAATGATGTCTAGTTTTTACACTTATTCAATAAGTCCAGATATGGTTCCTCTATATATAAAAAATTAAATTACCTGCTCCTAATATATTCATTATACAGTGAGGGAGAAGGAATAGACAACTTCATTTGAGTAGGGGAAGGAGGAAGAAATTCACAGTTGTTTTTGGTCCATGATATGTGTAATAACTTACTAGAGAAGATTAGTATTGATTTTCTGCCTTCAGTAGGATAAGCTCTTTGTTGATGTGATGGATTAACTATATTAATTGATTTTTGAATATTGAACCAGCCTTGTTCATCTGAAATAAATCCCACTTGGTCATGGTGTATTATTCGTTTTATTTGTTGTGGAATCAATTTGCTTATGTTGAGAATTTTGCATCCGTGTTCATTAAAGATATTGACCTGTCTGCAATTTTCCCTTCTTGTTGTATTATTTGCTTTTTAAATTAAGGCGATGCTGGCTTTATAGAATGAGTTAGAAAGTATTCTTTCTGCTTTTATTAGCTGTAAGCGTTTTTAAGGAATAGATATAATGTCTTCCTTAAATGTACGATAGAATTCACCAGTGGAAACATGTAGGCCTGGTACTTTCTCTTTTGGCAGGTAATTAATTAATAATTCCATTTTTTAATACATATGTTTTTCAGGTGATATATTCCTCCTAGTGCTAATTGTTGTAGCTGTATCTTTTAAGGAACTGGTCCATTTCATCTAGGTTATCAAACTTGTGGGCATAGAGTTGTTCAGAATATTCTTTTGTTATGCTTTAGTGACTTGGGAACAATAGTGATATTCTTGCTTTCCTTTCTGGTATCAGGAATTTGTGTCTTTTTTTGTTTGTTTGTTTTCTTTCTAGGTTAGCCTGGCTAGAATTTTATCAGTTGTATGGATCTTTTCAAAGTACGAGCTTTTGATTCCATTGCCTTTCTCTACTGATGTCCTATTTTCAATTTCAATCATCTGTTCAGTTTTTCCCCCTTTGTTCCTTTGTTTCAGGTTTATAATGCTCTTGTCCCTCTAGTTTTCTGAGGTGGAAGCTTAGGTTATTGTACTAGATATTTATTCTTTTCTAATTTATGTATTTAATGGTATATTTTCCCTTAAGCACTCTGTTTACCAAATCACAGAAATTTTGATAAGTAGTATTTTCACTTTCATTTAGTCCAAAATATTTAAAAATTTCTCTTGGAATTTCTTAGACTCACATACTGTTTACAAGTGTGTTATTTACTTTCCAATTATTTTGGGATTTTTCCAGCTATCTTTCTGCTATTTTTTAGTTTAATTCCATTATGATCTTATAGCAGATTTTGTGTGATTTCTGTTTTTTAAAAATGTGTTAAGGTGTGTTTTATAATACAGAAAGTCGTCTGTTTTATTGACTGTTTCATGTGAGCTTGAGAAGAATGTGTATTCTCCTGTTGTTGGATGAAGTGTTTTATAAATGTCAATTAGATCCAGTTGATTGATGGTGCTGTTTTGTTCAACTGTAACCTCACTATTTTCTGCCTGCTGGTTCTGTCGATTACTGATAGAGAGGTGTTGAAGTCTCCAACTATAATAGTGGATTCATCTATTTTTTCCTTGCAGTTCTATCAGTTTTGCCTCATTCATTTTGACATTCTCCTTTAAGCACATGCACGTTAAGGACTGTTATGTCATTTTGGAGAAATGACCAGTTTATCATTATATAATTTTCCTTTTTATCCCTAATAATTTGCCAAGGAAATTGTCTGAAATAGCTGGCAAGCTTTTTTGGTTAGTATTACCATGCTATATCTTTCTCCATTTGTTCACTTTTAATATATGTGTATCTTTATATTTAAAGGTAATTTTCTTATACACAACATGTAACTGGGTCTTGTCTTTTTATCCACTCTGTCAGCCTCTCTCTTTCAGTTGGTGTGTAGAACATTGGCATTTAAATAATTATTGATATAGTTGAGTTAATATACACCATCTTTGTAATTTCTATTTCCTTTGGGTTTTATTTGCATTTTGTTTGTTTGTTTTTGTTTTTTGGGGGGGGTCTATTTTGCTTCTCTGATTTTAATTGAACATCCTCACCTAGCATGCCATTTGTGCTTCTTTTGAAGATTTTCTTGTGGTTGCCCTAGAGTTTACAACATTTGTACCACTTTAAGACCATTTTCAAATACCACTCCACTGCTTCAGGGGTAGTACAGGCAGCCTGACAGAGTATTTCCAATTCTTCCCTCTCACCTCTTACAAAATTGCTATAATTCATTTACTTTATCCATAAGTTATAATTACTTAATATATTATTGGTATAATTATTTTGAAAGTTATATGTTAAATAAAATAAGGATAGAAAAAGTGAACATTTTATTTTACCCTCATATATTCCTCCTTTAATACTTTTTGGTTTTTTACATGAATTTTAAATTTTGGCTTGTGTCCTATTACTTCTATTTGAAGAATATATTTTACTCTTTCTTGCAGGTCAGGTCTACTGGTGAGAAAATCCCTCAGTTTTTCCTTCTATAAGAAAGATTTGTTTCTTCTTCACTTTACGTTTTTTTTAAAATCTAGGTGAAATTTGTTACATGAAATAACCATTTAAACTATGCAATTCAGTGGTATTTTAGACAATTATATTTTGCAATGACCTCCTCTATTAAAATCTAAAATATTTTCATCACTTTAAAAGGAATTTCCATAGCCATTAAACAATCACTCATCATTCTCCCCGATCCCTGGCCCCTGACAACCACTAATCTACTTTTTATCTCTTTGGAGTTACGTAATTCTGGACATTTCATATAGCTAGAATCATACAACATGCAAATTTTGTGTCTTGAGTCTTTCACTTAGCATGATGTTTTCAAGTGTCCTTCATTGTATTAATTCAGCATCCTGTTACTTTGCTAAATTCATTTGTTATTTCTAACAATTTTTGATGGACTCTTTCTATGTATAAGATCACCTCATCTGCAAACAAATGCAACTTTAAGTTTTGTTACATGCAATACTTGAAGAAATAATCTCATCCTTCAAATAAGGGTAGTCTCCAAAGTTATTTATCCTAATGAACTAGGTTAATCCTAGTCAAGACACTTAGGAAGTAGCTGTCTTTCTCTTATGTTAATAAAAATAAGTTAGATGGTGCACCTAAACTAAGATGAAAGAAACAAAATCAATTAAATCAGTTATCACAATATTTGAATAGGCTGTGTGTACATGCTGAATCACTTCAGTTGTGTCCAACTCTTTGCTACTGCATGGACTGTAGCCTGTCAGGCTCTTCTGCCCATGGGATTTTCCAGGAAAAAAAAATACTGGAAAGTGTTGCCATGGCCTCCTCCAGGGGATGTTCCCAACCCAGGGATCAAAACTGAGTCTCTTAGGTCTCCTGCATTGGCAGGCAGGTTCTTTACCGCTAGTGCCACGTGGGAAGCCCTTGAATAGGCTAATTCATCCTAATTGTCAGAAATTAAAATGAAAAAAAAAATTGGGGCAAATATTCATTACCCTAAAAGTGACTTTAGAAAGGTAACACAGATATGCTGAACAAAGAAAGGATGAGAAATGATTCACTAAACAAATAGGAACAAAAATCGATCACAAGAAGCAATATTCATATCATAAAAGGCAACGTTCAATACTAGTGCCAAAAGCATTAATTATGACAAAAAGAGAGAATGTTCTCCTACACCAAGATGTGGATGCCATAATTCCTGTAATTTTGTGAATGTTACCTTAAACTAGAAAAGAGATTTTGGAAATGTGTCTAAGGTTGAGAATCTGGAGAAGGGGAGCTCATCTTGAATCATCTGGCATGGCTCAACATAATTACAGGAGTCCTTGAAAGCAGACAAACTTTCCTGCCTCTAGACATAGGGAGATTTGACCACAGAAAGATGAAAGAGTTATGATGTTACTGGCTTTGAAGATGGAGGAAGAGGGCCAAGAACCAAGGAATTCCAGTGGCCTCTGGAAGCTGTCAATGAAACTGATTCTGCCTTAGAGCCTCCAGGACAGAGTGCAGCCAATTTAAATCCAGAGAAACTTGTGTCAGATTTCTAGTCTACAGAACTGTGAGATAATAAATGTGCATCATTTTAAGCCACTGAGTTTGTAGTAATTTTTTACAGCAGCACTATAAAACTAATACAGATTTCTGCAATAACACAATTAATAATCAACAGAGAATATAAAACTGTCACAATTTTTATGCACCAAACAAAAAAGCAATAAAATACATAAAGGAAAACCTCCTAGACAATACCAAAATACCAGAAACATCATAGTAAAGTATCTTAATATACTTGTTTAGGCCAAAAAAATGTATGGTTGCTTGGGATTTAAACAGTAGAATATAAGTATATATTTTTTTAATGGTAGAAGGAATGAAATGGATGGATTACCCTCTATCAGAAGATACATTTTTATCCTCAATAAGAGAGTATACGTTGGCTACCTGATGAGAAGAACTGAGTCATTTGAAAAGACCCTGATGCTGGGAAAGATTGAGGGCAGGAGGAGAAGGGGACGACAGAGGATGAGATGGTTGGATGGCATCACCGACTCAATGGACATGGGTTTGGGTGGACTCTGGGAGTTGGTGATGGAAAGGGAGGCCTGGTGTGCTGCAGTTCATGGGTCGCAAAGAGTTGGACATGACTGAGCAACTGAACTGAACTGAACTGAAGAGATATATATTAATCTATTTAATTTGTATAAAACTTACAAATATTGGTTTTGAGCTTGGCTACAAAGAAAAAGTTAAATATATTCTCCCAAACATAGATTTCTATAGGCCATATTCTCAGACCATAAAAAAATTCAGAATGGGAGAAAATAATAGCAAATGAAGCAACTGACAAACAACTAATCTCAAAAATATACAAGCAACTCCTACAGCTCAACTCCAGAAAAATAAATGACCCAATCAAAAAATGGGCCAAAGAACTAAATAGACATTTCTCCAAAGAAGACATACAGATGGCTAACAAACACATGAAAAGATGCTCAACATCACTCATTGTCAGAGAAATGCAAATCAAAACCACTATGAGGTACCATTTCACACCAGTCAGAATGGCTGCGATCCAAAAGTCTACAAGCAATAAATGCTGGAGAGGGTGTGGAGAAAAGGGAACTCTGTTACACTGTTGGCGGGAATGCAAACTAATACAGCCACTATGGAGAACAGTGTGGAGATTCCTTAAAAAACTGGAAATAGAACTGCCTTATGATCCAGCAATCCCACTGCTGGGCATACACACTGAGGAAACCAGAATTGAAAGAGACACGTGTACCCCAATGTTCATCACAGCACTGTTTATAATAGCCAGGACATGGAAGCAACCTAGATGCCCATCAGCAGATGAATGGATAAGCAAGCTGTGGTACATATACACAATGGAGTATTACTCAGCCATTAAAAAGAATACATTTGAATCAGTTCTAGTGAGGTGGATGAAACTGGAGCCTATTATACAGAGTGAAGTAAGCCAGAAAGAAAAACACCAATACACTATACTAACACATATATATGGAATTTAGAAAGATGGAAACAATAACCCTGTGTACGAGACAGCAAAAGAGACACTGATGTATAGATCAGTCTTATGGACTCTGTGGGAGAGGGAGAGGGTGGGGAGATTTGGGAGAATGGCATTGAAACATGTAGAATATCATGTATGAAACGAATTGCCAGTCCAGGTTCGATGCATGATACTGGATGCTTGGGGCTGGTGCACTGGGACGACCCAGAGGGAGGGTATGGGGAGGGAGGAGGGAGGAGGGTTCAGGATGGGGAACACAGGTATACCTGTGGCAGATTCATTTCGATATTTGGCAAAACTAATACAGTATTGTAAAGTTTAAAAATAAAATAAAATTAAAAAAAAAAGTCAGATGTCAAAACAAAAGCAATGATTCAAAAAAGGGCATGATACCCTGAAAATAATTTTCTTCTACCAGAAGATAATGAATAGTCATCTAAATACCTTATGGATTAAGGCATAAATATATAAATTTTGAAACAAAATAGCATCATATAAAAATCCATTGTGTTTAAATAGAGTTCCATTTGGGCTTTTTAAGGCTGCATATTTCAGTGATGTAAGTGTACAGCTCATGTGTGATTAATCCTGTCCTTTCTGGGTGATTGCTATTATTTTATTGAATAGTCCTTGCTTCTCTAAGATAGGTATTAATAATCTTTCACCTAGCACAGGAAATGTACATCTGATCTATTTTGATAACCTTATTTATATAATGTGGGCATTATGTAAAACACTATTTAGAAATTACAGCTTAAAAATTATCACCTCAGGAGAGATAATTTCACTTTTTGAACAATCCAAATGCATAAAAAGTTCAAATAAAAAGCATACATGTTTAGATAAATTGGAAATTGCTTATATTTTGTATGTATATATTTTTGACACAAACTAATTTTTAACTGCCAAGAAACCAGTGATAGTTTAAATTTTAAACTTCGAAGAGACTGAATGGTAATAAAACATCCTCCTCTCCCATTTCCCAAGTATCCAATAACTGTTGGAAGGTATGTGATGATCTGCACAATGAGATACTTTTGCACAACCATTTAAAAAATGATTCTGTATATTCCCTCAATTCACTCACAAATCACTCATCTTATGGAATAAAATGAAAGTGTCAGAATGGGACTGCTTCTCTTATGGGCTTTTACAGTAATTTATTTACTATGTAAAACATTCTTGTCCAAACAACAGGAAAAATCATCAATTAGAGGTTTGAAATCATCCACCATGATGCTATATTCAGTAAAGAAACTAGGAACAATAGCCTTGACACTTGTTAAAAATCTGCATTCTTAAAACCTACATGCTTGGCCTTTTGAGACTTCCAGATGTGGTTGTGTTAACAACAAAGAATAAAATAGCTGGCAAGGTACATCTTACCATCTAGAGAAAGCTGAAAGCAGAGTGAACGGTATAAACTAGTAGGGATGCACTAACTTTTAAGATTGAAATATCATTTTAAATAAAAAATGCATTAGATGTATAACCTGTAAATAACATATCCAGTTAATGTCTATAAATGCTTTACATTTAAAAAAAATATTTTCTGGAAGAAAATATAGGCAGGTACTTCACTGACATCACTTTCCTTTTAGTGATGTTTTGTGGAGCTGATTCCAAAGATAAGGAAAACAAATGTATAAAATAAACAAGTGAAACTGCATCAAACTAGAAAGCTGCTGCACACTTAAGGATATTATCAACAAAACAAAAGCTCAGCCTACTGAAAGGGGGAAGATATTTGCAAATCATATATTCAATAACTGGTTAATATCCAAAATATATAAAAAACTCATACAACTCAGCAACAAAAAATAAACAAATGGGCAAAAAAGAATCTGAATATGCATTTTTCCAAAGAAGACATGCAAATGGCCAACAAGTACATTGAAAGGTTGTTGCTGAGCTGTGAAAGACACTGGGATTCTTGGCCTCCAGAGAAGAGGAATTCAATCTGGGGCCAGTGATGAGGCTTGATCACTCAGAGCTTTTGGGTAATAAAGTTTTATTTAAGTATAAGAAGAAGAAAGACAAAATCTAAGGTAAATACATAGTTCATAAACATAGCTCAAGGAAAACATTTCCATAAGAAAAACACATTGGTTTTGGGAAAAGTTAAGTTCAGGTGGAATCAGGTGTCATCATGGCAACAGAATTTTAAAAGAAATCTCCTTTTAATTTTGTATAGAGAAGGGAAAAAAATATGATACTTGTAGTTTGTTTCCTCCTGCCACTTAAGAGAGAGAAAAAGCATCTGACACTTGCAACCTATTTCCTCCATTGGGAGACCCCTAGCCTTCCTGCCTGTTACCTTCTCAACATGAAAAGTTGTCCAACATCACTAATTATTAGAGAAATACAAAATCACCTCATACTTATGAGAATGGCTATTATTGAAAAGAAAAGAAATAACAAACAGAGAAAATGTAGAACAGTCTTATGGACTCTGTGGGAGAGGGAGAGGGTGGGAAGATTTGGGAGAATGGCATTGAAACATGTAAAATATCATGTAGGAAACGAGTTGCCAGTCCAGGTTCGATGCACGATGCTGGATGCTTGGGGCTGGTGCACTGGACGGCCCAGAGGGATGGTATGGGGAGGGAGGAAGGAGGAGGGTTTGGGATGGGGAACACATGTATACCTGTGGCGGATTCATTTTGATATTTGGCAAAACTAATACAATTATGTAAAGTTTAAAAATAAAATAAAATTAGAAAAAAAAAAAAAAAAGAGAAAAGGAAACTTTTGTACACTTGGTGGGACTATAAATTGGTGCAACCACTATGGAAAACATAGTGGAAATTCCTCAAAAAAAAAAAAAAAAAAAAAGAATAAAACAGCCACATAACCCAGCTATCCCACTTCTGGATATTTGTCTGAAGAGCACAAAGACACTAATGGCGGGGGAGATACATGCACCCCTCTATTCATTGTAGCATTATTTACAGTAGTAAGGTATGGAAACAACCTTACTGTCCATTGATGAATTATATAGAAAACATGATTAACCATAGACTGACCACTTCAGTCTTCTTAAGACATTGTATTTAGGTTTCTGGTAAGGATAGCCATAAGCTAGTCTTATCTATGACACAGTATAATCTAAGTTGCATTAAATTGAAATAACCATTAATAGGAATATGGTTTAACAAATTATGTCACATGAAGACTATATATTTTGGCCAGAAAATTCAGGAAAATTATTTTGCCTGGGGAAACTTTCTCCACTTTCTTGAGTGTGATCTGTACCCTCAATTCCTACCTAATCCCGCTTCCGTATAGCCTTTCATATAACAAGTCTAGACAGCATAAAAACATAAGTGTCATATATACTGTGACTGAAATTATGCAGAATATCTATGTACGTGGAAATAAAGCTTATGTGCAAAGATTTGTATTTAGCTGGTTGGACCATGATTGATTTTCATTTTCATCCCTCAAAGTTATTTTTGTGGTTTTGAAATTAAGCATTGAAAATTTTTATAAAGAAGTACTTGATTGTGATTGAGATTTGGGAATGGAGGCTCTAGAGGGGATGAAGGATGATTTTCCAATGTGTATATTTACTTTATGCTACTTGATACTGAAATTTTAGCTAAATTATCAGGAGCCAAAAGTGTGGTTAGAGTTAGGTTATAAAACAAATACTTGAAAAGCAAAAATATAGCATAATTCTATAAATTTACTAAGTTGAATGAAAATGTTTTTTCTTCTTCAGTTTTGACACTCTGGTAATGATTTCCTCACCAATTCATTTAAAAATAGATACTGTCTTCAGTTATATCAGTCTAAAAATGTTGTGTTAGATGCATGTCAATATTACGCTTGCTTCAAAAGTAATGAAGTTAGTAAGGTTGAGATCTCTAACATTGTAAGAGCTTCATTTATGATTTTCATGCCATGCCTGTGCCTGTGTTAATAAATTAGTCGTGTCCAACTCTTTGCAACCCAGTGAACTGTAACCCACCAGGCTTCTCTGTCCATTGAATTCTCCAGGCATAAATATTGGAGTACATAGTCATTCCCTTCTCCAGAGGATCTTCCCTACCCAGGGATAGAATCCTGGTCTCCTGCTCTGTACATGGATTCTTTATTGTCTGAGCCATGAAGGAAGCCCTTTCAAGCCATACACGTCATTTATCTAATAATATCCCACTCCTTTAACCTTGAATTATTTGTTTAAGCAGAAACACAGCCCCCACTGAGTTCAAGCCTCATGAGCATTTTCATTCTCTGTGCATGTTAGGTTAACAGCCAGGTACCATAAAAAAAAAAAAAAAAATTCTACACAACACACTAGATTAATAGGGCCTATTGTAGAAATATTAAAGTAAAATCCAACACTAGTCAGGGTTCTCCACAGAAACAGAACCAGTATGTGTGTGTGTGTGTAGAGAGAGAGAGAGAGAGAGAAAGAGAGAGATTTTAAGAAATTGAAATGCATGATTTAAAGGACTAGCTAGTCTAAAATATCTGGGGCAGACTGAGAGTCTGGAAACTCTCAGGTGCAAGTTGATGCTATAGTTTTGAGGTAGAATTTCTTTTTCCTTAGGGGAAGCTTTGTTTTGCTTCTAAGGACTTCCAACTAATTGAATGGGACCCTTCCACATTATTATGAATAATATCCTTTGCTTAAAGTCCACTGATTATAAACGTTAACCACGACTGCAAGATACCTTTATAGCAATACAATAGATTAGTGTTTGAAGTTAGTAAGGTACCATAACCTAGCCAAGCTGATGCATTAAACCAACCATCACATTCTATCCCCTGTCAACTTGGCACTCCTTAACCATGTACATATACATATCCCTAACCATACTTAATCTTCAAATAAAGACAATAACAGTATTATACTTACACTTAGCTTCCCTGATGGCTCAGTGGTAAAGAATCCAGCTGCAGTGCAGGAGACATGAGGAGGGCATGCAGCTCGCTCCGGTATTCTTGCCTGAAGAATCCCATGGACAGAGGAGTCTGGGGGGGGGGGGGGTGGGCTATATTATAGGCCATTGCCACCTATCTGGTCCTGTAGTAAAATTTTTGAAAAACAGTTCCACCATTCTATCAAGTCAGCTGCTTTGGGATTATGGGGAACATAGTAAGACTAATGAATTATTTGATCATAGATTCTATTACTACACTTCTTTTATTGTGAAGTAAATTCCTTGATCAAAAACAATTCTGTGTGGAACACCATAATGATGGATAAGGCATTCACTAAGCTCATAGCTGATAGTTGGCTGAAGCTTGTGTGGAAGGAAGGCATATCTATATCCAGTGTAAGTTTGTATTCCAGTAGGAACAAACGGTCATCCCTTCCATGATGATGTAACCATTGTAATCAACCTGCTACCGGGAATCTGGCTGATCTCCCTGAGGAATGCTACCACATTGGGTGCCATAGTATTGATCTCAGCTGCTGGCATACTGGGAACTCAGCATTCTGTCATTTGATGAGTATGTTTATTCTAGTTATGCACTCCTGAAGTATAGAAATGACCACAGGATAGCATGGGAACCCACTGCACTGACAGTAGGGATGGGTCTGAAGTAAAACTCCATTGATCACCTGGCCTCCATTAACCACTACTCTGAATGGTAGTATACCATAGTGACATTTTGGGTGACATTTCATTCTCCTGGAAATAGCATCAGTTCAGAACCAGTGTCCAGTAATCACCAAAGAAATTGTGTATCCTTTTCCTCCAAGCACAGTTACTCTGGTAAAAGGCCATATGTCCCTCTGGGGTAGGCTAACAGAAAAATTAAAAGTATCAATTTGGGGACAGCATAACAGGGTCTTTCTACGAGGGGACCCAGACTCCCATTCATTCAGAGAGCTCTGGGTCTATAAACTGGCTCACCTCTGGGGATTGATTGAGGGATCATCATTCTCTGTTTTAATCATTGAAGTTAGACTTTTTTTTCACTCCACGTAGAGCTCGTCCATGTGTACAGATAAAGTAAGAGGTTTGTAGATTGCCCATTTTTTTCTCTTTTAGGGATGCCATGATTAAATAGTCAATGCCAAAGGTAGGTCTTTGTGAGTTAGACTATTCTGACTATTTCATTGACTCTTCTTTCCATTATGGTAACCATTATATCTTATCTTTGGTGAATAAGTGCTACCACTTGGTGTCTACCATTTTGGGATTCAATTACCATCATTGTATGTAGGGATGTCGGTTAACCTAGAGCAGTTTTTGCTATAATTGCTAACCTTCAGAAAAAAGTAACCACAGAAGTCTTCAGAGATTACGTGGCTTCCCTCACAAGTTTATTTCTTAAACTTGTAGTGAAATGTTTACTTTCTGGACCCTCCTCAAGTGGGTGAGCATTTCTTACAGGATAAAACCAGGCTAACATTCCAACTTACCATAGCCTTTAGATTCCTTATTCTATAGTATGCCAGTGCAATTCTGGCACTTCTGATTCATATATTGCAGGCACCTTTTAGTATATGTTTTAGCTAACCAACTAAACAAACTATTAAAGACCTTTCTAACCCTTGAGCTATAACACTGAATCCAACATCTCTTTAATGGGCCCATATCAATAAATTCAGGCTAAAAATAAATAAATAAATAAATAAAGTCAGGCTGACCCAACTTTATGTTCCTTTTACCTGATACCTTTATTCTCCACTCTTACACGTATTCCCCACGTTTCTGTCCATATACATTGGAAAGATCATTTAGTTATTTTAAAACACACTTCCTCATGGGTCAATCATTTTACCTCACCTTTATCTTTCAAGTCCAGCTGGAAATCAGGTCTATTTACAGGTCTAGAAGCAAAGACAGTTAGTAGGCTGGATCCAGAGGAGAATCAGTACTGTCTTACAAAGCAATTACCTCATGAGTTAATTGTTCCTCCAAACTGTTAATGGTTTCTCAGCCAAAGCAGTGTTAACCTCTTCAGATGGGAGTAGATAGGCTACCTTTTCTGCAAAGGAGGCTTTAGCCAAACCTGGAAATTTAATTTCTGCAGCTTTATTTGCGATCTTCTCATATATACCCATTCCAATATTCAGTATCCCATTCTTTCCGAATGTATAACCTCACTTTAACAGAAGGCCCTCCCCGCCCCCAACCCTGCCAAGGATGGATAATTCAATTTGTGTTGAATTTAGCCCCTCATAGGATGAGGCTCTGGGTTCAGTTTTCAGCAATGTGAACCCTGTGGCTGTAGGAGTTAAAGATTTCTTTCAGAGCAGATGTAGAAACTGATATGGACTGAACTATGTCCTCCCTAAAATCCACATACTGAGTCTCTAACTCTTGGTGTGAATGTACTTTGAGATTTGGCTTTTAGGAGGCAACTAGGATTAAACAAGGTCATAAGGTTGTGGTTTTGAACCAGTAGGATTGGTGGCCTTATAAGAAGAAGAAAAGAGAGATATGTCTCTCTCTCTCTCTCTCTCTCTCTCTCTATGAACACATATCAAGGAAAAACTATGTGAGAACACAGTGAGAAGGTCGCTCCTGTGCTAGTCAAGAAGAATGCATTTCCCAGAAGTCATAGCCTCCCGGACCTTGATCTTGGACTTTCCAGCCTCAAGAACTCTGAGAATAAAGTCCTGTTGTTTAAGCCAAACAGTCTATGATATTTTTTTTTTAAATAACAACCTGAATGGAGTAAGTAAGACACAGCCTGAACTGACTAATACAGAAAACTGCAGTTGTGGAAAGGTGCTTGAGCTGGGAATTTGAAACCCTGTACTCATCCTTTTCTTTCCACACTTTCTTCAGTGAAATTACTGTTAGAATAGGCAGATAGCTAGATACTAATAGAGAAGGGGGGCACAGATCAAATGACAGGAAGCCATACAGCTTGTGAACAGCAGGGGTCCTTGCTCAAAGAAAAGCAAGAACCTCCAGACTGACAGGAAACCACATATTTTGGGTGACAAGGGTCCTGAATGCAGACCAAGAAAGGTGGGGAAAGATGGGAATCTTTGGTGTCCAAGTATAACTTGTTGCTCATTATTCTCTCATTATAATAAAATTAGCCTTTCAGATAAGAAGTATCCATCAGGCACTGATACCATGACAGTTCCATCAAGACTGAATAAGAACAAAAAGTCCTCCTTCCCTTGAGAAGGTGAAGTTGGGATGAAAATTAGGAAATATTACTTAAAGCCCCACCCTCCCCAGTGAAAATTACACCCGTTCATTTCTACACTCCCCATAACCAACTTCCCAAAGAATCTCAGGGCAGCTACTCACCTGAGTCTGTCCCATCTCCCCTTGAGAGTATACTATAGCTCAATAAATCCTTGTTTGGCTTTCTTGATCCCCTTATCTTATCTCTGAATTCTTTCTGTGATAAAAACCTACTCTCATTAGTAACATGAGGAGTAAACAGCTTATCTCATTATACTTGTTGTTTGACCAAAATATTCTAAGAATTCAAATTCAGGTTAGCCAGAAACTTGCCTTTTATAAATATTTGACTTGAAGTATTCAATAGTGATGTTTTATATATCTCTATTGCACATTGTATCATAGACTTTTACCATATCTTTACCACTGGAAATAGCCATTAGTTAGGTTTAACCAACTAAGCATCAAAAATATTCCCCCAAAAAGTTTCAAAAAGTTCCAAAAAGCAAAACTTGAATTTTACAACTTCTGGCAATTATTTACATAACATTTACATTATATTTACAATCATTTACATAGTATTTACATTATATTAAGTAATAAGTAAAATATAAGGGATGATATGCATAAACTATGTGCAAATACTATACCATTGTATATAAGGGACTTGAGCATCCATGGATTTTGGTATCCAAGGGATGGGAGAAGGGGGAAAAGGGTTTGTGGTCCTTGAACCAATCCTCCATGGTAACCAAGGAAGGCCTGTAACTAGATAATTTTTTTTTTTGCAAGGAATTTGCCGACAATTGGGTAGGCTGACAAGTTTGAAAAGCCTAGGGAAGGAAATGGCAACTCACTCCAGTATTCTTGCCTAGAGAATCTTGTGGACAGAGGAGCCTGGTGGGCTGCCGTCTATGGGGTCACACATAGTCAGACATGACTGAAGTGACTTAGCAGCAGCAGCAGCAGCAAGGCAGAACCATAGACTAGAAACTCTTAGGCAGAAGTTGATGCATCGCTTTGAGGCAGAATTTCTTCTTCTTCAAGGAAACTTCATATTAGCTTTTATAGTTTTGCCAAGGATTGCAAGAGGCCCATTTACTATTGAGAATACTCCCCTTTTTAAAGTCTACTGATTTTAGAACACATACCATCCACCACATCTGCAAAATACCATCACAAAAATATCTAGATTACTGTTTGATTGAACTTTGCACTATAGCTTACCAAGTTAACACATAAAACTAACCATCTCAAGTGGTATATGAAAATTTATTGGATCTACACTACCCACTAGCCTGATTCACACAGAATTCTCTTTCTACACCTTAATTATATACTTTCTATGTCTTAACTTATTTGTAAAAATTTATTTAACAATCTTGTATTTAATTGTTTTTTTAACCCTAGTCAAAACTGTTTGTACAACATACTCTGCACATTGCTTAATGTAGGCATAGCAGAATCTTTGTTTTCTGAGGATACATTATAAAATCCCTCTCCTTAATATAGTTTTCTGTGGGAAAGCATTTTAAAAAATACAAAAATATCTTTGAACAAAGATACTCATACTAATTTATAAAATTATTCCCTACCCAGGTAATCTTTCTGTCTTAATACAAGCATTTCTTCTTTCTCACTATATGTACATTATTAGAAGTCCCTCAAAAATGTTCTCACTTGTAAAGTCCTTTTGCATTACCTGTTAGTATTTCAATATATGAATAGTCATTATTTATTTACCCATTCTATTGCTGAAGGACACTTAGAATGATGTCACTTTGGGGCTATGGACATTACTGTGCATGCTTTTTGGTCAACACATACATGAATTTCTTTTGTGTATATGTGTAGGAATGAAATTGCTAGAATAAATGGTATACTTATATTAAACCTTCATAGGTAGCAGATTCCTCAAATGATTCTATTTATCCATTTAAAATTTTACAAAGAGTTTATGAGAATTTCATTTGCACTGCAATCTTGTCAAAATTTAGGACTATAAGTTTTGTTTTCTTTTTTTTTAGATTTTTTTAAATTTAAATTTACTTATTTTAATTAGAGGCTAATTACTTTACAATATTGTATTGGTTTTGCCATACATCAACGTGAATCCTCCACGGGTGTACACCTGTTCCCAATCCTGAACCCCCCTCCCACCTCCCTCCCCATACCATTCCTTTGGGTCATCCTAGTGCACCAGTCCCAAGCATCGTGTATCCTAGCTATTCTGGTGGGTGTGTTGTCATGTCATAGGTTTAATTAGCATGTCTCTGGTTGATTTAATATGGTTGATTTCCAGTATTTAGTTTTATTAGCCATTTCTAAGATGAATATTTTAAATATATATGAATATGTACATCTGTATATATACACATAGATAACTGTACCATATCTATCTCTGAATCAATTGTTATTCAGTTGTTAAGTCACGTCTGATTCTTTGTGACCCCATGTTCATGGAATTTTTCAGACAAGTATACTTGTGGGAGTGATTAGCCATTTCCTTCTGCAGGGGATCTTCCCCACCCAGGAATCAGACCCCAGTCTCCTGCATTGCAGGCAGAGTCTTTACTGAACCACCAGGGAAGCCCAGTGCCTGTGCATATATGCAAATAAAAAGCATGTTATAAACTATGTATACACAAAAGTGCAAAGTGAAAAAGTAGCTAAGAAAATTTTAAATAATGAAACTAAATGTAACACACTAACACTATAAAATATAAAGATTTAATATATAGTTGCAGTAATAAAGGTAGTGTTATTTATATAACAATAGAGAAACAGTAGAATATAATAGAAAGTCCAGAAAGAGACCCACCTGTGTATAGTTGCTTGAATTATGACAAGATTGGCATTTTAATGTTGTAAATATTTAAAGTTATAAAATATACTAATTTCAAAAATTATGATGACCCTTATATCACAGATTTGGCATACTTGTTTTTAACTTTTATTAAATGGAATTGTGTATATGTATAATTTTGAAGCGAGTGTATGTGCCTCTATAGGAATCATTTTTGAATCCTAGAAATTAAAATCATTATGCATGTGGACATAGCTCTTTCATTGTCATTATTGTATATTAATGCATTGTTTGAAATTATCATGCTTAATTGCGATAGTGACAAGATAGAATTACTAAGGACATTAGATCCTGTGATAATGTTAAATGTGTCAAACTGGGTGCTGGTTACATAGCTCCTTCACTTTTATAAAAAAAGTATTGGTCACATAATCTGTGTAGGTTTATGAATGTTTTTGCTTCAATAAAAATTTTATTTTAGAAAGTTATTATATTGTTCACTGGAATTTCTACCTGGAAATCAGGTAGAGTCCTTTCATTAGACACAGTTGAACTGACAAAGATTAATCTCTGGTCTATGCCATTCTGCAAAGTACATTCATACATCTGATTATGGAATATTTATCTGACATTCTCAGGGAAATATAAACTCTATGGCAAAACACTTCAGATCCTCTACATATAGTTTGATGGACAAAACTAACTGATCAGCATATAGCATAATTATTACAACTAATAGTCAAATAATTTAAAACAACTACAATCACAGAAAACTAACCAAACTGATCACATGTATCACAGCCTTGTCTAATTCAATGAAACTATGAGCCATGCCATGTAGGGCCACCCAAGACAGACGGGTCATGGTGGAAAGTTCTGACAAAAAGTGATCCACTGGAAAAAGGATTGGCAAACCACTTCAGTATTGCCTTGAGAACCCCATGAACAGTATGAAAAGGCAAAAAGACATGACAATGAAAGATAAACTCCCCAGGTCAGTAGGTGACCAATATGATACTGGAGAAGACTACAGAAATAATTCCAGAAAATATGAAGAAATGGAGCCAAAGCGAAAACAACACCCAGTTGTGAATGTTGACTGGTGATGCTGTAAAGAACAATATTGCATAGGAACCTGGAATGTTAGATCCATGAATGAAGGCAAATTGGAAGTGGTCAAACAGCAGATGGCAAGAGTGAACATTGACATTTTAGGAACCAGTGAACTAAAACGTACAGGAATGGGTGAATTCAATTTAGATGACCATTATATATACTAACGTGAGCAAGAATCCCTTAAAAGAAAAAGGAATATCCCTGATAGTCAATAAAAGTGTCCAAAATACAGTACTTGGATGCAATCTCAAAATGACAGAATGATCTCTGTTCATTTCTAAGGCAAACTATTCAATATCACAATAATCCAAGTCTATGCCACAACCACTAATGCTGAAGAAGCAGAAGTTGAATGGTTCTATGAAGATGTACAAGACCTTCTAGAACTAAAACCAAAAAAGATGTCCTTTTCATCATAGGAGACTGGAATGCAAAAGTAGGAAGTCAAGACATACCTGAAGTAATAGGCAAGTTTGGCCTTGGAATACAAAACAAAGCAGGCCAAAGGCTAACAGATTTTGCCAAGAGAACACACTGGTCATAGCAAACACCCTCTTCCAACAACATAAGAGATGACTCTACACATGGACATCACCAAATGGTCAATACCAAATACAGATTGATTATATTCTTTGTAGTCAAAGATGGAGAAGATCAATACAGTCAGCAAAAACAAGACTGGGAGCTAACTGTGGCTCAAATCATGAAATCCTTATTGGAAAATTCAAACTTAAATTGAAGAAAATAGAAAAAAATACTAGACCATTCAGGTATGACCTAAATCAAATCCCTTACAATTATACAGTGGAAGTGACAAACAGATTCAAGGGATTAGATCTGATAGACAGAGTGCCTGAAGAACTATGACGGAGGTTCATAACATTGGACAGGAGGTGGTGATCAAAACTATTCCCAAGAAAAGAAATGTAAAAAGGCAAAATGCTTGTCTGAGAAGGCCTTACAAATAGCTGAGAAAGGAAGAGAAGCCAAAGGCAAAAGAGAAAAGGAAAGACATACCCATCTAGATGCAGAGTTCCAAAGAATAGCAAGAAGAGACAAGAAAGCCTTAGAGGAAAACAATAGAATGGGAAAAACTGGAGATCTTTTCATGAAAGTTAGAGATACAAAGATGGGCACAGTAAAGGACAGAAATGGTATAGACCTAACAGAAGCAGAAGATATTAAGAAGAGGTGGCAAGAATACACAGAACTATACAAAAAAGATCTTCATGACCCAGATAATCATTATGGTGTGATCACTCACCTAGAATCAGACATTCTCGAGTGTGAAGTAAAGTGGGCCTTAGGGAGCATCACTACTAACAAAGCTTATAGAAGTGATGGAATACCAGTTGAGCTATTTCAAATTCTAACAGATGATGCTGTGAAGGTGTTGCACTCAATATGCCAGCAAATTTGGAAAACTCTGCAGTCACCACAGGACTGGAAAAGTTCAGTTTTCATTCCAATCCCAAAGAAAGGTAATGCCAAAGAATGCTCAAACTACTGAACAATTGCACTCATCTCACACGCTAGCAAAGTAATGCTGAAAATTCTCCAAACAATGCTTCAACAGTACGTGAATAGATAACTTCCAGATGTTTAAGCTGGATTTAGAAAAGGCAGAGGAATCAAAAATCAAATTGCCAACCTCTGTTGGATCATAGAAAAAGAAGAGAATTCCAGATATACATCTACTTCTGTTTCACTGACTATGCTAAAGCCTTTGACTGTGTAGATCACAACAAACTGTGGAAAATTCTTAAAGAAATGGGAATACCAGACCACCTTCCTACCTTCCCAAGACTTCTGCGAAATCTGTATGCAGGTCAAGACATAACGTTAGAACTGGACATGAAATGATGGACTGCTTCCAAATTGGGAAAGGAGTATGTCAAGGCTGTATATTGTCATCCTGCTTATTTGATTTATAAGAGGAGTACATCATATGAAATGCTGGGCTGGATTAAGTACAAGCTGGTTGTAAGATTGCTGGGAGAAACATCAATAACCTCAGATATGCAGATGACAACACACTTATGGCAGAAAGTGAAGAAGAACTGAAGAGTCTCTTGATGAAAGTGAAAGAGGAGAGTGAAAAAGTTGGCTTAAAGCTGAACATTCAGAAAACTAAGATCATATCATCTGGTCCCATCACTTCATGGGAAATAGATGGATAGATGGGGAAACAGTGGAAACAGTGACAGACGTTATTTTATTGGGCTCCAAAATCACGGCAGATGGTGACTGCAGCCATGAAATTAAAAGATGCTTGCTTCTTGGAAGAAAAGTTTTGACCAACCTAGACAGCATATTAAAAAGCAGAGACATTACTTTGCCAACAAAGGTCCATCTAATCAAAGCTATGGTTTTTCCAGTGGTCATGTATGGATGTGAGAGTTGGACCATAAAGAAAGCTGAGCACCGAAGAACAGATGCTTTTGAACCATGGTGCTGGAGAAGACACTTGAGAGTCCCTTGGACTGCAAGGAGATCCAACCAGTCCATCCTGAAGGAAATCTGTCCTGAATATTCAGTGGAAGGACTGATGCTGGAGCCTCAATATTTTGGCCACCTGATGCAAAAAACTGACTCATTGGAAAAGACCCTGATGCTGGGAAAGATAAAAGGCAGAAGGAGAAGGTGACGACAGAGGATGATATGGTTGGATGGCATCACCAACTTGATGGACATGAGTTTTAGCAAGTTCCTGGGATTGGGGATGGACAGGGAAGCCTGGCGTGTTTCAGTCCATGGGGTCTCATAGAGTTGGACACGACTGAGTGACTGAACTGAAGATTTTAACGCACCCTGGCCAAGAGTTCTTTGTGTTTAGGTGTCAATATAAGCCATCAAAAAATGGCACTTTGCTTTCCCTTGCCATTTCCTTTACTTCTCTTGGGAATGATGGAGGAGTAAGTAAAGGCTGAGTGAGTAATGATATGTAATAATATCAATAATTTACCATGATCTTTATTTAATCAAGCTTAATCAAGGATGTCTTTGAAACACTTTTAAACTCTATGTCATTAAATCTTCTATTCCTCTTCTTTTCCAAAATCAAAATTTAAGCACATTTAGCCTACTGAATATACTTACGTTGGCACAGTGATCAGAATATTTACAAAGCACTTAATATTTTCTTTCCATTCACTCATGTTGACTTTACAGATATTGTTGCACTTAAACTCTAGGCACTTACAAATCCATAACAGTGTATTTTCTTCCCCGTCAGAGTTATGAGAGATTATAATGCATGTAAATCAAATGTGTTTCACCCTTTGTGAGAAATTTCAGGTTTCTTCTCGTTCAGGAGGCTAAAAAATTGACATCTCAGGAAAAATATTAGGCATAATTTTGTCTGTCTTTTAGGCTCTCAAACTCAAGGAAAAATGATAATAACTCTTATCCAAGGAAATATCTAAAAATGTACAAGTTGTAATTGTTTTTCCCTTCTAGGAGGCTGACATGTTGAATTTTTTTTTAATTATATATCCAGGTTGGATTATATCCAGTATAGTAGATTGTTTAATCATTCTATGCTGTGTTTCAGATAAAAAATATTAGAGTTTGATCTGCCTCATTAGAACAGATTCAAATGTATTCTTTTTAATGGCTGAGTAATACTCCATTGTGTATATGTACCACAGCTTTCTTATCCATTCATCTGCAATCTAGAAATCAGGGGATATTATAAAAGAAATAAGTGCATATTCCTCAGAACAAAAGTACCTATAAATGGTAAAAACCTAATATAAGATTTATAAAGAAAAATATTTAGCAAAAAATAAAATAGTAATGCAGTATAATTTTTAAGAACCCAGAAGAGTGGATTCCAAGATCAGGCATAGTCCTAAACACAAGAGATACGAGAAACATACATTAAGAGTACATAGTTAAGGTAAGTGGTATAATAAAGATAAAACCCCTTTATGCCCATGTATAAAATGCACAAATATTGTAGTAGAAACACAGAAAATATTATAGTACATAAAAATCTCTTGATTTTGTAAGATATAAAACTTCATAAATTCGTTTATTGATTTTTGTTTCCTACAAACTAATATCTAATCATGGATATTTTTCATACTTGTAAGAAAAGGTGAAGAAAAATTCAGACCAAAAAGCAATATTCACAGCCTCATGGAAATGTCAGTAAAAAAATGAAATAACATCTGTCCTGTTTTTCTTTTAAAAGCTATTTCTGTTTTATAAAAGTCAGGTGAATAGTCTAAATGTTACTGTATATAGACATAAAGTAATGAAACATCAAAATGAATATGTAAACACATAAATGTGGGAAATAATCGCAAATGGGCAGGTGAGGGAGTAGGATTGCTTGTGCAACAGTGATTTTTGATTTGTTGTATAGCAGGTAAGCAATTATATCTTCCCCATTGCTATCTTGTCTTTTTGTCAAGAACTAAAATGTAAGAAATACCATCCTATTCTCAGGATAAAAAAGAAATTCAGGGGAAAAATGACAAGATCTGAGTATATTGCCTTATCAGATTTAGCCAACCATTTTCTATGCATCATAGCAGGGATTCTGTCTGGAGTATTATAAATGAGTGCTTCTGAATAATTACAACACTAATGAAACATCTACAGGTTGTAACTCCATCTGCTCCTTTGTTCAATTTGCCATTGAATTAAATGGTAAAACAAGAGTTAAGGAGTGATGAGGGAAAACCGCTTCAAACCAGCCTAGACAGTTCTATCAAATTTTTAAAAGCCTCAATTTAGACAATTTTGTGTAATATGGAAATTTTTAAACAGGAGAGAAAATTGATATTGCATCTTCATAAGGTTTCCAAAAGAAATCAGTAGCAAGAATTGCTTCTTGTTAATAAAGTGTTAATGACATTCAAATCCTAGACTCACCCAATAGCAAATATAAAAGAAAGGAAGCAAAACATGAGTTGGTAATCGACCATTTCCAATAAATTTCACTGGACCCTCTTCTAAGACTTTCACAGCAATCATGACAGTGGTAACAGAAAAAACTTGCTCAAGATTGAGCTAATTCATCAATTGCCTCAAGAAATATCTAGCAATTAAGGTACAGGGTTACAACCATGAACAAAACAAATCTGTGAGAAGCTTGCAGTACAGACATATAGACTGTAAAAATATTTAAATAAAATACATAATGTGTTATATAATAAGGGCTACAGTGAAAAAGAAAACAGGAAGAAATGGAGGAAGCATTATCTTTAGAGTAATCAGGGAAGCCTCCCTGAGAATGTGGTATTTTATCAAACCTCAAAAGAAATAAGGGAGCAAACCATTTTATAACTAAGGAAAGAGTGTTCTTTACTGGGGAAACTAAAAGTACAAAAGTCTGGAGGTGAAAACTTTTCTAGTTGATGGAGTTTGGCCAAGAGACCAGTGTGGTTTGAGAAAGAGAAGTAAGGTAAAGAGCTATTGGAAATGAGATCAAATACATAAAGGATACAAACTCTGAGAGTCCTATAAAATCCTTGTGAAGATTTAGTCTTTTATTCTGAGTGAGATGACCACCTACATGTAGGGTTTTACTGGAACAGTAACTTATTCTTAAGGTTTCAACAGCATAACTATGTATTGAAAGTAAGAATAGATTGTAGAAGAAAAAGAATGGAAGCAGAAGTAACCACTTAAATCCTTATTGTCGAATTTTTATGCTGCATTATACAATTTGAATACTGTAAGTAATAGATGCTAGAATCGATGTGGTTACATAAAATTTGAGTATTAGGTGAAATAGAACAGATCATCTTCTTAGGGAGGAGCACATATTTTGAACATTGCACGAAGTAGACAACCAGCTGGTAGTTTAAACTGTTTATACTACAGAAAATATGTATTATCAATGGCATTGGTAGAACGATTTGAACCCACACGTATGTATTTATACTATTGTGAGGCAACTGGAATAATCTAAGAGCATGATAATGGTGGCTCAGTTCAGGAGTGGTTGTCATGGTTTTCTGACAGATTTGAAAGAATGGTGCAAGAGAAAAGGAAGTCAATGATGACTCCAAGATTTTAGGGTTAAATAACTAATATGAAGTTGCTATTAACTGATATAAGGAGATCTGTAAGAGGAGCTGTTTTAAAGAGGGAAGATTGAGTTCCAATTTGGGCTTGTTGACTGCGTAAGAAGTCTGTTAGATATCAAAGTGTTGATGTTGAAGATATAGCTGCTATTCACAGCAGGAACCCCAAATCCAAGCTGAAGGGACCACCAGAGTACAGATTTTTTTTTTTTTTTCCACTTTCTAAAGCACAGTTTATTCATTCATTCATTACGCTAACACGTTTAGTAAGCACCTGTTCCCTGTTGAGCACTGGGGGTACAAGAGTGAACAAGCTATTTTTTTCAATATATATGGGCTTCTTTTTTTTTTTTTTTTTCCCCTCATTATTTTTTTTTTTTTTTATTAATTTTAAAAAAATCACATGCTCCCCATCCTGAACCCTCCTCCTCCCAACCTCCCCATACCATCCCCTGGGCCTTCCCAGCGCACCAGCCCCAAGCATCCAGCATCGTGCACTGAACCTGGACTGGCATCTCGTTTCATACATGACATTTCACATGTTTCAATGACATTCTCCCAAATCTTCCCACCCTCTCCCACAGAGTCCATAAGACTGTTCTATACATCAGTGTCTCCTTTGCTGTCTCGTACACAGGGTTATCGTTACCATCTTTCTAAATTCCATATACATGCGTTAGTATACTGTATTTATGTCTTTCCTTCTGGCTTACTTCACTCTGTATAATAGTCTCCAGTTTCATCCACCTCATTAGAACTGATTCAAATGTATTCTTTTTAATGGCTGAGTAATACTCCATTGTGTATATGTACCACAGCTTGCTTATCCATTCATCTGCTGATGGGCATCTAGGTTGCTTCCATGTCCTGGCTATTATAAACAGTGCTGCGATGAACATTGGGGTACACGTGTCTCTTTCAATTCTGGTTTCCTCAGTGTGTATGCCCAGCAGTGGGATTGCTGGATCATAAGGCAGTTCTATTTCCAGTTTTTTAAGGAATCTCCACACTGTTCTCCATAGTGGCTGTACTAATTTGCATTCCCACCAACAGTGTAAGAGGGTTCCCTTTTCTCCACACCCTCTCCAGCATTTATTATTTGTAGACTTTTGGATCGCAGCCATTCTGACTGGTGTGAAAGAGTACAGATTTTTTAAAAAAACTAGAAAGCTAGCTAAGATCACAAAGATCATGGGGAGAGGATTGGATAGAAAAGAAGTTGTAAGGAACCTGAGAATACTTCCCAGCACAGAGCAGGCAAACAAAATAAATATTTCAGAGAATAAATGACAGAATGGATGGATGGATGAATGAATGAATATGACGAGGCTGTTTTCGATCACCTCATTACTTTGACTTGCTCTGCCTGGCTAAGTATTTTTCTCTTCTCTACTCAATTATTTTTATGTCCTCCCTGAACTGTTTTTTTTTTTTTTTTTTTTTAAGTATCTCTCTGAAACACAGGATATTCTCTTATATTTTCTTTCAATGATATGTGGGGAAGGCCCCTGTCAACATTTCAATAGAAGTAGATAATGTACACTTCTGGTTTTGTAAAAAAGATCCAGTATTTGAACTTAAGCCAGTTACTCTTGCACTTAGCATTGATCTGGATTTTCACCTCCCAAATTTGGAAGCTGTTGTTATGTCACCAATGGTCAAGTAGAGGGAATGTAAGATTGTATGTATATAATGATCCCAAGAGCCCAAGCGTCAAATACATTTCCTAAAAGTTCAAACTTCACTTCATTATGGGATTGATTAGAACCTAAACTGAAGTTGTGACATTTTCATTATACTTTCCTACACAACTAATCTCTTACCTCACTGATTAGCATTACTCCAAGTCACTACAAATTTCATGCCTATTCGCCTGACTTCTCTAACCTTCAAGAATCACAGGTCTATACAATGCCCAAATAGCAGTGTAAGCCTTCATGACACTTGACTTTGGAATTTCAGACTTTTACCAGATTCTTTTTGAGTGTTTTTCTAGGAATCCCAAATGTATTCTTGTATGTTTCACAAAGAAGTCTGAATTCTGAATTATTACCTTTTGGACCCCTACTTCTCTATATTGCAGATCACCTCTTGCCTTAATACTGGTTTTCCCAGTTGGTTGTTGCTCTTCTTCTACTGCTTTTCCCCATCCATAGACACATTTTCAGACTTTCATTTCCCAAAGCAGAGCTATAAAATTTAGTAATCTGTAGAACCTTACTGACAGCTTTCTCTTATTACTACTTTTGATTCTTGGTTCAGCCTTCAGCTTTGTTTCACTGAGTCTATAAGGTAGTCATAAAGTAGAGTCTTCAACATAATTAGTAAGATTTATCTGACAACTTTTATCATCACACACAAAGCAGCATCTCTTATTTACTTATGCATAATCAAAACATTTATTAAAACATTTGTTTTTATATCCTTTAACAAACCTAAAGAATAGTTGAACCTCTAGAAAAAAATTTTAAATAGCAGCATTTAAGTCAACATGAATTCAGTGCTATATTCAAAATGGATAACCAACAAGGACTTATTATATAGCACATGGTACTCTGCTCAATGTGTGTCAGCCTGGGTGGGAGCGGGGTTTGGGGGAGAATGGATACATGTATATGTGTGGCCAAGTCCCTTTGCTGTTCACCTGAGACTATTACAACATTGTTAGTTGGCTATGCCCCAATACAAAATACAAAGTTTAAAGTTAGCAAAAACAAGAAATGTAATCAACATTACTTTTGGTATCCACCCCAATTATCACCATGCCAACTAGATACATATCTTTTATTTGTCAAAACCAGAATGATCTTTTTCATAGACATCAAGGATACTGATTTTGCTTTCTCTATGAGTAAAATGCCTTCATCCCTGTTTCTCTGACAGTTGAAATCATTCTCATCTGATGAAGGCAAAATCTGTCTCAAACATGATCTTCATTCCTGAGGTTGTAAGTACTCTTCCCATAACCTATGGTTTATAATAATATTGAGAATATTAAACAAAATGACTCTCAATCTCATAATTTTCCATTATTATTTAAAATCTATAGTAAATACAAAGATTGTCATATTAACAGAGATTTAGTTCTAGGAAAGACTCCAAAGACTAGAGTGTGGGAATGAATGTTTTATTTTGCAATCATAGTAAATGTAAAAAGAGAAATTTTTAAATCTTTCATACTAATTATGTTGGACATGTACATCAGTTTTGCTTGGTATTATCAACTTTGTGTTTGTCTTAAATGAATGTCTATGTTCATGGTTCCAACTCTATTTCTAGATGTTCTGAAATTTGGTGGCTAACGTCAATTTTGTTATTCTAACCATGACTCTGATTTTCTCGACCAGATCCTTCTCAGATTTCAGGTTTCTAGAATTGCTTTTTGCCTTTTTTCTTTAGGAAAATCCCTCCATTCCATTTTTAATGTTTGTTGCCTTTTTTGAAAAATTTCAACATCTATTTTGACTTACAAGACTACAATGTATAATTGCCCAAGTTGAGTCCTATGAAAATCTAGATATCACTCACATGGACTCAAGTGTATAGCCAACACATGTAATTGAGCAACATACAAGATACATAACCAGGATGGTGGCCCTCAAGATTTTTTGACTATTTTAAGCTGCTATATTTGTGGTAGATTTTTATGCAGCATACATTACTAATTCCTCATTGATCAGTGCAAAGAAATAGAGGAAAACAACAGAATGGGAAAGACTAGAGATCTCTTCAAGAAAATTAGAGATACCAAGGGAATATTTCATGCAAAGATGGGCTCAATAAAGGACAGAAATGGTATGGATCTAACAGAAGCAGAAGATATTAAGAAGAGGTGGCAAGAATACACAGAAGAACTGTACAAAAAAGATCTTCATGACCCAGATAATCACGATGGTATGATAACTCACACAGAAGAACTGTACAAAAAAGATCTTCATGACCCAGATAATCACGATGGTATGATAACTCAACTAGAGCCAGACATCCTGGAATGTGAAGTCAAGTGGGCCTTAGAAAACATCACTACAAACAAAGCTAGTGGAGGTGACGGAATTCCAGTGGAGCTATTTCAAATTCTGAAAGATGATGCTGTGAAAGTGCTGCACTCAATATGCCAGCAAATTTGGAAAACTCAGCAGTGGCCACAGGACTGGAAAAGGTCAGTTTTCATTACAATCCCAAAGAAAGGCAATGCCAAAGAATGCTCAAACTACCAATTGCACTAATCTCACATGCTAGTAAAGTAATGCTCAAAATTCTCCAAGCCAGGCTTCAGCAGTACATGAACTGTGAACTTCCAGATGTTCAATCTGGTTTTAGAAAAGGCAGAGGAACCAGAGATCAAATTACCAACATCCACTGGATCATCGAAAAAGCAAGAGAGTTCCAGCAAAACATCTATTTCTGCTTTATTGACTATGCCAAAGCCTTTGGCTATGTGGATCACAATAAACTGTGGAAAATTCTGAAAGAGATGGGAATACCAGACCACCCGACCTGCCTCTTGAGAAACCTATATGCAGGTCAGGAAGCAACAGTTAGAACTGGACATGAAACAACAGACTGGTTCCAAATAGGAAAAGGAGTACGTCAAGGCTGTATATTGTCACCCTGCTTATTTAACTTATATGCAGAGTACATCATGAGAAACGCTGATCTGGAAGAAGGACAAGCTGGAATCAAGATTGCCGGGAGAAATATCAATAACCTCAGATATGCAGATGACACCACTCTTATGGCAGAAAGTGAAGAGGAACTAAAAAGCCTCTTGGAGAAAGTGAAAGAGGAGAGTGAAAAAGTTGGCTTAAAGTTCAACATTCAGAAAATGAAGATCATGTCATCTGGTCCCATCACTTCATGAGAAATAGATGGGGAAACAGTGGAAACAGTGTCAGACTTTGTTTTTCTGGGCTCCAAAATCACTGCAGATGGTGACTGCAGCCATGATTATTAAAAGACGCTTACTCCTTGGAAGGAAAGTTATGACCAACCTAGATAGCATATTGAAAAACAGAGACATTACTTTGCCAACAAAGGTCTGTCTAGTCAAGGCTATGGTTTTTCCCGTGGTCATGTATGGATGTGAGATTTGGACTGTGAAGAAAGCTGAGCGACTAAGAACTGATGCTTTTGAACTGTGGTGTTGGAGAAGACTCATGAGAGTCCCTTGGACTGCAAGGAGATCCAACCAATCCATTGTAAAGGAGATCAGCCCTGGGATTTCTTTGGAAGAAATGATGCTAAAGCTGAAACTCCAGTACTTTGGCCACCTCATGCGAAGAGTTGACTCATTGGAAAAGACTCTGATGCTGGGAGGGATTGGGGGCAGTAGGAGAAGGGGACGACAGAGGATGAGATGGCTGGATGGCATCACCGACTCGATGGACGTGAGACTCAGTCAACCCCGGGAGTTGGTGATGGACAGGGAAGGCTGGTGTGCTGTGATTCAAGGGGTCGCAAAGAGTCGGACACGACTGAGCAACTGAACTGAACTGAACTGAACATTATTCATTTACCAATGAACTAAGTTCACCTAGCATTACACTATTATTTATCATGATGTATGTATAGTCTTTCTTTTCTTCTCTCATTTTGGTTCTTTTTTGTTTTTATTATAGGAGAGTTTCCTCACCTTCTTAACTGCTTTTAATATACTCATATCTTTTATACCAAGTGTTACAGCAAAATATGCTACATTTACATTTTATAATGCAATATTTTTGCACTATTTTCTGAATGTCTGATATATGTAAGAAACAAAAATGAATTTTAAAAGAGAAGAAAAAACAATTTGCTGTCTTCCAAATAAACATGTCAATTTGTGTAAATCTCTCTGTAGATCAACAGTTTAGCATAGGAATCAAGGCCTACAAATTATTTGGTAGTGGTAGTGTTAGTTGCTCAGTCATGTCTGACTTTTTGAGACCCCACGGACTGTAGCCCACCAGGCTCCTCTGTCCATGGGATTCTCCAGGCAAGAATACTGGAGTGGACTGCCATTCACTTCTCTAGAGTATCTTCCCAACCCAGGGATTGAACCTGGGTCTCCTGCACTTCAGGCAGTTTCTTTACCATTTGAGCTACAGGGAACACCAACAAATTATTCATTATGTGATAATGCAGAGTGTGTGTTTGGAAAACAACATAAATTATTTAATTAGCATAATCCCAGCACTCAGACCTAAAGCTGCAGCAAGACTGAAGGTAAATATTTTCTCATATTTACAAGTTAAAATTTCTAAAAGTTATTTATTCTTGATTTAATGCCTCAAAGATAACTTGATGAAACATCAATAAGCAATTATTTTTACCATTCTATAACAAAATACTGCCACATCCTAGACATCTGCTTTCCTTGCAGAAGAGCCATATCTGTTATTACCTTTGGCCTGATTTTCAGTGAGAGAAACAACTGGACAAAATTATATTGTTATATAACTCAATGATCTGAAAAAGCCAATATACTTATTGTTGAAATTCAAATATAATAAAATGTAATATTCAAATACAAATGTGAATAGAAGGATAATGAATTACTAGACACTTTGGTGAATTTAGAAAGTTAAATATTGAACTATCTTTCTAGGTTTTTCCTCATCTATAAAATAAGAGGGTAGCGTTTTTTTTTTTTTTAATTTGTTTTTCTTTTTATTGAAGGATAATTGCTTTACAGAATTTTGTTGTTTTCTGTCAAACCTCAACATAATCAGCCATAGGTATACATATATCCCCTCCCTTTTGAACCTCCCTCCCATTTCCCTCCCTATCCCACCCCTCTAGGTTGATACAGAGCCCCTGTTTGAGTTTCCTGAGCCATACAGCAAATTCCTGTTGGCTGTCTATTTTATGTAGGGTAATATAAGTTTCCATGTTACTCTTTCCATACATTTCACCCTCTCCTCCCCTCTCCCCATGTCCATTAGTCTATTCTCTATGTCTGTTTCTCCACTGTTGCCCTGTAAATAAATTCTTCAGTACCATTTTTCTAGATTCTGTATATATGCATTAGAACATGATATTTATCTTTCTCTTTCTGATTTACATCACTCTGTATAATAGGTTCTAGGTTCATCCACATCATTAGAACTGACTAAAATGTGTTCCTTTTTATGGCTGAGTAATATTCCATTGTGTATATGTACCACAACTTCTTTATCCATTCATCTTTCAATGGACATCTAAGTTACTTCCATGTTCTAGCTATTGTAAATAGTGGTGCAATGAACAGTGGGGTACATGCATCTTTTTGACTTTTGGTTTCCTTAGGCTATATGCCTAGGAGTGGGATTGCTGGGTCGTATGAAGGTTTTATTCCTAGATTTTTAAGGAATCTTCATACCGTCTTCCATAGTGGCTGTATCAATTTACATTCCTACCAACAGTGCAAGAGCGTTCCCTTTTTTCCACACCCTCTCCAGCATTTATTGTTTGTAAACTTTTTGATGATGGCCATTCTGACTGATGTGAGGTGATATCTCATTGTAGTTTTGATTTGCATTTCTCTAATAATGAGCAATGTTGAGCATCTTTTCATGTGTTTGTTAACCATTTATATGTCTTCTTTGGAGAAATGTCTGTTTAGGTCTTTTCCCCACTTTTTGATTGGGTTGTTTGTTTTTCTGGTATCGAGTTGTATGAGCTGAGAGGCTAGCTTTTGATGACTATTTAAGTCCAATCAAATTAAAAAATTCAATTATTCTAAAAGAATCTTACACGTTGTCCATTTTATTGGCATATAATTGCTGAGAGTAGTCTCTTATGATCCTTTGTATTTCTGTGTTGTCTGTTGTGATCTCTCCTTTTTCATTCCTAATTTTATTGATTTGATTTTTCTCCCTTTGTTTCTTGATGAGTCTGGCTAATGGTTTGTCAATTTTATTTATCCTTTCAAAGAACCAGCTTTTGGCTTTGTTGATTTTTGCTATGGTCTCTTTTGTTTCTGTTGCATTTATTTCTGCCTTAATTTTTAAGACTTCTTTCCTTCTACTAACCCTGGGGTTCTTCATTTCTTCCTCTTCTAGTTGCTTTAGGTGTAGAGTTAGGTTATTTATTTGACTTTTTTCTTGTTTCTTGAGATATTCCTGTATTGCTATGAACTTTCCCCTTAGCACTGCTTTTACAGTATCCCACAGGTTTTGGGTTGTTGTGTTTTCATTTTCAGTCGTTTCTATGCATATTTTGATTTCTTTTTTGATTTCTTCTGTGATTTGTTGGTTATTCAGCAGCGTGTTGTTCAGCCTCCATATATTGGAATTTTTAATAGTTTTTCTCCTGTAATTGAGATCTAATCTTACTGCATTGTGGTCAGAAAAGATGCTTGAAATGATTTCAATTTTTTTGAATCTACCAAAGCTAGATTTATGGCCCAGGATGTGATCTATCCTGGAGAAGGTTCTGTGTGCACTTGAGAAAAAGGTGAAATTCATTGTTTTGGGGTGAAACGTCCTATAGATAGTCTAACTGGTCTACTGTATCATTTAAAGTTTGTGTTTCTTTGTTAATTTTCTGTTTAGTTGATCTATCTATAGGTGTGAGTGAGGTATTATAGTCTCCCACTATTATTGTGTTATTGTTAATTTCCCCTTTCATACTTGATAGCATTTGTCTTACATATTGCGGTGCTCCTATGTTGGGTGCATATACATTTATAATTGTTATATCTTCTTCTTGGATTGATCCTTTGATCATTATGTAGTGTCCTTCTTTGTCTCTTTTCACAGCCTTTGTTTTAAAGTCTATAGGGAATCTACCTGATAAAGAATTCCGAATAATGATAGTGAAATTGATCCAAAATCTTGAAATTAAAATGGAAGCACAGATAAATAGCCTGGAGACAAGGATTGAGAAGATGCAAGAAAGGTTTAACAAGGACCTAGAAGAAATAAAAAAGAGTCAATATATAATGAATAATGCAATAAATGAAATTAAAAACACTCTGGAGGCAACAAATAGTAGAATAACAGAGGCAGAAGATAGGATTAGTGAATTAGAAGATAGAATGGTAGAAATAAATGAGTCAGAGAGGATAAAAGAAAAACGAATTAAAAGAAATGAGGACAATCTCAGAGACCTCCAGGACAATATTAAACGCTACAACATTCGAATCATAGGGGTTCCAGAAGAAGAAGACAAAAAGAAAGACCATGAGAAAATACTTGAGGAGATAATAGTTGAAAATTCCCTAAAATGGGGAAGGAAATAAACACCCAAGTCCAAGAAACCCAGAGAGTCCCAAACAGGATAAACCCAAGGCAAAACACCCCAAGACACATATTACTCAAATTAACAAAGATCAAACACAAAGAACAAATATTAAAAGCAGCAAGGGAAAAACAACAAATAACACACAAGGGAATTCCCATAAGGATAACAGCTGATCTTTCAATAGAAACTCTTCAAGCCAGGAGGGAATGGCAAGACATACTTAAAGTGATGAAAGAAAATAACCTACAGCCCAGATTACTGTACCCAGCAAGGATCTCATTCAAATACGAAGGAGAAATCAAAAGCTTTTCAGACAAGCAAAAGCTGAGAGAATTCTGCACCACCAAACCAGCTCTACAACAAATACTAAAGGATATTCTCTAGACAGGAAACCCAAAAACGGTGTATAAGTTCGAACCCAAAACAAAAAGTAAATGGCAACGGGATCATACTTATCAGTAATTACCCTAAACGTAAATGGGTTGAATGCCCCAACCAAAAGACAAAGACTGGCTGAATGGATACAAAAACAAGACCCCTACATATGTTGTCTACAAGAGACCCACCTCAAAACAGGGGACACATACAGACTGAAAGTGAAGGGCTGGAAAAAGATTTTCCATGCAAATAGGGACCAAAAGAAAGCAGGAGTAGCAATACTCATATCAGATAAAATAGACTTTAAAACAAAGGCTGTGAAAAGAGACAAAGAAGGTCACTACATAATGATCAAATGATCAATCCAAGAAGAAGATATAACAATTATAAATATATATGCACCCAACACGGGAGCACCATGTATGTAAGACAAATGCTAACAAGTATGAAAGGAGAAATTAACAATAACACAATAATAGTGGGAGATTTTAATACCCCACTCACACCTATGGATAGATCAACTAAACAGAAAATTAACAAGGAAACAAACTTTAAATGATACAATAGACCAGTTAGACCTAATTGATATCTATAGGACATTTCATCCCAAAACAATGAATTTCACTTTTTTCTCAAGCGCACATGGAACCTTCTCCAGGATAGATCACATCCTGGGCCATAAATCTAGCCTTGGTAAATTCAAAAAAATTGAAATCATTCCAAGCATCTTTTCTGACCACAATGCAGTAAGATTAGATCTCAACTACAGGAGAAAAACTATTAAAAATTCCAACATATGGAGGCTGAACAACACGCTGCTGAATAACAAACAAATCACAGAAGAAATCAAAAAAGAAATCAAAATATTCATAGAAATGAATGAAAATGAAAACAAAATAACCCAAAACCTGTGGGACACGGTAAAAGCAGTCCTAAGGGGAAAGTTCATAGCAATACAGGCACACCTCAAGAAACAAGAAAAAATTCAAATAAATAACCTAACTCTACACCTAAAGCAACTAGAAAAGGAAGAAATGAAGAACCCCAGGGTTAGTAGAAGGAAAGAAATCTTAAAAATTAGAGCAGAAATAAATGCAAAAGAAACAAAAAGAGACCATAGCAAAATCAACAAAGCCAAAAGCTGGTTCTTTGAAAGGATAAATAAAATTGATAAACCATTAGCCAGACTCATCAAGAAACAAAGGGAGAAAAATCAAATCAATAGAATTAGAAACGAAAATGGAGAGATCACAACAGACAACATAGAAATACAAAGGATCATAAGAGACTATTATCAACAATTATATGCCAATAAAATGGACAATGAGGAAGAAATGGACAAATTCTTAGAAAAGTACAACTTTCCAAAACTCGACCAGGAAGAAATAGAAAACCTTAACAGACCCATCACAAGCACGGAAATTGAAACTGTAATCAAAAATCTTCCAGCAAACAAAAGCCCAGGTCCAGACGGCTTCACAGCTGAATTCTACCAAAAATTTAGAGAAGAGCTAACACCTATCCTGCTCAAACTCTTCCAGAAAATTGCAGAGGAAGGTAAACTTCCAAACTCATTCTATGAGGCCACCATCACCCTAATACCAAAACCTGACAAAGATCCCACAAAAAAAGAAAACTACAGGCCAATATCACTGATGAACATAGATGCAAAAATCCTAAACAAAATTCTAGCAATCAGAATCCAACAACACATTAAAAAGATCATACACCATGACCAAGTGGGCTTTATCCCAGGGATGCAAGGATTCTTCAATATCCGCAAATCAATCAATGTAATACACCACATTAACAAATTGAAAACAAAACCATATGATTATCTCAGTAGATGCAGAGAAAGCCTTTGACAAAATTCAACACCCATTTATGATAAAAACTCTCCAGAAAGCAGGAATAGAAGGAACATACCTCAACATAACAAAAGCTATATATGACAAACCCACAGCAAACATTATCCTCAATGGTGAAAAATTGAAAGCATTTCCTCTAAAGTCAGGAACAAGACAAGGGTGCCCACTTTCACCATTACTATTCAACATAGTTTTGGAAGTTTTGGCCACAGCAATCAGAGCAGAAAAAGAAATAAAAGGAATCCAAATTGGAAAAGAAGAAGTAAAACTCTCACTATTTGCAGATGACATGATCCTCTACATAGAAAACCCTAAAGACTCCACCAGAAAATTACTAGAACTAATCAATGATTATAGTAAAGTTGCAGGATATAAAATCAACACACAGAAATCCCTTGCATTCCTATACACTAATAATGAGAAAACAGAAAGAGAAATTAAGGAAACAATTCCATTCACCATTGCAACGAAAAGAATAAAATACTTAGGAATATATCTACCTAAAGAAACTAAAGACCTATATATAGAAAAAACTATAAAACACTGGTGAAAGAAATCAAAGAGGACACTAATAGATGGAGAAATATACCATGTTCATGGATTGGAAGAATCAATATAGTGAAAATGAGTATACTACCCAAAGCAATTTATAGATTCAATGCAATCCCTATCAAGCTACCAACAGTATTCTTCACAGAGCTAGAACAAATAATTTCACAATTTGTATGGAAATGCAAAAAACCTCGAATAGCCAAAGCGATCTTGAGAAAGAAAAATGGAACTGGAGGAATCAACCTACCTGACTTCAGGCTCTACTACAAAGCCACAGTTATCAAGACAGTATGGTACTGGCACAAAGACAGAAATATAGATCAATGGAACAAAATAGAAAGCCCAGAGATAAATCCACGCACATATGGACACCTTATCTTTGACAAAGGAGGCAAGAATATACAATGGATTAAAGACAATCTCTTTAACAAGTGGTGCTGGGAAATCTGGTCAACCACTTATAAAAGAATGAAACTAGACCACTTTCTAACACCATACACAAAAATAAACTCAAAATGGATTAAAGATCTACACATAAGACCAGAAACTATAAAACTCCTAGAGGAGAACATAGACAAAACACTCTCTGACATACATCACAGCAGGATCCTCTATGACCCACCTCCCAGAATATTGGAAATAAAAGCAAAAATAAACAAATGGGACCTAATTAACCTTAAAAGCTTCTGCACATCAAAGGAAACTATCAGCAAGGTGAAAAGACAGCCTTCAGAATGGGAGAAAATAATAGCAAATGAAGCAACTGACAAACAACTAATCTCAAAAATATACAAGCAACTCCTACAGCTCAACTCCAGAAAAATAAATGACCCAATCAAAAAATGGGCCAAAGAACTAAATAGACATTTCTCCAAAGAAGACATACAGATGGCTAACAAACACATGAAAAGATGTTCAACATCACTCATTATCAGAGAAATGCAAATCAAGACCACTATGAGGTACCATTTCACACCAGTCAGAATGGCTGCCATCCAAAAGTCTACAAATAATAAATGTTGGAGAGGGTGTGGAGAAAAGGGAACCCTCTTACACTGTTGGTGGGAATGCAAACTAGTACAGCCACTATGGAGAACAGTGTGGAGATTCCTTAAAAAACTGGAAATAGAACTGCCTTATGATCCAGCAACCCCACTGCTGGGCATACACGCTGAGGAAACCAGAATTGAAAGAGACACGTGTACCCCAATGTTCATCGCAGCACTGTTTATAATAGCCAGGACATGGAAGCAACCTAGATGCCCATCAGCAGATGAATGGATAAGCAAGCTGTGGTACATATACACAATGGAGTATTACTCAGCCATTAAAAAGAATTCATTTGAATCAGTTCTAATGAGGTGGATGAAACTGGAGCCTATTATACAGAGTGAAGTAAGCCAGAAAGAAAAAACAGCCATACAGTATACTAACACATATATATGGAATTTAGAAAGATGGTAACGATAACCCTGTATGTGAGACAGCAAAAGAGACACAGATGTATATAACAGTCTTTTGGACTCTGTGGGAGAGGGAGGGGGCATGATTTGGGAGAATGGCATTGAAACATGTATTATATCATATAAGAAATGAATCGCCAGTCCAAGTTCAGTGCAGGATACAGGAAACTTGGGGCTGGTGCACTGGGATGACCCAGAGGGATGGTATGGGGAGGGAGGTGGGAGGGGGTGTTCAGGATTGGGAACATGTGTACACCTGTGTCAGATTCATGTTGATGTATGGCAAAACCAATACAATATTGTAAAGTAATTAGCCTCCAATTAAAATAAATAAAAAATTTAAATTAAAAAAATAAAATAAAATCAGTTTATTTTTAAAAATTTAAAAAATAAAAAGAATCTTAATAAAAATAAAGAAAAATCAAAATTAATAATAAAATATAAATATCTTACATATGGTGCTTTGAATCTACTAATGTGATCAAATAATCATAAATATACCACTTTATTATAATTTATTTAAAATGTTTTCAGTTTTATTAATAATTAATATTTATAATATTTATCATAATATTTATCATAGTTCCCAATCCACTACTGAAGAATAAAGCATGCTATCTCCTTACTCTACACTAATTAAATAGAACTCAATTTTTTGACACTCACAATTTTGTCATTCTACTTCTTGCCCTCTTACATTACCTAATGAACTTCTTACAACTTGCATTTTTATGGAGCTAAAAAGAAAATAGTTTCTTCTCCATATCTGCATTCCTTTTGTTTCCTTTTACATATTTTTAGTGGTATGTGAAATAAACTCATTTATTCATTCAATCATGTGTTTTGCCAATCACACAAACCAAAAACCAAAAATATTAAATGCCTATCAGAGATCATGGTCTTAGTTCATGTTTGTCAGAGACAGACTTGTCAAGGTTTCAGGTCCATGTGTTTTACTGAGGATGTGCTCTTGAGGAAAAGCATGTAAGAAGAATTACAAAGTCTGGATAATGAAAAAAATACAGCTAATTGAGAATGCAGTCTCACCTGAAATCTAGGGTTCACCAGTATGGAAGTTTCTCGAAAACTAAAAACAGAAACACCATGTGACCCTGTAATTCCACATGTGGGCATGTATCTGAAAAAAAATGAAAATATTTATTTGAAACGATATACATACCTCAGTGTTCATAGCAAACTTATTTACAATTGCCAAGGTATGGAAGCAACCTAAGTGTCTATCAACAGAACAGGTGAATGGAAAAGAAGGTGTGGTGTGTATACACACACATACACACACACACACACACACACAATGGAATTCTATTTGGCCATATAAAGAATGAAATTTTCCATTTGCAGCAGTGTAGATGAACTTGGAGAGCATTATGCTGAGTGATATGTCACACAGAGAAAGACAAATACTGTATGATATCACTTATATTTTGAATCTGAAAAATACAGTAAACTAATGAATGAAACAAAAAAAAAAAAGAAGCAGATTCACAGGTATAGAGAACGAACCAGTGGTTACCAATGGGGAGAGGGGAGGTAGGAGGGGCAATATAGAGGTAAGGGAAAAAAGGCTTATTATGGGATTATATGAAATTATGTGTGTGAAACTTTTAAAAATTATAAAGCACTATAGAATTTAAGGAGTCTTTCAATCAATAAAAATTAAAATTGAAAAAAATAATAAAGTCATTTACCCAAGGGGAAAAACCTGGATCCTCCAGATCTAGTTATGACTGCATTGCCAATTAACCTCTTAACTGAAACTTGATGGGAAACATTGAACCAAACCACTCACCTAAAAGCTACTTGCGAATTTATAATCCAGAGAAACCTTGAGACAGTAAATGATTATTGCTGTTTTAATAAGTTTTTGAGTGATTCCATAGGCAGAAATAGATACCTAGCAATAGATAACTAACACAGAGTTCATTGATAAAACTTTGTGTTCCTGGATATCATCCCATTTCCAGCCAACCTTGGTATCTTCCTTTCTCTAATGAACTACTTACTGTATGGTCATAGGTAGCATTAAGCAACAACTGGGGAAATTGCAAAATGAATACATGTATTAGGGTAGTGTGGGATCATTTTGCACTGGAACACCATCACTCCCTCAGCAGTGCACACCAAATTTGTGAATTAGTTCAGCTTCAGCAAGTGCAGACTCTAGAAGGACAGCTACCCTCAGCCTCCTGATAATCCATCTTGGATTTCATTTGATTGTATATCTGTATGTCTTCACCCTAGGAGTGTTATATCCTTTCAAACATTTTTGTAGCTTTCTTGGAAGCCACTTTCATGTTGCTATTCATTGTAATAACTGTGCCCACTTGTGATAGGAAAGGACTTCAATGTGGCCTCTGATAGCTGGGATTCCTGTCTTCATCATTGCTATAAGACAGCCCAATTCTACAACAAAAGTTTCTACCATCATCCCTGCTCTACAAGACAGCCAATGCGGGATTTCACAGAGATGATCTTGCCTCTCCTACAAGTTTATGAGTTGTCACTGTGGTAAATGGAGGCTTTCCCTAGGAGCTTAATCACCTGGTGGGTTTTCCAGCATTAAGATATTCATCTAGTATGTCTGTTTCTCTGAGCCTTTGGATCCCTTCTCCCACTATCTGTCACAGACTTCAGGCATTTTTACTTTGATTAGTATGGCCCTTTGCTTTTTCCAAGATTCCAAGAGCCATCTTTGCAGCATGTTAATCCTTCATTGAACACCCTTGCTAGGGTGTTAAATTCCTATATCATGAGAGAGAGTTTACAGATCTACAAATTGCACATTAACTGACCTTATGTTCTGTTCCTTTGATCACTAACCCTCCACATCTAGTCCACATCTAGTCTATACCCATTTTTCTTGCTCCTTCTAGCATACATTAGCCAGATCATTCAACATAAATTTCTTCTATTCAAAATCCCAGTACCTTTCTAGACAAGTTATGTTGACAGTTGACTCATCATCTTCAGGAAAGGAGATGGCAGGTGAAGTACCTTAGGGAGGCAAATATTTAAGATCTTTGCATGGTCTTAATAGAGGGCTGTGCACTCATTTCTAACAAGGGAGAGTGGAACCTAATAATAGGACTCTGACGTTGACATAGGAAATCTGCTGAAGCTGAGAATTCAACTTCTGAAGCTCCACCGCTCATATAATTAAATTCAAAACCTCGTCATCTGTTCTATCTGTTCTTTGGCTAAGATAAATTAAAATCGTTTTAAATACTGTGAAAGATACCCTCTGGTTTTCACAGTTTTTCTTGAATTGATGATTAGTCTCTCTAAGCTTGTTTTTACCTCTCTTCTAGGAACCATTAGTGCACAGCAGCAGCCACTCAATTCCGTAATATTTATGGAAATTTTTCCTCACACCTCTTAAGCAGCAGAGATAGCTCACCTGCCAGGGCATTCTTTCCTACCAGTACCACATTTACATCCTGCATTGGTGAAAATTTTAACAATTGTACCTCTACAGCATGTCAAGAAATAGCCATAATAACTATTTTCAACCTACTAGTAGTGTTTGAATCTGTTTGCCTGTTGGCCAGCAAGTAACATGCCCTATAATCCCCATTTAGAGTTTGCTTCCTTAGACCATGCTTGGTACAAATTGCTTTAGATAATTCCCAGGAGACAGACCATGGTAATAATGATTATGGGTAGAAGATTGCTAGAGCATGCTTTAGGGAGATAATCCTTTTAGGAAGATGCTCCTTCAAAGAAGCAGAGAAGGAAGGACTGGAGAGAGGAATAAAGTGACTCACAGTGCCATTGCAGCTGAAGCTTCATTTGATATTATAAAGAACTCTGGAACTGGATGGGCCTTCAGAATTGTCATAAGTTGAGGGAGGGAGGCCATACCACTTTAATCACCACAGTAATCAGTCATTGGCCAAGGGATGCTTCTTGAGAAGGAGTCTAATCTTGGACAAGGCATTTCCTTGTTGCAAAGTATGATTCTCATTGAATTGCACAGCTGTGGAGTTGGCAGCTTGTATCCTTGGCAGCTGGGAGAAGTATGCCTTGACCCTGAAGACAGGGCCTGGGTGAAATACCACACTGTTCACTACATATACTACTAAT